>NC_135830.1:8737264-9054958 GCF_964213995.1 Mustelus asterias
GCTCTGTCAAATTTTCACAAGCCCTGGGTTACCAGATTGGCTTGTTTCAGATAACGACACTCTGTTTACAAGTGAGGTGTTTCAGGAATTCCTGTAAAGGAATGGTCTACGCCATGTGCGTACTGCACCGTTTCATCTGGCTACAAATGATCTTCATGATGTGGAGATGCTGGCGCTGGACTGGGGTAAACACAGTAAGAAGTTTAACAACACCAGGTTAAAGTCCAACGGGTTTATTTGTTAGCAAAGGCATTTGTTAGCTAGTGGCATTTGCTAACAGATAAACCTGTTGGACTTTAACCTGGTGTTGTTAAACTTCTTACTGTACAAATGGTCTCACAGAAAGAGCTGTTCAAACTCTGAAGGAAGGATCAAAAAGAATGGAAGGCGATACTTTAAGAACAAGCTCTCAAGATTTTTGTTCCAGTTTCGCATCACACCACAATCCACAACCGGACTCTCTCCTTTGGAATTTTTAGGGAGAAGGTTGAAGTCTCATCTGGATCTGCTTCATCCAGATCTCAGAGCAAAAGTGAGCAGGAGGCAAGAGAAGCAGAAGGAGGGACACGACTACCGCGCCAAAGAGAGGCAGTTCAAACCGGGTGATCAGGTTTACATCAGAAACTTTGGGAGTAACCAAAGGTGGTTACCGGGAATAATTTTAAACCAAAGTGGTCCAGTATCTTGGGTGACGAGACCGTAAAACGGAAGAGTTGTTCGCAGACACCAAGACCATATTCGCTTGTGGTGTGACCCCGAGTCAGGAACAGTTTCAGAGTCAGCAACCATTACTGAGAACATGGCAGAGGGTCATGCTGCTGTGAACGTTCACCAGGAAGTGGTTCCTGTGTTTCCAGCTTTGCCAGTTGACTCTGCTGTGGGAGTGGAAGAGGAATGTTCATGTACAGATTCTCAAACTACCTCTTCACCTCCCATTCCAGAAACACCATGACAAGATTTACCAGTGGTATTGTACAGGTCGCAATGCAACCACAAAGCTCCTGACAGACTTCCGTGTCGTTAAAGACAATACTTTGTTGTATTTCTGTCCTGATGGGGGATTGAAATTTAAGGGGAGAAGTGTTACAGAGTGTTCTTCTCAGCCTCTCTCCCTTCTGAGCACGTGCGGGCTTTGGGCAGGGTTTCAGTCTGCAAATCCAGGCTGGTTCCAATGCTCCTGTTTCCTTTAGTTTGCCACGGTTTTTTAAACTTTGTTATTTATTTATATAAAGAACATCCTGCTTTTAACAATGCATTCAACTACCTTATTTGTGGACTGATGTTCCCACAATTGTAAAGCAGGAGATTAGTTAAATAGACAGCCTGAATTGAGAGACAATTAAAGAATAAATGATTCATTAATACAGATGTTCGGCTGGAAATGTAAATTTGAACACTAAAGTTCTTAACTTTTAGAATTATAAACATAAGAATGGTTAAAATGCTGCGGGAATTATAAGATATTGCCTTCTGATGCCAACAGAATAGAAAAAAACATAACAAGACTTGTTAGGGTGGCCCGGTGGCACACTGGTTAGCTCTGCTGCCTCAGCGCCAGAGACCTGGGTTTGATTCCCGGCTTGGGAGACTCTGTGGACGTAGCATGTTGTTCCCGTGTCTGCCTGGTTTTCTTCCGGGTGCTCTGGTTTTCTCCCACAGTCCGAAAGATGTGCTGGTTAGGTGCATTGACCATGCTAAATTCTCCCTCAGTGCACCCAAACAGGTGCCAGAGTGCGGTGACTCGGGGATTTTCCCAGGAAATTCATTTATTAGTGTCACAAGTCGGCTTACATTACCATTGCAATGAAGTTACTCTGAAAATCCCAAGTTACCACACTCAGGCGCCTGTTCGGGTACACTGAGGGAGAATTTAGCACGGCCAGTGCACCTAACCAGCAGGTCTTTCGGGCTGTGGGAGGAAACCGGAGCACCCGGAGGAAACCCACGCAGATACGGGGACAATATGCAGACGCTGCAGACAGTGACCCAAGCTGGGAGTCGAACCCAGGTCCCTGGCACTGTGAGGCAGCAGTGCAAACCACTGTGCCCTACAGAGAGGTGTTGGGAGCTGCTGATTTTACAAGTTATCCATGTTTTCGGAGCCATCACTTCATGTCCTGGTCTGAGAAGGATGGAGAGAAGTCTGTTCATAACATATAGGAGCAGAATTAGACCATTCGGCCCATCGAGTCTGCTCCGTCATTCGATCAAGGCTGATATGCTCCTCATCCCCATGTTCCTGCTTCTCCCGATAACATTTCATAAGTTCATATGTTCAATTGTTAAAGCTAAAGTTTCTCCTTTCACTGTTAATCGATACTTTCCTTTTTTATCTTTGACTTGTTACATTTTTAATGGTTAATAAATTACTGAATCACCGTTTAAAGTATTCTTTCTAGCCACATGGTTAACTCACTGGAACCTGGTGTGATTTACAGTTATGGAGTTATTGTAAACAAGAGAACCCCATAAATCTTAGTTCAAATAAATCAAAGTTCTCACAAATGGAATGCTATCCTTTATTCTGAGAGAAATTGAACAGAGAAGTAGATATTCTGCTTCAGTTATACAGGACGTTACTGAAACTGCATCTTGAACACCGAGTGCAGTTTTTGTCTCCTATTAAACAAAGGATCGTAGGATCCCTGCAGTACAGACAGAGGCCATTCTGCCCATCGAGTCTGTACCAAACAGCATCCCACCCAGGCCCTATTCCCATAACCCCACACATTTACCCTGCTAATCCCCCTCACACAAGGGTCAATTTAGCAAGGCCAATCAACCTAACCCGCACACCTTTGGACCGTGGGAGGAAACTGGAGCACCCGCAGGAAACCCACGCAGACATGGGGATAATGTCCAAACTCCACACAGATAGTGAATCGGACCAGGGACCCAGGAATTGAACCTGGGTCCCTGGCGCTGTGAGGCAGCAGTGCTAACCACTGTGCCACCGTGCTGCCCCATTTTATAAATACAATGGAAGCAGTTAAGAAGAGGTTTACTGGATTGATTCCCATCCAGTAGTGTGAAATGTTAACTCTGTTTCTCTCTCCACAGATGCTGCCAGAGCTGCTGCGTTTTTCCAGTTCTTTCTGTATTTATTTCAGATCTCACTGTAGTGGTAGGAAAAACACTATTTACTACCCAGGATAAAATAAATGTCCTTCATCAGCTTTTGTGGATCATTTCAGTGGAAATGTGCTCTCCTAGGCTCAAAGAGCATCAGCCCACTGGAAGCAAAGTTGTGAGACTGGCCAGTCCAGCAAAAAGAAATCCTTCGACCCTCCCACTTCACCAGCTGTCAGAATGAACATGGTTCAGTCCTGGATGTGATCAACAGCAGCAATAACAGCAGAATCCAACCCCTGTCATCACTTGTGAACTCGCTGGTGTCTCCGCAGGCTGGATGACTGAGTGAATCCCTTCCCACACACACAGCAGGTGAACGGTCTCTCCCCAGTGTGAACTCGCTGGTGTTCCTGCAGGTTGGATGACGTTCTAAATTTCTTTGTGCAGTGAGAGCAGCTGAATGGTCTCTCCCCAGTGTGAACTCGCTGGGGTTCCTGCAGGTTGGATGATGTTCTAAATCTCTTTGTGCAGTGAGAGCAGCTGAATGGTCTCTCCCCAGTGTGAACTCGCTGGGGTTCCTGCAGGTTGGATGATGTTCTAAATCTCTTTGTGCAGTGAGAGCAGCTGAACGGTCTCTCCTCAGTGTGAATGCGCTGGTGGATCATCAGATCCCCAGAACGTTTGAAACTACTTCCACAGTCAGAGCATTTAAAGGGTCTCTCCTGGGTGTGAGTGAGATTGTGACTCAGCAGGCTGGATGAATGAGTGAATCCCTTCCCACACACAGAGCAGGTGATCGGTCTCTCCCTGGTGTGAATTCGCTGGTGCTCCCGCAGGTGAGATAACGTTCTAAATGTCTTTGTGCAGTGAGAGCAGCTGAACGGTCTCTCCCCAGTGTGAATCCGCTGGTGGATCATCAGTTCCCGAGAGCTTTTGAAACCACTTTCACAGTCAGAGCATTTAAAGGGTCTCTCATTGCTGTGAGTGACTTTGTGTTTTGACAGGTTGGATAACTGCATAAATCCTTTCCCACACACCAAGCAGATGAATGGTCTCTCTCCAGCGTGAACGCGCTGGTGTCTCTGCAGATCGGGTAAATGAGCGAATCCGTTCCCACACTCAAAGCAGATGAACGCTCTTTCTCCAGTGTGAACCAGCCGATGTCGCTGCAGATGATATAACCGAGTGAATCCCTTCCCACACACAGAACAGGTGTACGGCTTCTCTCCAGTGTGAATACGTCGATGGGTTTGCAGCTCAGAGGGGGTTTTGCAACCCTTCCCACAGTCCCCACATTTCCACGGTTTCTCCATGTTGCAGGTGTCCTTGTGTTGCTCCAGGTTTGACCATCAGTTGAAGTCTCACACGGAACAATATTATGGTGCCCTGCTGTGATGGTGCAATATTGTTTACGGCTGTGTAACTGGGAAGCTCTTTCCACAGTCACTGCATGGGAAAATCTCAGTTGATTGTGTGTGTGTGTGTGTGTGTGTGTGTGTGTGTCAGTCCTGTTCCAGTCACAATGATGTTTAAAGACTGCTGAAGCAGGCAGAACAGAGAAACATTTCTCCTTCTGGGTTCAAAGGCCGATAGCATTCAGGTCCCGATGAATTGAGTGAGTTTGTCAGATGTTGACGTGATGTTTGATTCGAGATTTCTGTCTGTAAAATCCTCACCTTCTGATATCCTGTAAAAGGAGTTAACAAAATTCATCATTTCAATACAGGATAGAAATTCAGAACAGACTATTCTCGTTTCTATGGAGCATTCTTTCCTCTCTGATTCCCCAAAAGCTGTAAATCTCCATCCCACACACTCTCCCTCCATTCTCCCTCTGCTGTATCTAATATTCACCCTCCCAATTCTCCTGAAGGTGCTGATTGAGGCTGATTGACAGATCCATGCTCACTGCTTCCTGTCCTGGACACACACAGCTGAAAATCTCAATGCAGGCTGCCAGACAGATAAATGTCCATATGACTGGACTAAAACTGTGTGGAATATATGCACTGGATTCACTTCCTTTCCCTTCAGTTGCTGCAAGTCCCCAATTTCCAGCAGAATGAGAAAAGAAATGGAAAGGGGGAACATATTCTGTTAGTTTGTTCTTTATTGTCGATGTCAGGCTGGGGTTGTTTTCCTTGGAGCAAAGGAGGTTGAGGGGAGATTTGATAGAGGTGGACAAGATTCTGACAGGTTTAGATAAAGTGGACAAAGAAAAGCTGTTCCCATTAGCTGATGGGACAAGGACGAGGGAGGACACAGATTTCTTGTTTTGGGTCAGAGATGCAAGGGGAGGAGTGGGGGTGGGAGGGGGTGGGGGGGGGGCGGGATAGATGTGAGGAAGAATATTCTGATGCAGCGAATGGTAATGACCTGAAACTCGCTGCCGACGAGGGTGGAGGAAGTGGAGACAATAAACAATTACAAAGGAAATTGGATGGGCTTTTGGGATGTTCCAAACAGAACGAAGAACAAAGAGAATTACAACACAGAAACAAGTCCTTCGGCCCACCAAGCCCATAGCAACCATGCTGCCCGTCTGAACTAAAACCCCCGACCTTTCCGGGGACCATATCCCTCTATTCCTATGCTATTCATATATTTGTCAAGACACATCTTAAAAGTCACTATCGTATCTGCTTCCACTACCTTCCCCGGCAACGAGTTCCAGGCACCCACCACCCTCTGTGTAAAAAAACCTGCCTTGTACATCTCCTTTAAACCTTGCCCCTCGCTCCTTAAACCTTGCCCCTCGCACCTTAAACCTATGCCCCTCATAATTGACTCTTCCACCCTGGGAAAAAGCTTCTGATTATCCACTCTGTCCATGCCCCTCATAATCTTGTAGACTTCTATCAGGTCGCCCCCCCTCAACCTCCGTCACTCCAGTGAGAACAAACCAAGTTTCTCCAACCTCTCCTCATAGCTAATGCCCTCCACACCAGGCAACATCCTGATAAATATTTTCCGTACCCTCTCCAAAGCCTCCATATCCTTCTGGTAGTGTGGTGACCGGAATTGAACACGAGATTCCAAGTGCGGCCTAACTAAGGTTCCATAAAGCTGCAACCTGAATTGCCAATTTTTAAACTCAATGCCCCGGCCGATGAAGGCAAGCATGCCGTATGCCTTCTTGATTATCTTCTCCATCTTCATTGCCACTTTCAATGGACCTGTGTACCTGTACACCCAGATCCCTCTGCCTATGAATACTCTTAAGGGTTCTGCCGATAACTGTATATTTCCCATCTGTATTAGACCTTCCAAAATGCATTACCTCACATTTGTCTGAATTAAACTCCATCTGCCATCTCTCCGCCCAAGTCTCCAACTGATCTATATCCTGCTGTATCCTCTGCCGGTCCCCATCGCTATCCACAATTCCACCAATCTTTGTGTCGTCCACAAACTTACCAATCAAACCAGTTACATTTTCCTCCAAATCATTTATATATATGTTACAAACAGCAAAAGTCCCAGCACTGATCGCTGAGGAATGTCACTTGTCACAGCCCTCCATTCAGAAATGTACCTTTGCAATGCCAACCTCTGTTTTCCTCTAAATATCTCTAAACTTCCTCACACCCTGTCACTCTGTGATCCTTGTCACATTTGAAACCAGTTATTCGCAAAAAGACTCAAAGAGCATCAGCCCACTGGAGGCTGAGACCAGCCAGTCCAGCACAAAGAAACCCTCTGACCCTTCCCATTGACCAACTGTGAGAATGAACAAAATACAGTCCTGGATGCAACTGAGAGCAGAAACAATAACAGCAGAATCCAACCCCTGGAATCACTTGTGAACTTGCTGGTGTCTCAGCAGCCGGGATGAAACGCTGAAACCCTTCCCACACTGAGAGCAGGTGTATGGCCTCTCCCCAGTGTGAACTCGCTGGTGTGCCTGCAGCTCGGATGGCTGAGTGAATCCCTTCCCACACTGAGAGCAAGTGAACGGCCTCTCCCCAGTGTGAATTCGCTGGTGTGCCCGCAGGGTGGATAACTGAGTGAATCCCTTCCCACACTGAGGGCAGGTGTATGGCCTCTCCCCAGTGTAAACTCGCTGGTGTGTCTGCAGGCTTGATAACTGAGTGAATCCCTTCCCACACTGAGAGCAGGTGAACGGCCTCTCTCCAGTGTGAACTCGCTGGTGTGTCTGCAGGCTGGATGACCGAGTGAATCCCTTCCCACACTGAGAGCAGGTGAACGGCCTCTCCCCAGTGTGAACTCGCTGGTGTGACTGCAGGTGAGATGACTGAGTGAATCCCTTCCCACATTGAGAGCAGGTGAATGGTCTCTCCCCCGTGTGAACTCGTTGGTGAATCCGTAAGCTGGAGAACTGATTAAATCCCTTCTCACACCGCGAGCAGATGAACACCTTCTCCCCAGTGTGGCTGCGCCGATGAGCTTCCAGCAGACATGGGGCTCTGTATCCCTTCCCACAGTCCGCACATTTCCATGGTTTCTCCATGGTGCAGGTGTCTTTGCCTCTCTCTTGGGTGGACAATTAGTTGAAACTTCGTCCACACACAGAACAAGATTACAGTCTCTACCCGCTGTGAATGTTGTGATATTTGTTCAGACTGTGTAACTGGTTAAAGCTCTTTAGTCAGTGCAATGGAACACTCTCACTCAAGTGTGGCAGAGTGTTGATGCTTTTTCACTCACACTGACATTTCAAATCTTTTCAAATTGACAGACTGGACAATCATTTCTCCTTCTGGATTCAAAGTCCGATGATATTGAGGTCCCAAGGAATATGACTCTGTCACGTCTAGACGTGACGTTTGAGATTTCGGCCTGTGATTCCTCTTTCAATATCCTGTAAAATGAGTTTACAAAAGTCATCAGTGTCAGTACAGGATAGAAATTCAGAACAGACAATTTCTATGGAACATTCTTTCCTCTCTCATTCCCCAAAAGCTGGAAATCTCCATCCCACACACTCTCTCCCCATTCTCAGCAGGTCTGGCAGCATCTGTATGGAGAGAAAAGAACTGATGTTTCAGAGCTTTGACAAAGGGTCATCGAGACAAGAAACATCAGCTCTTTTCTCTCCTTACAGATGCTGCCAGACCTGCTGAGATTTTCCAGCATTTTCTCTCTTGGTTTCAGATTCCAGCATCCGCAGTAATTTGCTTTTATAAGGCTGCAGATACCTCCTCCCAAGTAACATGCGTGTGCCCAAGACATCCCCACTTGTTTCCCTTATTTCATTAGCACCCATGGTGCTCTCCGCAGTAAACACAGAGGAGAAGTATTCATTAAAAATCTCACCCATCTCCTGTGGCTCCACACACAGATGGCCATACTGATTTTTAAGGGGATCTATTCTCTCTCTAGCCACCCTTTTCCTCTTAATATAGCTATAGAACCTCTTGGAATTTTCTTTAATCTTACCTGCCAGATCCATATCAGACCCTCTTTTTGTCCTTCTGATTTCCCTCTTCAGTATTTTCTTACACTTTTTATAGTCAGAGTGATTCACTTGTCCCCGATTGCCTAAACCCAATGTATGCTTCCTTCTTTTACCTGACCAGAGCCTCAATGTCCCTTGTCTGCCAGAGATCCCTAAATTTACCATTCTTTCCCTTCATCTTAACAGGAATATCCTGCCCCTGGATTCTTGATATCACACTTTTAAAACCTCCCATTTGCCAGTCATTCCTTTCCCTTCAAACAAACTCACCGAATCGACATCTGCTCGATCCTGCCTAATGCCCACAAAAGTGGCCCTGCTCCAGTTTAGGGCCTTGACCTGTGGACCTGTCCTATCTTTTCCAGAACTATTTTGAAACTATTGTTGCTCCCAATAGTGCTCCCTGACTGACACTTCAGTCACTTGCTCCACCTCATTTCTTAACTGTCTAATAGAAAGTGAGTCCAGGAATTGATAATGAAAAATAAGGAGCTGGGAGATGAATTGAACAAGTATTTTGCCTCGGTGTTCACAATAGAGGATACAGTTAAAACTCAGAAACAGCTGTAAATCAGAATAGTAATTAATTGATAATAATTAATAATAAAGTACAGTGGAGAAGGAGGCCCATCGAGCCCATCAGCCCATTGAGCCTGCACTGACAACAATCCCATCCAGGCCCTATCCACATATTTACCTGTTAATCCCCCTGATACCAAGTGGCAATTTATCATGGCCAATCCGTCTAACCGGCACATCTTTGGACTGCGGAAGGAAACCGGAACACCCGGAGGAAATCCACACAGACACGGGGAGAATGTAGAAACTCTGCACAGACAGCGACCCGAGGCTGGAATTGAACCCGGGTCCCTGGCGCTGTTAGGCAGCTGCACTAACCACTGTGCCACCGGGTCACATGTCAGTGTCATCGCCCGACTCCAGCCCAGTCTCAGCTCATCTGGAACCCTCACCCATTCCATTGTGACGTCACACTCTCACCCATTCCATTGTGACCTCACACTCTCACCCATTCCATTGTGACGTCACACCCTCACCCATTCCATTATGAGGTCACACTCACCCATTCCATTGTGAAGTCACACACTCACCCATTCCATTGTGAGGTCACACTCACCCATTCCATTGTGAAGTCACACACTCACCCATTCCATTGTGACGTCACACCCTCACCCATTCCATTGTGACGTCAGGGCTTCACTCTCCGATCACAATCCCTGCCGGCCTCCCACATGCAGCCTCAATGGCGGCAGTCAGCCCGGGTCTAACACTACAAGCTGCCGCTCCATTGGGTACAAAGGGGGGGACCGGGAAGTTCATTTCCGGGGTTTGGGTTTGAACAACATGTTTACAAAGCCTCTCCACCCACCCGCCACATTTATCATTTCCCGCGCGCCGCCCTCGACCTCGCATTGATCTCGCTTCCAAATTAAAACCGGCCGTCCGTCGCCATTACCCGCACTGCGCATGCTTCAGGTCCCGCCCCTCATTCACTCGGATTGGTTGGAGGACCAGCCGCTCCTGCTCGGTCCTCCAGCCCCGCCCCCTCTTCCTATTGGTCCGGAGCTGCCGTCAATCAGTGCCCGGGCATTGTGATGTGGAGCATGCGCAGTGTCATTGCTGTCCTTGGCGCTTGTTTGTCCCGGAGAAGCGGAGTCAGCGTTTGGCGGTGGCTGGGAGGATTTGGAAACACTTTGTGGATCCGCAAACCCTTCAGAATCATTGTCAGCTCCCTGGTTTGCAGCTGCGGGGCTTCTCCCTCCCTCCCGGGAACAGGCCCAGGTTAACGGCCCCATCCTGGCTCAGCCACTGGAGGATGGTTCACATCAGAGGATGGGGGAGGGGGACAATAAATAAGAGGTTACACTTTGGCCTCAAATCAATGAGGACTCTGATCTCTGGGAAGGAAGGAAACCCTGGGAGGTGGACGGGGAGGATTCACAAACACCCGCTGGAGGCCCCAACATCCCCAATAAGACCCATTGGTTTTATTGTCAGTCTGCAGACAGGAGCTGGAGAACTGAACCCAGACAGAGGAGAGGGAGGGAGAAAACTGGGAGTGGAGGAAAGAAATGGTGAGATGGGTTTGGATTTCAGCCCAGGGAGGAGGGAGAGTGTGTGGGATGGGGATTTACTGATTTGGGGGAACAAGAAAGGAAAAAATGTTCCAGAGAAACTAGAATTGTCTGTTCAGAATTTCTATCCATACTTCATATCATTTTCCTGAATTTCATTTGCAGGGTGCGAGAAGGGAGAATTTGCAGACAAAAAACTCAGACCAAACATCTCATCAAGTTTTAACAGAATCACTTGATTCATCATAAGAACATAAGAAATAGGAGCAGGAGTAGGCCATCTAGCCCCTCGAGCCTGCCCTGCCATTCAATAAGATCATGGCTGATCTGACGTGGATCAGTACCACTTACCCGCCTGATCCCCATAACCCTTAATTCCCTTACCGCTCAGGAATCCATCCATCCGCGCTTTAAACATATTCAGCGAGGTAGCCTCCACCACCTCAGTGGGCAGAGAATTCCAGAGATTCACCACCCTCTGGGAGAAGAAGTTCCTCCTCAACTCTGTCTTAAACCGACCCCCCTTTATTTTGAGGCTGTGTCCTCTAGTTTTAACTTCCTTACTAAGTGGAAAGAATCTCTCCGCCTCCACCCTATCCAGCCCCCGCATTATCTTATAAGTCTCCATAAGATCCCCCCTCATCCTTCTAAACTCCAACGAGTACAAACCCAATCTCCTCAGCCTCTCCTCAGAATCCAAACCCCTCATCTCCGGTATCAACCTGGTGAACCTTCTCTGCACTCCCTCCAATGCCAATATATCCTTCCTCATATAAGGGGACCAATACTGCACACAGTATTCCAGCTGCGGCCTCACCAATGCCCTGTACAGGTGCATCAAGACATCCCTGCTTTTATATTCTATCCCCCTCGCAATATAGGCCAACATCCCATTTGCCTTCTTGATCACCTGTTGTACCTGCAGACTGGGCTTTTGCGTCTCATGCACAAGGACCCCCAGGTCCCTTTGCACGGTAGCATGTTTTAATTTGTTTCCATTGAGATAGTAATCCCATTTGTTATTATTTCCTCCAAAGTGTATAACCTCGCATTTATCAACGTTATACTCCATTTGCCATATCCTCGCCCACTCACTCAGCCTGTCCAAATCTCTCTGCAGATCTTCTCCGTCCTCCACACGATTCACTTTTCCACTTATCTTTGTGTCGTCTGCAAACTTCGTTACCCTACACTCCGTCCCCTCCTCCAGATCATCTATATAAATGGTAAACAGTTGCGGCCCGAGTACCGATCCCTGCGGCACGCCACTAGTTACCTTCCTCCAACCGGAAAAACACCCATTTATTCAGACCCTTTGCTTCCTGTCGGATAGCCAGTCCCCAATCCACTTTAACACACTACCCCCAACTCCGTGTGCCCTAATCTTCTTCAGCAGCCTTTTATGGGGCACCTTATCAAACGCCTTTTGGAAATCCTAAAACACCGCATCCACCGGTTCTCCTCCATCAACCGCCCTAGTCACATCTTCATAAAAATCAGGATCTGAATATCATCAACCTTACACTGTGGATGAGAAATGTTTGTTCTGTCTGTGGGAAAAGTTTTCAAACGTTAGTGTGACTGGAAAAGCACTGAGACACACACCCAACTGAGTGTTCCAGTGAACTGCCTGCTTTACACAGCCTGAAAGAACATCACACCATTCGCACCTGGGAGAAACTGTACACGTGTTGTGTGTGTGGACAAGGTTTCAACTGATCATCCAACCTGGAGAGACACAAGGACACCGACAACATGGAGAAACCATGGAAATGTGAGGAATGTGGTAAAGGATTCAAGTTTCCATCCCTGTTGGAAAATCATCGACGCATTCATACTCGGGAGAAGCCATTCACCTGCTTTGTGTGTGGGAATGGATTCACTCAGTTGTCCTGTTTCCAGTCACATCAACAAACTCACACTGAGGAGAGGCCGTTCAGCTGCGCTTCCTGTGGAAAGAGGTTCAAGTCTTCATCCAACCTCACTGCACACCAGCGAGTTCACACCGGCGAGAGACCATTCATCTGTTCCGAGAGTGGGAAGGGATTCACTCGATCCTCCCGTCTGCTGGAACACCAGCAAACCCACAGTGAGGAGAGGCCGTTCAGCTGCACCAATTGTGGAAAGAGGTTCAGGTCTTCACCCAATCTCATTGCCCACCAGAGAGTTCATTCAGGGAAGAAACCGTTCACGTGCTCTGTGTGTGGTAAGGAATACACTCACCCATCCAACCTGCTGATACACCAGCGAACTCACACAGGGGAGAGGCCATTCACCTGCTCTGTGTGTGGGAAGGAATACACTCACCCATCCAACCTGCTGATACACCAGCGAACTCACACAGGGGAGAGGCCATTCACCTGCTCTGTGTGTGGGAAAGGATTCATAAAGTCCTTTAACCTAGTGATACACCAACGCACTCACACTGGGAAGAGGCCATTCACCTGCTCTGTGTGTGGGAAAGGATTCATAAAGTCCTTTAACCTAGTGATACACCAACGCACTCACACTGGGAAGAGGCCATTCACCTGCTCTGTGTGTGGGAAAGGATTCACTCAGCCATCTAACCTGCTGACACACCAGCGAATTCATAAGTAACTGCACTAGTTGGATTGTTATTTTTGCTGTTGTTAATCACATTTAATACTGATAATCTGATAATATTTCGTCTGCTCCTGCTGATCTTAACAAACTCTATAACTGGCTGGCTCTTAAATATCTTGGCCATGTTGCAGATTTTCAGAGCTGTAAAGTCCCTGTTTGAAAGCACCATCTGTGATGTTTTCCCTTGATTCAAGAACACCGTCTCCTGGAAGTTCACCTCCAATTCTTCACCACCCTGACTTTGAAATATTTTTGACCATCCTTCACTGTTACTGGCACAAAATCCTGAAATTTCATTCCAAATATCACTGTTGGTGCACCTACACCCCAGGACTGCAGCGGTTCAGGAAACTAGCTCACCACCTCCATTCTTTCAAACCTGAATATCATCGGCCATTGAATGTGAAAGGAGAAATGTCCGCCTGTTCTGTCTGTGGGAAAAGGTTTTAAACATCAGTGTGACTGGAAAAGCACCGAGACACACACCCGAGTGAGGTGTTCAGTGAACCAACTGTGGAAAGAGCTTTAAAACCAGTTACACGGCCTGAAAAAACACCACACCATTCACAGCGGGGAGAAACCGTACACAGGTTCTGTGTGTGGACAAGTCTTCAACTGATTGTCCAACCTGGAGAGACACAAGGACACCGGCACCATGGAGAAACTGTGGAAATGTGGGGATTGTGGGAAAGGATACAGTTACCCTTCTGAATTGGAAATGCATCGACGTGCTCACACTGGGGAGAGGCCATTCACCTGCTCCACCTATGGGAAGGGATTCACTCAGTCATCCAGCCTGCTGACACACCAGTATGTTCACACTGATCAGACACCTTTCAAATGTTCTGACTGTGAGAAAACATTTAAAAGCAAAAAGTATCTGAGGCACCAACACATTCACAGTGAGGAGAAGCCGTTCACCTGCTCCTTGTGTGGGAAGCGATTCACTGCTACATCCAACCTGCAGAAACACCAGCGAGTTCACACTGACAAGAGACCCTTTAAATGTCCAGACTGCGGGAAGTGCTTGAAAACCTCCGGTGAAGTGACGTGTCATCAACGTGTTCACACTGACGAGAGACCATTCAGATGCTCTCATTGTGGGACTGGGTTCAGGCGATCATCTGAACTCACTGTACACCAGCGAATTCACACTGGAGAGAAGACTGTACAGCTGCTCTGTGTGTGGGAAGAACTTCATTCAGTCATACCACCTGCTGAAACACCAGCAAATTCACTCCGATATAAAACCTTTTCAATGTTTTGACTGTGAGCAGAGCTTTAAAAGCAGCAATGGTCTCATGATGCATCAACGAGTTCACACTGGGGAGAGGCCGTTCACCGGCTGTGTGTGTGGGGGAAGGGATTCACTCAGTCATCCAGCCTACTGAAACATCAGCAAATTCACTCTGATATAAAACATTCTAAATGTTTTGATTACAAGCAGAATTTTAAAAGCTGCAGTGGTCTAATGATACACCAGCAAGTTCATACAGGGGAGAAACTGTTCACCTGTTCCGAGTGCGGGAGTAGATCCACTGACTTACAGCAAATGCTGAGACACCAGCAACTTCACGAGTGTCTGTAGGGGTTGGATTCAGCTGCTTTTGCTGCTGTTAATCATATTGAGGACTAAATGTATGGGTTAATCCTAAGGTGTGTACGAAATGTGTTCCAGCCACTCTCTTCCACAGTTCAGAGCTCCGAGACATGGAACAGAAGCT
This sequence comes from Mustelus asterias, assembly GCF_964213995.1. Classification (NCBI taxonomy): domain Eukaryota; kingdom Metazoa; phylum Chordata; class Chondrichthyes; order Carcharhiniformes; family Triakidae; genus Mustelus; species Mustelus asterias. The sequence goes on from NC_135830.1 coordinate 8,752,177, forward strand.
CCTTTACAACTGGATTTAGAGTCAGGAAAAACAACGGTGAATGCTGGAAACTAAGATTTTAGTCCAGGAGTCAGAGATTACCCAAAAAGGGGGTCGGTGTCATTGGTGATTTTGAAACATTTTGTTCAGAAGCAACAGTGATGAAAGCTTCGGGTTTTTGTGCCCAGATCACCAACAACCTGTCCAGGTCCCTCCAAACTGACGCGACAGTTAAGAAAGCCCACCCACACCTCTACTTTCTCAGGAGGCTCAGGAAATTCGGCATGTCTGCTACGACTCTCACCAACATTTACAGCTGCACCATAGAAAGCATCCTCTGAGAATGTATTACAGCTTGATATGGCTCCTGCTCTGACCAAGACCGCAATAAACTACAAAGGGTTGTGTCTGAAACCCAGTCTATCACGCAAACCAGCCTCCCATCCATCGACTCTGTCTACACTTCCCTCTGCCTCGGCAAAGCAGCCAGCATAATCAAGGACCCCACACACCCCAGACATACTCTTTTCCTCCTTCAGTCAGGGAAAAAATACAAAAATCTGAGGTCACCTACCAACCGACTCAAGAGCAGCTTCTTCCCTGCTGCTGTCAGACTTTTGAATGGACCTAACTTACGTTAAGTTGACGTTTCTCTGCACCCGAGCTATGGTTGTAAGACTACATTTGGTACCTTCTCTTTTCCTTCTCTATTAACGTCATGCTTTGTCTGTATAGCGCAAGAAAAAGTACTTTTCACTGTTTACTAATACATGTGACAGTAATAAATCAATTTTTTAAAAAAAATGGTACATCAGTTAAATAGGCAGAAAAAACAAATGAGCCATAACAAGTGAGAACAGTTTACTGATCCCGGATCAGCGGGATGCTGAGCTCTGTGTTTGGAGGTGACAGTCTCCCCGGAATGGTTTCCTGGTCCCGGATCAGACACTCGGACGGACGAAGCTGATCTCTGCCGCTGGAGATGACGGTCTCTTCGGATCTCACTCCTCTGGATCCAGTCAAAGTGTTTGGTGTCTGTCTGAATCCAGCACGGATCACTTTGAAAAACTCTTTCCTGTCCAAAGTGATTTTCCCTCTCGAGCCTGTTTAACCTTCACTCAGACAGTTGGTTAAATTCCAGGTCATAAGATCCAACCTTATCCGGTTTAGAAATGTCTTGTTTCAGGGTTTATGACAGAGACATGTTCTGGATAGAGAGAACAAGTCTGTCCTGTGTTTGTCACCCAGCAAGCTGCTATGGAAGCTTTCTTCATAAGAGAGTGAGCTGTTCCTATTAATATTCAATATATTTCTTGACATTTTATGAAGACTTTATTAGATGGTGATTTTTTTACAAAACAAGCCCTGAAATCAGAGATTGGTGTAAAACTGCAATCTGTTCCTGACTGAAAGTGAAGTTTCCAGTCTGAAAATGTCTTTGATTTGAAGTTTCCGAGTGTTTCTGTGATATTCCTGAGTTTTCCCAGGTAAGGCAGTGGCAACAACAACTGGCATTTACCCGTTAACAGATTAAAATGACCGAGACTTCCCAGAGGCTCAGAAAGGTCAGGAGAGGGATGATGGAGAAATTGTCATTCACCAGAGGCGTGGGAAGTTTGTCAAAATATTAATTTCCTTTTTAACTCATAATAAATCCAATGTACTGTTTGGAACCACATCCAGGGTTAGGGTGAGGTATTAGTTAAGGTGAGATATTAGGGAGGGTGAGGTGTTGGTTCGAGTGAGGTGTTGGTTCGAGTGAGGTGTTGGTTCGAGTGAGGTGTTGGTTCGAGTGAAGTGTTAGGGTTCGGCTTTGGGGTGTAGGTTGGGATCTTGCTGTTTGGAGCTGATCATGCAGATAAAGATTGGGATCTTGCTGTGTCTGTGTGTGATTGCAGTAAGGTTTATATTGTCTGTTTTAGGACCATATTCTTGTTTCCCAAACGTTAAGTAACAGATATTTGTTTGTGGGGTTGTTTGATTTGGAACAGTACACTTGGCTGTTCAGGTTTATACAATATCATGGTTGTTCTTTTTTTGTAATTGATAAAAATTATGCTAATTTTCTTATTATATGTTAACTGTGTTCTTAACTAAGATTTGACATTGTTTATAATGGGATTGTGAAAATCACATTGTGTTGTTCCCATGTGATTCTGTGGTTTCTGAGAGCAGGTCTTCCTGTGTTAGGATATTCTGTTGGTTTCAGGATCATAGAATCCCTACAGTACAGAAAGAGGCCATTCGGCCCATCGGGTCTGCACCGACCACAATCCCACCCAGGCCCTACCCCCATATCCCTACATATTTACCCACTCATCCCTCTAACCTACATATCTAAGGACACTAAGGGCAATTTTAGCATGGTCAATCAACCTAACCCAATCTTTGGACTGTGGGAGGAAACCGGAGCACCCGGAGGAAACCCACGCAGACACGAGGAGAATGTGCAAACTCCACACAGACAGTGACCCAAGCCGGGAATCGAACCCAGGTCCCTGGAGCTGTGAAGCAGCAGTGCTAACCACTGTGTTACTGTGCCGCCCAAATAGATGTTTCAGTGTTTACATGTCCTACAATTTCCTTGAATTCAATGCTGTTTTTCATCAGTCCCTGATGTGGAAATCAAATTATGGCTTCAACCCTCAGTAAATGGGTGCACTGTGTGTGTGTGGCTGTGTGAGAGTGTCAGGTTGTGTGTGTCGTTGTGGGGGGTTGTCTGTCCCTATCTCTCTCTCTCTCTGTTGGTTTGAAGGAACTTTCGCTAACTGGTGTCTGGTGTTTTCTTCATAGAATCCCGACAGTACAGGAGGAGGCCATTTGGCCCATCGAGCCTGCACTGACAACAATCCCACCCTATCCCGTAACCTCACATCTATTTACACTGCCAATCCCCCTGAAATTAGAGTCAATTTAGCATGGCCAATCAACTTAACCAGCACATCTTTGGACTGTGGGAGCAAACCGGAGCATCCAGAGGAAACCCACACAGACACGGGGAGAATGCACAAACTCCACACAGACAGTGATCCAAGCCAGGAATCGAACCCGGGTCCCTGGCGCTGAAAGGCAGCAGTGCTATCTACTGTGCCTGCATGCTGCCCTTGTGTTAGTATGTCTTGTGTTAGTTTAAACACTGCAGTTTGGAGAGGGAAGGGAGACTGGAGATGGGGAGTAGATTGTAAGGAAGTGGGGTCAAGGCTTTGTTTTTTGACAAGGGTGTACTGGTGGCAAATTTGAAAGAGGGACACTACCTGAGAGAATCGTTGACAATGTCCGGGGACACAGGGAAGTAGGAGATCAGTAGTTTAGTGGGAATAGGGTCGATGGAGCAGGAGGTGGGGCTCATGGGCAAAATGAGCCCGAAGAGGCCCAATAGAAGAGAAACTAGAGAAAGATTTGGGTTCAGGCCTCAGGAAAGGGTGAAATTTAGAGAGAGTTTGGCCTTGTGGAAGAGAGGGAAGCAGCAGAGGCAGCTGATCAGATTGTCTCAATCAAAGAACAAAGAACAATACAGCACAGGAACAGGCCCTTCGGCCCTCCAAGCCCACGCCGCTCCCTGGTCCAAACTAGACCATTCTTTTGTATCCCTCCATTCCCACTCCGTTCATATGGCTGTCTAGATAAGTCTTAAACGTTCCCAGTGTGTCCGCCTCCACCACCTTGCCTGGCAGCGCATTCTAGGCCCCCACCACCCTCTGTGTAAAATATGTCCTTCTGATATCCGTGTTAAACCTCCCCCCCTTCACCTTGAACCTATGACCCCTCGTGAACGTCACCACCGACCTGGGGAAAAGCTTTCCACCGTTCACCCTATCTATGCCTTTCATAATTTTATACACCTCTATTAAGTCTCCCCTCATCCTCTGTCTTTCCAGGGAGAACAAACCCAGTTTACCCAATCTCTCCTCATAACTAAGCCCCACCATACCAGGTAACATCCTGGTAAACCTCCTCTACTCTCTCCAAAGCCTCCACGTCCTTCTGGTAGTGTGGCGACCAGAACTGGACGCAGTATTCCAAATGCGGCCGAACCAACGTTCTATACATCTGCAACATCAGACCCCAACTTTTATACTCTATGCCCCGTCCTATAAAGGCAAGCATGCCATATGCCTTCTTCACCACCTTCTCCACCTGTGACGTCACCTTCAAGGATCTGTGGACTTGCACACCCAGGTCCCTCTGCGTATCTACACCCTTTATGGTTCTGCCATTTATCATATAGCTCCTCCCTACATTATTTCGACCAAAATGCATCACTTCGCGTTTATCAGGATTGAACTCCATCTGCCATTTCTTTGCCCAAATTTCCAGCCGATCTATATCCTTCTGTAGCTTCTGACAATGCTCCTCACTATCTGCAAGTCCTGCCAATTTTGTGTCGTCCGCAAACTTACTGATCACCCCAGATCTTCTTCTTCCAGATCATTTATATAAATCACAAACAGCAGAGGTCCCAATACAGAGCCCTGCGGAACACCACTAGTCACTGGCCTCCAGCCGGAAAAAGACCCTTCCACTACCACCCTCTGTCTTCTGTGACCAAGCCAGTTCTCCACCCATCTAGCCACCTCCCCCTTTATCCCATGAGATCCAACCTTTTTCACCAGCCTACCATGAGGGACTTTGTCAAACGCTTTACTAAAGTCCATATAGACGACATCCACGGCCCTTCCCTCGTCAACCATTCTGGTCACTTCTTCAAAAAACTCCACCAGGTTAGTGAGGCATGACCTCCCTCTCACAAAACCATGCTGACTATCGTTAATGAGTTTATTCCTTTCTAAATGCGCATACATCCTATCTCTAAGAATCTTCTCCAACAACTTCCCCACCACGGACGTCAAGCTCACCGGCCTATAATTACCCGGGTTATCCTTCCTACCCTTCTTAAATAACGGGACCACATTAGCTATCCTCCAATCCTCTGGGACCTCACCTGCGTCCAGTGACGAGACAAAGATTTGCGTCAGAGGCCCAGCGATTTCATCTCTCGTCTCCCTGAGCAGCCTTGGATAGATTCCATCAGGCCCTGGGGATTTGTCAGTCTTTAAATTCTCTAACAAACCTAACACTTCCTCCTTTGTAATGGAGATTTTCTCCAACGGTTCAACACTCCCCTCCGAGACACTCCCAGTCAACACATCCTTCTCCTTTGTGAATACCGACGCAAAGTATTCATTTAGGATCTCCCCTACTTCTTTGGGCTCCAAGCATAATTCCCCACTTTTGTCCCTGAGAGGTCCGATTTTTTCCCTGACAACCCTTTTGTTCCTAACGTATGAATAAATTGCCTTGGGATTCTCCTTAATCCTGTCTGCCAAGAACATTTCGTGACCCCTTTTTGCTCTTCTAATTCCCCGTTTGAGTTCTTTCCTACTTTCTTTGTACTCCTCCAGAGCTCCCTCCGTTTTTAGCTGCCTGGACCTTCCATACGCCTCTCTTTTCTTTTTGACCAGTCCCTCAATTTCCCTGGTTATCCACGGTTCTTGAATCCTACCCTTCCTATCCTTCTTTTTAACAGGCACATGCCTGTCCTATAGCCCTAACAACTGTTCCTTAAAAGACTCCCACATGCCAGATGTGGATTTACCCTCAAACAGCCTCTCCCAATCAAGAGCTGCCAATTTCTGCCTAATCCCACTAAAGTTAGCCTTCCCCCAATCCAACACCTTACCCTTGGGACACCACTCATCCTTTTCCATCACTATCCTAAAGCTAACAGAATTGTGGTCACTATTTGCCACATGTTCCCCGACCGAAACTTTGAAGACCTGACCGGGCTCATTCCTCAGTACGAGGTCCAGTATAGCCCCCTCTCTAGTCGGGCTATCTACATATTGTTCCAAAGAACCCTCCTGTATGCATTTTACAAATTCCTCCCCAATCAGAGTCCCTGCTCTCAGCGATTTCCAGTCTATACCAGGGAAATTGAAGTCTCCCACTACAACAACCCTATTTTTCCTGCACCTATCCAGTATCTCCTGACATATCCGAGAGGGAAGGGAGACTGGAGATGGGGAGTAGATTGTAAGGAAGTGGGGTCAAGGCTTTGTTTTTTGACAAGGGTGTACTGGTGGCAAATTCGAAAGAGGGACAGTACCTAAGAGAATCATTGACAATGTCCGCGGACACAGGGAAGTAGGAGATCAGTAGTTTAGTGGGAATAGGGTCGATGGAGCAGGAGGTGGGGCTCATGGGCAAAATGAGTTCTAAGAAGCCATGAGGGGAGACGGGAGGGAAACTAGAGAAAGATGTTGATTCAGGCCTCAGGAAAGGTTGAAATTTAGACAGAGTTTGGCCTTGTGGAAGGGAGAGAATCAGCAGAGGCAGCTGATCAGATTGTCTCAATCTTAGTGACAAAGAAGCTCCATGGAATCCTCATACTCCACCTGTCTGCGTGGGTTTCCCCGGGTGCTCTAGTTTCCTCCCACAGTCCAAAGATGTGTGGGTTAAGTGGATTGGCCATGTTAAATTGCCTCTTAGTGTCCAAAATGTGTATCTTAGAGGGATTAGCCATGATAGACTTGTGGGGTTATGGGTATTGGGCGGGGGTGGGTGTGGACTTGGGTAAGAAGCTCTTTTGGAGAGTTGGTGCAGGCTCCATGGGCCAAATGGCCTCCTTCTGCACTGTAGGGATTCTTACATATGTTCTAACAGTCTGACTTGTTGGAGATGAGGATTGAGGAGACGGGAGTGGGAGAGCCCTTCAAATTGCGTGAGAGATATCAAAAAGATTCAACACCATGCTTATATTCAACACAAAACTGATTTATTTGACTTTTAGTGAGAATATTAGCGCCTGTAAGTGGCTGGGGTTTATTACCAGTGTAAAGAGACCCTAATGAACATGGTTCAGTCCTGAATGTCACTGACAGCAAAATTCAATCACTATAGTTACTTGTGAAGTCTCTGGTGTCTGAGCAGGTGCGATTAAGTCATGAATCTCTTCCCACATTCAGAGCAAGTGAATGGTCTCTCCCCGGTGTGAATTCTCTGGTGTACAGTGAGCTGAGAAAATTGCCTGAACCCAGTCCCACAGTGAGAGCACCTGAACAGTTTCTCATCAGTGTGAACTCGTTGATGGCGTAACAGTTCCCAGGAAATCTTATAGTACTTCCCACAGTCTGGGCATTTAAAAGGTCTCTCGTCATTGTGAACTCGCTGGTGTGTCAGCAGAATGGTTGATGTAGTAAATCCCTTCCCACACTCAGAGCAGGTGAATGGCCTCACCGCAGAGTGAACTCTCTGATGTTTCAGCAGGCCAGATGACTGAGTGAATCCTTTCCCACACACAGAGCAGGTAAACAGCCTTTCCCCAGAGTGGATTCGCTGGTGTTTCAGCAGGTCTGATGACTGAATGAATCCCTTTCCACAGTTGGAGCAGGTGAACGGCCTCTCCCCAGTGTGAATTCGCTGATGTACAGTGAGCACAGATGATCGTCTGAACCCAGTCCCACAGTGAGAGCACCTGAATGGTCTCTCCCCTGTGTGAACTCGCTGATGTACAATGAGTTGAGATGATCGTCTGAACCCAGTCCCACAGTGAGAGCACCTGAACGGTTTCTCATCAGTGTGAAGACGTTGATGGGACATCAGTACGCCAGAACTTTTAAAACACCTCCCACAGGCTGGACATTTAAAAGGTCTTTCGTCAGTGTGAACTCGCTGGTGACTCAACAGTTCGGCTGAAATACTGAATCCTTCCCACACTCGGAGCAGGTGAATGGTCTCTCGCTGGAGTGAACTCGCTGGTGTTTGGAAAGGTCGGATGACTGAATGAATCCCTCCCCACACACAGAACAGGTGAAAGGCCTCTCCCCAGTGTGGCTGCGGCGATGTGTTTCCAGTTTGAACGGAGAAATGAATCCTTTCCCACAGTCCTCACATTTCCATAGTTTCTCCTTAGTTTGACTGCACTTGTGGTTTGACAGGCCAGGTGATTGGCTGAAGCCTTGTGCACACACATAACATGTGTAGGGCTTCTCTCCACTGTGAACGGTGCTTTTTCCTTCCATGTTTAAAATCTGATGATATTCAGTTCAGAATAAATTGAGCGACTCTGTCCAATACTGATGTTATCTTTTGTTCGAGCTTCTGGACTGCAATTCCCCTGTGAAATTGATTTAAAACACAAAAAAGGGAGTGAGAGAAAACCATTAAAACACAATTGAGCTGAATGAATCTGGTAATGTGTGGGTCCGGTTCTCGGAAAAAGTGACCATGAAAACTGCTGGTGGTTGAGGCAGAGTCTTGAATATCTTTAAGGCAGAACTGGATAGATTCTTGATAAGCAAGGGGGTGGAAGGTTATTGGGAGTAGGCAGGAATGTGAAGTTGAGGTTAAAATTTAACCAGCCACAGGCTGGAGCAGACTCGAGGGACCAAGTGGCCTGCTCCTGCTTCTAATTTGCATATAAAAGGCACAGGAGATGCGAGGAAGAATGCTTTTACACAGCAAGTGGTAATGACCTGAAACTTGCTGCCAATGAGTGGGGTGGAGACGGACACAATGAATAATTTTAAACGGACATTGGATAGACACTTGAGGAAAATAAAGCTGCAAAGATATGAGGACAGAGCAGGGGAATGGGACTGACTGGATTGCTCTAGACAGCTCGCATGGACCCAATGGGCTGAATGGCCTCATCTGATTACAGGAAAATGGCAGAATGACATTTTCCTGTAATCTCACCTTCTAATTTAACCCTGGGAGTTCAGATATCACTCAGGTACATCTGTTCTACGCCCTCTCCAAGGCCATTATGTCCTGTTGCCCGGAACTGAGCACAGTTCTCCCGGTGTGGTCTAACCAGGGTTTGTGAATCTCGGGGCCTTTCCAGTCACACTGAAATCCAAAATCTTCTCTCACAGACACAATCAACAAAACTGTTACCTTCCACATTCAGATGCTGCTGATATTCAGGTTCTGATGTATCGAGTGACTCCGTCAGATCACGATGTGATGTTTGATTTGAGTTTCCTGTCTGTCAATTCTCCACTTCCAGCACTCTGTATATTTACAGAAACCATCACAGTCAGTCCAGGATAGAAATTCACAACATTAGAACATAGAACAGTACAGCACAGAACAGGCCCTTCGGCCCACGATGTTGTGCCGAGCTTTATCTGAAACCAAGATCAAGCTATCCCACTCCCTATCATCCTGGTGTGCTCCATGTGCCTATCCAATAACCGCTTAAATGTTTCTAAAGTGTCTGACTCCACTATCTCTGCAGGCAGTCCATTCCACACCCCAACCACTCTCTGCGTAAAGAACCTACCTCTGATATCCTTCCTGTATCTCCCACCACGAACCCTATAGTTATGCCCCCTTGTAATAGCTCCATCCACCCGAGGAAATAGTCTTTGAACGTTCACTCTATCTATCCCCTTCATCATTTTATACACCTCTATTAAGTCTCCCCTCAGCCTCCTCCGCTCCAGAGAGAACAGCCCTAGCTCCCTCAACCTTTCCTCATATGACCTACCCTCCAAACCAGGCAGCATCCTGGTAAATCTCCTCTGCACTCTTTCCAGCGCTTCCACATCCTTCTTATAGTGAGGTGACCAGAACTGCACACAATATTCCAAATGTGGTCTCACCAAGGTCCTGTACAGTTGCAGCATAACCCCACGGCTCTTAAACTCCAACCCCCTGTTAATAAAAGCTAACACACTATAGGCCTTCTTCACAGCTCTATCCACTTGACTGGCAACCTTTAGAGATCTGTGGATATGGACCCCAAGATCTCTCTGTTCCTCCACAGTCTTCAGAACCCTACCTTTGACCCTGTAATCCACATTTAAATTTGTCCTACCAAAATGAATCACCTCACATTTATCAGGGTTAAACTCCATTTGCCATTTTTCAGCCCAGCTTTGCATCCTATCTATGTCTCTTTGCAGCCTACAACACCCCTCCACCTCATCCACTACTCCACCAATCTTGGTGTCATCAGCAAATTTACTGATCCACCCTTCAGCCCCCTCCTCTAAGTCATTAATAAAAATCACAAAGACCAGAGGACCAAGCACTGATCCCTGCGGCACACCGCTAGCAACCTGCCTCCAATCCGAAAATTTTCCATCGACCACCACCCTCTGTCTTCGGTCAGACAGCCAGTTACCTATCCAATCGGCCAACTTTCCCTCTATCCCACACCTCCTCACTTTCATCATAAGCCGACCATGGGGGACCTTATCAAACGCCTTACTAAAATCCATGTATATGACATCAACTGCCCTACCTTCATCAACACACTTAGTTACCTCCTCAAAAAATTCTATCAAATTTGTGAGGCACGACTTGCCCTTCACGAATCCGTGCTGACTATCTCGGATTAATCCGCATCTTTCTAAATGGTCGTAAATCCCATCCCTAAGGACATTCTCTCCTCCGAGTTGCCAATTGTGATTAAATGTTTCCTGGAAGTTTTACCACGTCTTTTCTATTGTGCCCATCCTCCAACCACTAATCAGTCAACACATCCTTCCCCACTGCCTTCCTGGGCCAATTGGAAAGCAAAAAAGACTCCTCACCCTACAGCATAATGATTGACAGTTAGGCAAACAACTTTTATCTATTTTCAATATTTTTATATCCGGTGAAGAGAAATGTTCAAAGGAAAATGACAACAAAAGATATATTTTTTAATGTCCTGAATGTTTTCGAGACTGAGGTTTGAATCCCACTACAGCAGATGGTGAAATTTGAATTCAATAAATATCTGGAATTGAAAGTCTAATGATGACCATGAAACCATTGTCGATTGTTGTAAAAAGCCAACTGGTTCACTAATGTCCTTGAGTCAAGGAAATCTGCTGCCTGACCTGGTCAGGTCTATATGTGATTCCAGATCCACAGCAGTGTGGTTGGTTGACTCTTAAAATGCCCTCTGAAGTGCACTCAGTTCAAGGGCAAATAAAGATGGGCAATAGATGCTGGTCCAGCCAGTGGCAGCCACATTCCCTGAATGCATTGGGAAACAAATCTCCCATCCTTATCTGGTCTGGCCTAAATATGACTCCAAACCACTGGGATGCGTAGGTTAGAGGGATTAGCGGGTAAATATGTAGGGATATGGGGGTAGGGCCTGGGTGGGATTGTGGTCGGTGCAGACTCGATGGGCCAAATGGCCTCTTTCTGCACTGTAGGGTTTCTATGATTTTATGTGGTTGACACTTAAAATGCCCTGTGACATGGTCTAGCAAGCCACTCAGTTGAAGGACAATTAGGGATGGGCAATAAATACTGGTCCAGCCAGCGACTCCAACATTCTCTGAATGAATAAAAAAATTCCTGGAGACTCCAGTCCAACCCGGGAGAGTTGGTGACTGGTCCAGGCTCTCAGCGCATGCGCCCTGCTGAATATTTTTGTTCCTGTAAAGATGGCGGCCGTTAACCCGGGCCTGGAGCCGCTCAGCACCGACTCTATTCGGTACCAATTGAAGCGATACCGGGAACATTTTATTCCGGATTGAAGACTCTAGGGGATATTTATGAAGCCTCCCAGCCCACTCCGCTGCTTCTATCCCTCCCCGGTCACCCAGCGGCTCCATTACTGAACCTCACTCCATTGTTTCTTTCCGGCTCCTCGCAGCGCCAGTCACAGCCCGGACTGCGCATGCTCCGGTCTGAGCCAGGGACCGCGTTTGCGCAAGGCGGTGCTGTAATGTGGATAGGGCACATTCTCACCCGCAGAGAATGTTGGGTAATCACCCCGCCATTCACACTGGTTTTGTTAAATAGAAAATATGGTTTGCGATCTGAATATGATTGGTACCATTGGGCCACAATAACAAATGTATTAAATCGATTCATGTGGAACTAAGGAGTGAAATAGTAACTAAGGACTGGGGTGGCACAGTTGCAAGCACTGCTGTCTCACAGCGCCAGGGAATCAAGTTCAATTCCGGCCTCGGGTCACTGTCTCTGTGGACTTTGCATGTTCTCCCCGTGTCTGTGCGGGTTTCCTCCCACAGTCCAAAGATGTGCAGGTTAGGTTAATTGGCTATGCTAAAGTGCCCCTTAGTGTCAGGGGGATTAGCAGGGTGAATAGTTGGAGTTATGGGGATAGTTCATGGGTAGGATTGATGTCAGCAGAGACTTAATGGGCTGAATGGCCTCCTGTAGGAATTCTCTGAATCTATGAGCATAGGGTCTCCACCACAGTTCGGTCCTGGGTCTGATTGACAACAGAACAAACATCTACAGTTAGAAGTGAATGCATTGGGGTCTCAGCACGTTTTCCCCATAGACACAACAGTTAAACTGCCCCTTGTCAATAAGAATGCTGGCATTTGATCAAATGCTTTGAGCTCTTAAAATCAGAGTGTTAGCCACTGAGGAAAACTAAGGAAATCCCTTTGCACATGTGAAGTGTCTGAGTGTTGTCCCCCCTAGTCTAACTGTGCTGTTCTATCAGTAAATGAGATGACTGAGTGAATCCATGTGAAGGGCAGTGTGTGTCAGAGTGCAGCAGTCCCTCAATGTCAGACTGCAGTGTCAGCCTAGATAATGTGCTCAGCTTGACGAATATTTCCTGTTGTTATTGATGTGGATCATTCAGAAACAATGGACTCTGATGATGTCATCCAGTCCTGCTGCGATGATGTCATGAAGACTATTACATCACAGCGGAACCTTAGTGCTGAAAACAGTGTTGTTCCAGACGGCAGCAAGTCCATTACTGATAGATCTAAAATGAAAATAGCGGGAATGAAAGCACCCCAAGTTATTTCAGAGAAGTTTCATAGTGAAAAAATTAGCATTCGTGGTTCGCATTGTTTCCTCACAGCACCAGGGCCCTGGTTTCAATTTTGGCCTCGGGTGACTATCTGTCTGGAGTTTGCACATTATCCCCATGTCTGCATGGGTTTCCTCCGGGTGCTCCGGTCTACTCCCACAGTCCGAAGATGTGCAGGTTAGGTGGATTGGCCACGCTAAATTGACCCTTAGTGTCCCAAGTTGTGCAGGTTAGATGGATTAGAAATGGTAAATGTGTTACAGGTATAAGTGGGGGAGAGGGCCTGGGTAAGATTCCTTCTCATCGCTGTCTTAATTGGATGACTTACTCTGAGTAGTGAGGGAACAGAATTTTTAGTGATGACTGGTCTTTCCAATTTTTAATTGGAGGAAATTTCTGCTCATCCAGAACTGAATGTGAGATGAGCAGTTTGATAATTTAGTAACAGTGGAGGAATGGAGAGGGATGGGGGTGAGGTCGAGCTGGGTGTTGTCAGTGTACAGGTGAAAACCAACACGGTGCTTTTGGATGATGTCACCCAGTGGCAGCGTGGAGATCATAGAAATCATCATAGAAACCCTACAGTACAGAAAGAGGCCATTCGGCCCATCGAGTCTGCACCGACCACAATTCCACCCAGGCCCTACTCCCATATCCCTACATATTTTACCTGCTAATCCACGCATCCCAGGACACTAAGGGGCAATTTTAGCATGGCCAATCAACCTAACCCGCACATCTTTGGACTGTGGGAGGAAACCGGAGCACCCGGAGGAAACCCACGCAGACACGAGGAGAATGTGGAAATTCCACACAGATAGTGACCCAAGCCGGGAATCGAACCCGGGTCCCTGGAGCTGTGAAGCAGCAGTGCTAACCACTGTGCTACCGTGCCGCCCGAAAATAGTGAAATTCCGTCCCTGGGGAGCCTCGAACCACCAACCTTTCGGTTAACAGCCAAACGCGCCGACCAATTGCGCCACAGAGACTGCAGTGATGAGAAATAGGAGGGGCCAAGGACAGATCCTCGGGGCCACTGAGTTCAGGGGTTTTGGAGAGGAAAAGGAAGTTGGAGATGGGGCAGTAATTTGCAAAGATAGTGGGGTTTAGTGTTTTTTTTAGGATGGGTGATGACGGTACATTTACAGTGAGAGAAACAGTAAGAAATGGGAGAGAATTGTGAACAGTGTCAGCTAACGTGGGGAAGTCGGATGGACAGCAGCTTTGTGAGAATGGAGTCCAGGGAGTTGAAGGCAGGTCTCATGGACAAGATGAGCTCAGAGGGAGATAGAAGATAGGAGAGAAACTGGAGAAAGATAGAGCTCAGACAAGGAGGAACTTTACAGACACTTTGGTCCGGTGGTCTGTGGAAGGGAAGGAAGCAGCAAAGGCAGCTGATTGGATTGGCTCAATATTAGTCACAAGGAACCATAGAATCTGTACAGTGCAGAAAGAGGCCTTTTGGCCCATCGAGTCTGCACTGACTCTGAAAAAGCATCCCACCCAAGCCTTCCCCTCCACTCCATCCCTGTAACCCCACATATTTACCATGGCTAATCCACCCAAATTACACATCTTTGGACACTTGGGTGCAATTTAGCATGGCTAATTCACCTAACCTGCACGTCTTCGGAGTGTGGGAGGAAACTAGAGAACCCGGAGGAAACCCACGCAAACACGGGGAGAACGTGCAACCTCCACATGGTCACACAAGGCCAGAATCAAACCTGTGTCCCTGGCACTGAGGGAGCAGTGCTAAATACTGTGTCACCTTATATGCCATGAGCTCCTCACACTTGTTGGAGGTGAGGATGGAGGTAACAGGGAGAGCCCTTTAAAAGGAAATAATTTGTGATCGAGATATACCTTGTTTAATACAAAGCTGATTTATTTGACTTTTATCTCGAATATTAACTCCTATAACTGAGCTGGAGTTTATTTAATGTTAAGGGCCCGGTTTATGCTCAATATTGTGCTGTCTGTGGTTGGGGAGGATGCAGAGATGGGAACAATTCAAGAGGTCCACACAAGATTGAATAAAAACAGCATTGAGACTGGTTTATTTTTCGGTGTGCATTCTGCAGGCTTAAATTCCCCAACTACTGGCAGCCTGCAGAGACCTGATGATGTCACAGAGTGATCACATGACTGTCATCTTAAAGGGGCCATGCCACACACAGCAATACCCCAAATACACAACAGCAAATCTGAGTTTGCAATTTATATTGCATGAGGAGAGGTTGTGAAATCTGGAAATTATGTCCCAGACTTCTTGTGATGGTTTTATAGCAATCAAAATGTTAATTAAGAAATGGGGGAAAAAAAACAAATGAAATAGAATTACACTTAAAATAATACAATGGCTTCACACAATATCAATACTTTAAACAGTTCAATCTGTCCAGCAACACCTTATAGATTTTAAGATCTATAAAAATCCAGTAACTTTTTATTTTAACCACTCAGTGCCTTTCCTCCTGTTGGTGTTGCTTCTGAGGTTAACAGCAGTTGGCTTTTCAAATCCGGCCTCCTTCACACTGCTTTCTGGGAGTTAACCAACTATTACTGCTGTTGACCGAGACCTGAAACAACTCCCTTCATAGGTTTCAGTTTCCCATTAACTCTGTTCTTTCCTTTCGTCTCTCTATTCGCACCCAATTTCTTCACAACTAATCTCTCCCAGAATTGATAAACATCATCTCTTTATTTTAACATCGATAACTTAAAAGAAAAGTAAATTCACTTTAATCATACTTTACTCATGACAACTTTGTGGCACAGAATACATATATTATTTTTTGATCACAAACAGCCCATTCAGATCTATTTTCTATACCCACCCCAACTAAACTGTTTTGAATAAGCATCTGTTTGAGGTCTTGCTGGGCTCATTAACACATCAAACTCTCAGTTTAAATTCACACGGCCACTCTGTCTCCTGCTGTAATTACCACTCTCACACTCCATCAGTTTTAAAAAATGAGCAGAATATTACCCATAGAAAATATTTCAATTTTTTAGATTTTCTTGACATAACATCAGTAGAAATGGACTTCAGTGAACATGGTTCATTCCTGGATATGATTGATAGTAAAATCCAGTCACTGATTATTTGTGAACTCGCTGGTGACTTGTCAGGGTAGACAACCGAGTGAATCTCTTCCCACACACTAAGCAGGTGAATGGTCTCTCCCCCGTGTGAACTTGCTGGTGTACAGTGAGGTGACATGATTGCCTGAACCCATTCCCACAGTGAGAGCACCTGAACGGTCTCTCCTCAGTGTGAACACGTTGATGGCGCATCAGTTCCCCAGAACTTTTGTAGCACTTCCCACATTCTGGACATTTAAATGGTCTCTTGTCAGTGTGAACAAGTTGATGGCGCATCAGTTCCCGGGAACTTTTATAACACTTCTCACAGTCAGCGCATTTAAAAGGTCTCTCATCAGTGTGAACTTGCTGGTGTTTCAGCAGAGTGGATGAATCGCCGAATCCCTTCCCACACTTGGAGCAGGTGAATGGCCTCTCCCCAGTGTGAACTCGACTGTGTTGTACCAGGCCTGATGATCGAGTGAATCCCTTCCCACATTCAGGGCAGGCGAATGGTCTCTCCCCAGTGTGAATTCGCTGGTGTACAATGAGTTCAGATGATTGTCTGAACCCAGTCCCACAGTGAGAACACCTGAACAGTTTCTCATCGGTGTGAACTCGTTGATGGCGTAACAGTTCCCAGGAAATCTTGTAGCACTTCCCACAGTCTGGACATTTAAATGGTCTCTCGTCAGTGTGAACTCGTTGGTGTTTCAGCAGAGTTGATGAACCAGTGAATCCCTTCCCACACTTGGAGCAGGTGAACGGCCTCTCCCCAGTGTGAACTCGCTGGTGTTGTTGCAACCCAGATGATCGAGTGAATCCCTTCCCACACTCAGGACAGCTGAATGGTCTCTCCCCAGTGTGTGTGCATTGGTGTGTCTGGAAAATGGATGATCGAGTGAATCCCTTCCCACATTCAGGGCAGGTGAATGGCTTCTCCCCAGTGTCGCTGGGCTGATGAGTTTCCAGCTCAGACGGGGATCTGAATCCCTGCTCACAGTCCCCGGATTTCCACAAGTTCTCCACATTGTGAACATTGCTATTTTCTTGCATGTTAAAAATCCGATGATATTCAGATCCTGATGTGATGTCTGATTTTTCCAACTGAAAATCCTTTCCTTCTAAAGCTCTGTGAATTGACGTAAAACAGAGAAAAGGGAGTGAGAGAGAGTCCACAAAGGCAGCTTGTGAAATTGAACTGAATGAATCTGGTAATTTGTGGGTCTGGCACCAGGAAAAAGCAACCATGAAAGCTGCTGGATGGTCGAAAGCCCCAACTGATTCACTGATGTCCTTCAGGGGAGGAAACCTGCCACTCGGTCTGAGTCTACACAAAACTCTGGCCTCTATAAGAATGTATGAAATAGGAGCAGGAGGAAACCACAAGCCCCACTGAGCCTGCTCCATCATTCACTACAATTGTGGCTAATCTTGGTTTTATCTCCAATTTGCCACCCGCTCCCCCGAATCCTTTGATTCCCTGAAAAGTCTCTCCATCTCTGGGTTAGACATTTCCTCCATTTTAATCTGCGAAAACTAAATCTATTTTCAAAAAAAAATCATAGAAACCCTACAGTACGGAAAGAGGCCATTCGGCCCATCGAGTTTGCACCGACCACAATCCCACCCAGGCCCTACCCCCATATCCCTACGTATTTTACCCACTAATCCCTCTAATCTACACATTTCAGGACACTAAGGGGCAATTTTTTTAAGCATGGCCAATCAACCTAACTCGCACATCTTTGGACTGTGGGAGGAAACCGGAGCACCCGGAGGAATCCCTCGCAGACACGAGGAGAATGTTCAAACTCCACACAGACAGTGACCCAAGCTGGGAATCGAACCAAGGTCCCTGGAGCTGTGAAGCAGCGGTGCTAACCACTGTGCTACCGTGCCGCCCTTTTTTCCACTCTTTGCTGCAAATTCCAATCCCTACCCATTGACGCCATCCCTTTCCTCGGAAATCCCTTTCCACACACTGAACCAACTGTTCGCAATCACGGCAAAATATTTCACCCCAACCTGAGAATCTGACCATAAATGCACATCATTACCAGGACCACTTTCTTTCACCTCAGTAACATCACCCAACTCCAGTCTAGTCTCAGTTCATCTGCTGTTGAAACCATCATCCATTCCTTTGTTACCTTCAGACATAACGATCCTAACACACTGTTGGCCAGTCTCCCTCACTCAACCTGTCTGTAATCTTGAGGTCATCACAATTCTGCTGCCCATATGGTGACTCACGCCAAATCCTGTTCACCCATCACCCATTTGCTCACTGACCGACAAAGGCTCATGTTTAAGGAACAACATTTTAAATTTCTCATCCTTATTTTCAAATCCCTCCATGGTCTCGCCCTCCCTATTTCTCTGCAATCTCCTCTCGCCTCACAACCTTCCAATGTCTCTACACTCCTTTCATTCCAGCTTCCTCAGCATTCACAGTTTTAATCACTTTATCCTTGATGTCTGCACTCCCAACTGCCAAGGCCATAATCTTTAGAATTTCCCCCTCGCCTCTCCCCCTCTGTATCTCCCTTTCCTCCTTTACGATAATCATTAAAATGACCTCTTTGACCAAACCTTTGGCCATCCACCCTCTTGTCTACTTACATGATTCTTGGTCAAATGGTGCTTTCTAACACATCTGCGAAACCCCTCGGAATGTTCCAGTGTATGAAAGGTGCTATATAAATACACATTGTTTTGACTTGGGAATATATCACTGTTTCTTCATCATCACTGGGTGTATAATCTATAACCCTTACCTAACAGCACCTTCATCACACAGACTGCAGCGGTTCAAGGAGGTCAAACGTCATCTTCCCCACACGTACCTGGGGATGGGGAATATTTGCTGCTGGTCTTGTTAGTGAAAGAGAACCAGCGCACACAGGACGGGCTGAACAGTCTTCTTCTGTGGTGCAATAATTCAATGTTTCTCTGACTTAATGAAAAAGAGACCAACTCTGGAGGCCAGGAACTGACTTCTGGAATCAATAATGCATTGCCCCCTTAAAAAGATGCCAGCTGCACATGTGCCCTGCTGCCCATTGCACTCAATAAAGATGGCGGTCGCGCTGCCCATTGTTCTCGAAAGATGGCTGCTGCCAATTCGGTCATACAGGGCCTCGGGCTTCGTATTTATGGTTTGAGGCCAAGACCGGGTGTTTATGAAGTCTTCACTCTCACTCGCAGGCTCCAGTTAACCTCACTCACCCGCTGTCTCCAATCAGTTTCTGCTCTCCCTGCGGCTCCGACACCACCCCATCCACCCATTGCCAACAGCTGCACTGCGCATGCTCCAGTCAGTGCGGCACTGCGCCTGCGTAATGATTCCTGGACTGAAGATAGGGCTTATCCACCCTCTCGGTGCATGCTGGGTAACTATGTGGGGGAAAACAAGTACAAGGACTTTGGGGAAAAAAGGGAGGTTGCACCGGGGGGCGGGTCAGGTGTGGAGGTGGGGGTGGGGGTGGGGGTGGGGGTGGGGGTGGAGGTGGAGGTGGGGGTGGGGGTGGGGGCGGAGGTGGGGGCGGAGGTGGGGGCGGAGGTGGGGGCGGGGGTGGGGGCGGGGGTGGGGGCGGGGGTGGGGGCGGGGGTGGGGGCGGGGGTGGGGGAGGGGGGGGAGGTGGGGGTGGGGGGGAGGAGGTGGGGGTGGGGGTGGAGGTGGGTTTGGAGGTGGGGGTGGATGTGGAGGTGGGGGAGGTGGAGGTGGGGGAGGTGGAGGTGGGGGAGGTGGAGGTGGGGGAGGTGGAGGTGGGTGGGGAGGTGGGGGGGAGGTGGGGGCGGGGGTGGGGGCGGGGGTGGGGGCGGGGGTGGAGGTGGGGGCGGAGGTGGGTTTGGAGGTGGGGGCGGAGGTGGGGGTGGGGGTGGGGATGGGGGTGGAGGTGGAGTGGGGGTGGGGGCGGAGGTGGGGGCGGGGGTGGGGGCGGGGGTGGGGTGGGGGCGGGGGTGGAGTGGGGGTGGGGGTGGAGGTGGGGGTGGGGGTGGAGGTGGGGGTGGGGAATGGAGGTGGGGGTGGAGGTGGGGGCGGA
Source organism: Mustelus asterias (assembly GCF_964213995.1). Taxonomy (NCBI): domain Eukaryota; kingdom Metazoa; phylum Chordata; class Chondrichthyes; order Carcharhiniformes; family Triakidae; genus Mustelus; species Mustelus asterias. The sequence continues at coordinate 8,772,046 of NC_135830.1, forward strand.
GGTGGGGGTGGAGTGGGGGTGGGGATGGGGGAGTACTTTTCAAAGATGGTGGGGTCAGTGGTGTTTTTTAGGATGCGTGTTGACATTAGATTTGAAGGTGAGAGACAGTGCAAGAAGAGGGACAGAGAGCTGTTCACAATATTTGCTAACATTGAGAAGTTGGGAAATCAGCAGTTGATGGGAATAAGGTCAATGAAGCAGAAGAGGGGGTCTCATCAACAAGATTAGTTCTGACAAGAGATAAACTGGAGAAAGATGCAAGTTCAGAACCAGTACAAAAATGGACTTTAGATTTAGGTTCAGTTGGGAGTGCAGGAGGACATGCCAGGAGCAGAGCCAGGCATATCTAAACATGAGGTGTCAACCTGGTGAAGCTACCAAACAGGACTACTTGCATGCCAAATGGCAAAAACAGCAAGTGATAAACAGAGCTAAGTGATCCCACAACCAATGGATCAGATCTTAGCATTGCAGTCCTTCCACATCCAGTTGTGAATGGTGGTGGACAATTAAACAACTCACTGGAGGAGGAGGCTCCACAAATATCCCCATCCTCAATGATGGAGGAGCCCAGCACATCAGTGCAAAAGGTAAGGCTGAAGCATTCGCAGCAATCTTCAGCCAGAAGTGCCAAGTGGATGATCCATCTCGGGCCTCCTCCAGTGTTCCCCAGTATCTCAGATACCAGTCTCCAGCCAATTTGATTCACTCCATGTGATATCAGGAAATGGTTGGAGGCACTGGATACTGCAAAGGCAATGGGCCCTGATAACATTCCGGCAATAGTACTGAAGACTTGTGCTCCATAACTTGCCGCTCCCCTAGCCAAGCTCTTCCAGTACAGTTACAACACTGGCATTGACCCAACAATGTGGAAAATTGCCCAGGTGTGTCCTGTACACAAAAAGCAGGACAAATCCAACCCGGCCAATTACCCGGCCCAGTCTACTCCCTCGATTATTAGTAAAGTGATGGAAGGGGTCATCAACAGTGCCATCAAGCAGCACCTGCTCAGCAATAACCTGCCCAGTGACGCCCAGTTTGTGTTTTGTCAGTGTCACTCAGCTCCTGGCCTCATTACAGCCTTGGTTCACATATGGACAAAAGAGCTAAATTCCAGAGGTGAGGTGAGAGTAACAGCCCTTGATATTGAGAACATAAGAACTAGAAACATAGAAATCCTACAGTGCAGAAAGAGGCCATTTGGCCCATCGAGTCTGCACCGATCACAATCCCACCCAGGCCGTACCCCTATATCCCTACATATTTCCCTGTTAATCCCTCTAACCTACGCATCTCAGGACTCTAAGGGGCAATTTTTAACATGGCCAATCAACCTAACCCGCACATCTTTGGACTGTGGGAGGAAACCGGAGCACCCGGAGGAAACCCACGCAGACACGAGGAGAATGTGCATACTCCACACAGACAGTGACCCAAGCCGGGAATCGAACCCAGGTCCCTGGAGCTGTGAAGCAGCAGTGCTAACCACTGTGCTACCGTGCCACCCTAGGAACAGGTGTGGGCCATCTGGCCCCTCAAGCCTGCTCCACCATTCAGCAAGATCACAGCTGAACTTTTTGTGGACTCAGCTCCACTTACCCGCCCGCTCACCATAACCCTTAATTCCATTTCTGTTCAAAAATTTATCGATCCTTGCCTTAAAAACATTCAATGAGGTAGCCTCAACTGCTTCACTGGGCAGGGAATTCCACAGATTCACAACCCTTTGTGTGAAGAAGTTCCTCCTCAACTCAGTCCTAAATCTGCTTCCCTTTATTTTGAGGCTATGCCCCTTAGTTCTAGTTTCACCCACCAGTGGAAACAACTTCCCTGCTTCTATCTTATCTATTCCCTTCATAATCTTATATGTTTCTATAAGATCTCCCCTCATTCTTCTGAATTTCAATGAGTATAGCCCCAGTCTACTCAGTCTCTCCTCAAAAGCCATGATATTCGACCTAATGTGGCATCAAGGAGCTCTAGCGAAACTGGAATCAATGGGTATCATGGGGCAAACTTTCCACTGGTTGAAGTCATACTTGGTACATAGGAAGATGGTTGTGGAGGGTCAGTCATCTCAACTCCAGGCCATCTCTGCAGGAGTCCCTCAGAGTACTGTCCTAGGCTCGACAATCTTCAGCTGCTTCATCAATGATCTTCCTCCATCATAAGGTCAGAAGTGGGGATGTTCACTGATGATTGCACAATGTTCAGCACCATGCGTGACTCCTCAGATACTGAAGCAGTCCATGTGCAAATACAACAAGATCTGGACGATATCCAGACTTGGGCTGACAAGTGGCAAGTAACATTCACGCCACATAAATGCCAGGCAATGACCATCGCCAATAAGAGATGCGCTAACCACTGCCCTTTGACTTTCAATGGTGCAACCATCACTGAATCCCCCACTGTCAATATCCTTGGGGTTACCAGTGACCAAAACTCAACTGGACTCACCACATAAACACATTGGCTACAAGAGCAGGTCAGAGTCTAGGAATACTGCGGCGAGTAACTCACCACCTGACACCCCAGAGCCTATCCACCATCTGCAAGGCACAAGTCAGGAATGTGATTGAATACTCCCCACTTGCCTGGATGGGTGCAGCTCCAACAACACTCAAGAAGCTTGATACCATCCAGGAGAAAGCAGCCCGCTTGATTGACACCACATCTACAAACATTCAATCCCTCCATTGACGCTCAGAAGCAGCAGTGTGTACTATCTACAAGATGCACTGCAGCAATTCACCAAGGATCCTTAGACAGCGCCTTCCAAACCCATGGCCACTTCCATCTAGAAGGCCAAGGGCAGCAGATAAATGGGAACACAAACATGCAAGTTCCCCTCCAAGCCACTCACTATCCTGACTTGGAAATATATTGCCGTTCCTTCACAGTCACTGGGTCAAAATCCTGAAATTCCCTCCCTAGCGGCATTGTGGGTCAACCCACAGAACATGGACTGCAGCGATTCAAGAAGGCAGCTCACCACCACCTTCTCAAGGGCAACGGGGGATGGGCAATAAATGCTGGCCAGCCAGTGACGCCCATGTCCCATAAATGAATAAATTTGGAGACAGTTTTATCCGGTGAGCTAGAGGAAGGGAGGGAAGCAGCAGAGGCAGCTGATTAGATTGTTTCAATCTTAGTGACAAAGAAGCTCCGTGAGCTCCTCACTTTGTTATTAGAGGTGACGATGGAGGAGACAAGGAAGGAGAGACCTTCAAATGGAACTAACTTCTGTTACTGAGAATAAAAAGACTCAACGTGCTATGTTTAATACAAACTGATCTGACTTGCTTTTTATTCAGAATATAATTCCTTATAACTGGGTTGGAGTTTATGAACATCAGTAGCAACAGACGTCAATGAAGCTGGTGTAGTCCAGGATGTGACTAACAGCAAAATCCAATCACTGAGATTTCCTGTGAATTTGCTGGTGCATTAGCAGGTTGGATAACTGAGTGAATCCCTTCCACACACGGAGCAGGGGAATGGCTTCTCCCCAGTGTGAACTTGCGGGTGTACAATAAGGTCAGATGATCATCTGAACCCAGTCCCACACTGAGAGCACCTTCCGTGGTCACTTTTTCCTTGTGCCGGCCCAACAAGTTACCAGATTCATTCAGCTCAATTTCACAATCTGCCTTTGTGTTTTTGTGGGTTCTCGTTTACTCCTATTTTACTGTTTTAAATCAATTTCACAGGATTTTAGAAGGAAATAATTTGCAGTCGGGAAATTGAAATCAAACATTACATCAGGATCTAACTCACACAGATTTAATTGTAAATGGAATATCATCAGATTTAAAAGATGAAAGGAAAAAGCACTGTTCACATTGGGGAGAAACCATACACATGTTCTGTGTGTGGACAAGCTTCAGTCAATCATCTGGCCTGTGTGAACATATTGATGAGACAGTAGTGCCCCAGAACTTTTATAGCACTTCCCACAGTCTGGGCAGTTAAAAGGTCTCTCACCAGTGTGAACTCATTGGTGTACAGTGAGGTCAGATGATCGTCTGAATCCAGTCCCACAGTGAGAACACCTAAAGGGTCTCTCATCAGTGTGAACACGTTGATGGGATATCAGTTCCACAGGACTTTTATAACACTTCTCGCAATCTGAACATTGGAATGGTCCCTCCCCAGTGTGAACTCACTGGTGTCTCAGCAGATTGGAGGAGTGAGCAAATCCCTTCCCACACTGGGAGCAAGTGAACAGCCTCTCACCTGCGTGAATGTGTTGGTGTGTCTGCAAGTGGTAGGAGTGTGTGAATCCCTTCCCACACAGGGACCAGGTGAATGGTCTCTCTCCAGTGTGAGTACACTGAAGAATTTCCAACTTGGATGGGTAATCGAACCCTTTCCCACAGTCCCCACATTTCCATGGTTTCTCCCCATTGTGACGGTATTTACAGCCAGATGACCCTTTGTCAAAGCTATTTCCCTTTCTTTCCTTCTCTGCCACCGCTCTGCCTCATCAATAAGACATTGGGACTCAGAGGGTTGATGCAGTTTGATGGACAAGTTGTCTCCATTCTGAACAATGGGGAACAAGCCCCTCCCACTTAATGACAATAATACCCCCGAAAACGATGGCGGCTGCGCATGCGCACTGCTGCATATTGCCCCCAATACATTTGCGGCCAATAACCCCGGACGAACATGAGGAGCTGCAGCCCTGTTCGGTACAAACTGGGTCCGGGAAGTTCTCTTCCGCGGTTTGCGGCTTACACAACATGCTTACGCAGCGCTTCCACCCACCTGGGCGATCCATTGCTCTCTCCGTGCCGCCAATCACCTCTAACAGATTTCCGAGCCCAAACCAAAAACCGTTTTCCATCGCCATTACTCACACTGCGCATGCTCCAGTCAAAGCGGGCCCCGCCCCTCATTCACTGTGATTGGTTGGAGGACCAGCCTCTCCCGCTCGGACCTCCAACCCCGCCCCTCCTCTTCCCATCGGTCCGCGCTGCCGTCAATCAGCCGGGCATTGTGACGGTGACTTGCCGTTTGTCCAATAATCACAGTGACAGAGTCTCAGTGTAACAATGACACACACAGGCTCCAATACAATCAGAGTGGGGATGGAGCACAGAGACAACACAGCAAAGCACTGACTTACTCTGAGTGTAACAATGACACACACAGGCTCCAATACAATCAGAGTGGGGATGGAGCAGAGACAACACAGCAAAGCACTGACTTACTCTGAGTGTAACAATGACACACACAGGCTCCAATACAATCAGAGTGGGGATGGAGCACAGAGACAACACAGCAAAGCACTGACTTACTCTGAGTGTAACAATGACACACACAGGCTCCAATACAATCAGAGTGGGGATGGAGCAGAGACAACACAGCAAAGCACTGACTTACTCTGAGTGTAACAATGACACACACAGGCTCCAATACAATCAGAGTGGGGATGGAGCACAGAGACAACACAGCAAAGCACTGACTTACTCTGAGTGTAACAATGACACACACAGGCTCCAATACAATCAGAGTGGGGATGGAGCACAGAGACAACACAGCAAAGCACTGACTTCAAATCAGAAAATGCTGCAAAACCTCAGCAGGTCTGACAGCAACTGTGGAGAGGGATTCCAGCCAACGCTTCAAGTCTGGATGACCCTTCGTCATGGATTGGCTTGATTTACTTTGGATTGACTGACTCTGAGTGTAACAAACACAGTGTTTGTTCCAGTAATATAAGAGTCAGGCTGCAGTGTGTTAGTGAACACAGTATTGGATCCAATGTAATGATAGTACAGACGGTTTAGAATCCCTACAGTGCAGGAGGCCATTGAGTTTATACCAACAGTGATCCCACCCAGTCCACCCATGTAGATATCCTGCTAATCCCCGACACTAAGGGCCAATTTAGCATGGCCAATCAATCTAATCTGCACATTTTTGGAGTGTGGGAGGAAACAAGAGTACCTGGAGGTAACCCACACAGATACAGGGAGAATGTAGGTCGGTCCGTGGGAGATGGACCCCCTTCCGGAGGAGCTCAGGCCTTTCACCTGTAGCAGGACCAACCGCCTCTGCTTGGGGGCCCATCTCTGCCCCGCCAAAGAATCCTGGCCGGCGAACTGGCGGGAGGTGGAGGCCAAGGTCTCCGCCCACCTGAATCGCTGGACAGGACTGCTCCGAGTGCTGTCCTACGGGGCGCGAGTTCTCGTCATAAACCAGTTGCTCGCCTCCATGCTGTGATACCGGCTGGTCCCTTTGACCCCTCCCCCTGGCTTTGTCACCAATCTCCAGAAAACCCTCCTGCGGTTCTTCTGGGACAACCGACTGCACTGGATCTCTGCCGTGGTTCTGCGTCTCCCACTTGCGGAGGGCAGTCACACAGGTGGCGACCTTCCGCCTTCAGACCCTGCAGAGGTACCTTTACGTTGAGTCTTCTTCACGATGGTGTGCCATGGCGACGTATTTCTTCCATCAGTTGCACGGCCTGAATTATGACGTGCAGCTCCTGCATATAAATCTGGGATGTTTCGACCGCCCTGCAGGAGTTGCCTGTCTTTTACTAGGACCTCCTCAATGTCTGGAACACGCTTGCCTCGCGACGCAGCTCTCCCCTGTCAGGAGTAGCGGCTGTCGTGCGAGAGCCGCTGCTCAGGAATCCGCTCCTCCAGCCATATAACTTCAGGTGGCTGGCGGAGAGGGCTGTGGACGCCGGAAGGACCAGGATCGGGGATGTGCTGGATGGCAGAGGAGCAGGCTGGATGAACCCCCACATGCTGGCTGAGTGTGCGGGGGTGCCCATTTGGCACGCGGCCAAAGCCATCCAAGATCTTAGGACGGTCGTGCTCGGCCCCGAATGTGCACATGGTCTCGAGGCGGCGCAGCCGTGCGGTGGGATCCCGCCTGAGCATTCCCCTGTTCAGACAGAATTCCACATTGGCCCAAAGCCTATGCCCCCCCTCCCGGAACAGGTGCCCCACAGCATGTGCCGCATCACGGAAATGTCCTCCGTGCCTTTTTCCACTGCGCGGAGGCGTTTCCTGTGCGGGCTGCTGCTGCACACCTTCCACTACCGCCTCCTCGCCTGTCGCCCGGATACACCTTGGCGGGCTTTGTTGCCGCCGGGCGGCCAAGATCCCCAGTGGAGGTACCTCTACGGAGGGATCTCCCTCAATTATCTTGGGACCTGGGATGGAGGGTGATGCATGCAGCAGTTCCGCACAACCGTAGGTTTCACGGGCTCTCAAGTTTGCCCTTTCTGTGGCCTTGTGGAGTCCGTGGACCACGTCTACGTTTTGTGTCTTAGGCTGCACTCCCTTTTTGTTTTCCTGAAGAATCTTTTATTTATGTTTTGTCTGCACTTCAGTCCCACGCTCCTGATCTACGGACACCCGGTGCGGAGAGGGGAGGGTCGGGATGGCGACCTCTTCGTGAACCTGCTCCTGGGCCTGGTGAAACGCGCCATTAACAGGTCCAGGCAGCAGGCGATCGAGGGGGCCGTCCATCCTGACTGTCTGCCCCTCTACCACGGGTACGTTCGCAGCCGGATGTCCCTGGAGAGGGAGCATGCGGTGTCCACGGGCGCAGTTGACGCCTTCCGCGGCCATTGGGCACCGCAGGAGCTGGGGTGCATTATAGACCCCGATAATCACATTTTGATTTGATGTTTTAAGTTTCCTTTGCACTTTGTTTCTGTTCGGGCTGTTCCCCCTCCTTTTGGGGAGCTGCCCCTTTTACTTTGTCCCTGAGTTAATTTGAGTTTGTTTATTTGGTTTGCCCTAAAAGAGGCACAGGGAAAATGTGCAGACTCCACACAGTCAGCTGAGGCACGAATTGAACCTAGGTTCCTGGCGCTGTGAGGCAGCAATGCTAACCACTGTGCTGCCAGGCCGCCTGTGTTTTGAGAAATCTCATTAAAATCTGGAACTCAGATGGGGATATGGGTTGGTGTTTGGTGGGAATCAGATTTACAGAATTTCAGAATGGATTCCTGTAATAGCAGCAATCCAATTGCTATATGTTGGTAAGACTGAGGGAAGTATTTAAAGTGGAGACCATCGGTGTGTTTAAAGGTCGTGATGGAATTTATGAACTGAGAAAATATGTGAGAGCAAAGAAATCAATCTCGAAAATTGTAGTCACTTCACGGTGTTCCAGGAGAAGTGGCGTCTGGTTGTGGAGATGTCAGGTTTTACACAGCACATGGTCATTCTGAATGGAGAATCTCTGAGTTGTACAATTCACATCATTCAGGGGCCAGATTGTCTGCTCAGAAAGAGGAAGGTTTCTGTGACACCAATGAAAAGCAACACACGGACTCACAGACACCCTCACACACACAGAGTCTCACACCCTGCAAATTATCTCCTGTCACTTTATTGTTTTTAGTCTTTTTGAAATAAATCCTGAATGAACTATAAAATCATACATAAGTACTTGTTGAGATTCCCCTGAAAGGCATCGACACTGTTCATTTCACTCCCTGTAGTTGTGATTTCCATATTCTCGCCACTCTTTGTGAAGAGAAATTTATCCTGGATTTCCGATTGGATTTCTTAGTGACTGTTTCATATTGATTGTCTCCAGTTTCCCAGTAACTTCACTGCAGTGTTAATCTAAGCCTACTTGTGACTAATAAATAAACTTTACTTTTTGCTCTTCCCCACAAGAGGAAACACTATTTCTGTATCTAAGCATTTTATAAATTTGAGGACCTCTGCTCAGGTTACCCCTCAGCCTTCATTTCTCAAGAAAGAAGAACTAGCCTGTCAATCCTTTCCTGATAAAAAAACCACACACGTTTTGAAAATCATTTATGGGATGTGGGCATTGCTGGCTTGGCCAGCATTTATGGCTAATCCCTGATTGCCCTTGAGAAGGTGGTGGTGAGCTGCCTTCTACATTAAAATCTCATCATTAAAATCTTCTCTGCACCCTTTCCAGTGCCTGGATAGGGATATTTTTTAATAATACGGTGACCAGAATGGTATGCAGTAGTCAGGAAGATTCTTGATCAGAGAGTCACAGATTTTCCCAAAGTGGTTTGAGCTTATCCATGGTTTTAAATTAGATTCTTAGGAAGTAACAATTTAAAAATGATGCATAATAAACAGGGGGAAAAAAACAAGACCCATGGCAGGTGAGTAACCGAGGCCCCAGCACTGATCCTGCGTTACCCAAATAGTCACTGCCTGCCAGTTGGAAAAAGACCCGTTTAATCCTACTCTTTGTCTCCTGTCTGCCAATCAGTTTTCTACCCATCTCAGTACAACAGCCCCAATCCCATGTGCTTTACTTTTTGTGAAGAAGTTGCCGAGTTGGCAGACGAGGGGAATCAGGTTCACGTTATCGATCTCAGGGCATAATCATCAACAACTTGTATTTACACAGAGTGTTGTGGGGCTGGAGGAGGTTACTGAGATACTGAGGAACTTTTTAAAGTTCATTTTTACGGAATGTAGGCGTCACTTGCTGGGCCAGCATTTCTTTCCCATCCCTAACTGCCCTCCATTTCAGAGGGCATTTGAGAGTCAACCACATTGCTGGTCTGGAGTCACATGTAGGCCAGACCAAGTAAGGACGGCAGGTTTCCTTTTCTAAAGGGCGTTACTGAATCAAATGGGTTTTTACGACAATTGATTAAAGGTTGAGGTTTGTCATTAGACTTTTAATTGAAGATTTTAATTGAATACAACTTTCACCATCGACTGTAGTGGAATTTGAACCTGGGTCCCCAGAGCCTTACCCTGAGTCCAGTGATAATTCCACTGTGCCGCTGCCTCCCCTATTCATCCAATTGTTATTGTTTATCTCAGGGCGCAGAAACAACAGAATCCAACTTTGCCGGTCACACATGAAGTCGTCTATGTTTCAGCAGGCTGTAATACTGATTAAATCCCTTCCCACACATGGAGCAGTTGAAAGGTTTTGCCCCAGTGTGAACTCGCTGGTGTCTCTGCAGGCGGGATGGATCAGTGAATCCCTTCCCACACAGGGAGCAGGTGAAGGGTTCTGTCGCAGTGTGAGCTCGCTGGTGTTTCAGCATATAGGATGAATCAGTGAATCCCTTCCCACACACAGAGCAGGTGAACGGCTTCTCCCCGGTGTGAATGCGTTGGTGTCTCAGCAGGCCAGACGACTGAGCGAATCCCTTTCCACACACAGAGCACAGGAACGGCCTCTCCCCGGTGTGAATGCGATTGTGTTTCAGCAGATCATCACTTCTTTTAAAGGTCTTATTGCATTCTGAGCATTGAAAAGGTCTCTTGTCAGAGTGAATGTGTTGGTGTTGATTGCAGTAGGAAAACTGAGCAAATCTTTTGCCGCAAATGGAGCAGGAGAACGGCTTCTCCCCTGTGTGAATGCGGCGGTGTCTCCGGAGGCTGGATGACTCAGTGAAAGCCTTCCCACACACGGAGCAGATGAATGCCTTCTCCCCGGTGTGAATAGGCCGGTGACTCAGCAGATGCTGCAAACAAGTAAATGTTTTCCCACACACAGGGCAAACATATGGCCTCTCCCCAGTGTGAGTGCCCTGGTGTCTCAGCAGACTAATCCTTCTTTTGAAGGTCTTCTCACATTTAAAGCATTTAAAATGTCTCTTCTGAAAATGAATCTGTTGGTGAACGGTGCAGTGGGAGGACTGAGTGAATCTCTTCCCACACTGGGAGCAGCTGAATGGCCTGTCCTTGGTGTGAACTTGTTGGTGCTCAGTGAGATGCACTGAGTCGCTGAATGACTCTCCACAGTGAGAGCAGCTGAACGGTCTCTCGTGTGTGTGAAGGAGCTGGTGCTCTGCAAGGCGGGAGGACTGGCTGAACCTCTTCCCGCAGTGGGAGCAGCTGAACGGTCTCTCGTCAGTGTGAAGGAGCTGGTGTTGGGCCTGTTCCTCAGAGGTTTCAATGTTTTGCCCAGAGTCAGAGCTTTGAAGAGGCTTCTGAATAATGTGATCGAGTTGGTGAGCCAGCAGGTTGGACGAACACATGAATTTCTTCCCACACACGGAGCAGGTGAATGAACTCTCACTATTGCGAGTTCGCTGTCGTGTCAGCATGTTTTCCAGCTGTATCAATCCCTCCCCACAGGAGGAGCAAGGAAACAGATTCTCACCAGTTTCCAACTGAGATGGTCAATTAAATCCCTTCAGATGCACAAATCTTCAAATCCCAATGAATTGATTGACTCTGTCTGACGTGAGATTGGTTTGTCCAGACTGCAAATCCTCCTCTTCTATTTCCTGCAAAATAAGTTTACAAAGAATTACGTGGCTGGCACGGTGGCACAGTGGTTAGTCCTCCTGCCTCACAGCACCAGGGACCTGGGTTCGATTCCGGCCGTGGTTACCTGTCTGTGTAGAGTTTACACAGTAAGGAGTTTAACAACACCAGGTTAAAGTCCAACAGGTTTATTTGGTAGCAAACGCCACTAGCTTTCGGAGCGCTGCTGTGTGGAGTTTGCATATTCTCCACTTGTTTGCGTGGGTTTCCTCCAGGTGCTCCGGTTTTCTCCCACAGTCCAAAGATATTCAGGTTAGGTGGACTGGCCATGCTAAATTATCAATTTTCCCCCCATGGTGTGTAGGTTAGGGAGATTAGTGGGGTAAATAAGTTGGGTTATGTTGTTGGGGCCTTGGTGGGATGCTCTGTCGGAGAGTTGACTTGATGGGCCAAATAGCCTCCTTCTGAACTGTGGAATTCTATGAATATATCTATCCTGGACTGACAGTGATGACTTTTGTAAATTCCCTTTGCAGGATATTGGAAAGGAGGATTTACAGCAAGAAAACACAAACCAAACATCACGTTGAGATCTGACAGTCACTCGGATCATTAGGAGCTGATTGTTATTGTCTTTGAACAGGGAAGGAGAATTGTTTGTTCTGTCTGTGACAATACACAAACAGGCCATTCGGTTTATCGAGTCTGTACTGGAGTTTATCCTCCACATGAGTCTCCTCTCATTCTGATCACCACATCTCAGCTTTTCAGTTGATTTTTCCAATCCCTTTTCTCTCATAGGCTCATATATTTTCCTTTTGAAAGCATCTAAAGTATTTGAGTCAACCACTTCCAGTCGCAGTGAGTTCCATATTCTAACAACGTCTGAAGAAAGAAACATCTCCTATTTTCCTGTTTGATTTATTTGTTGTCTGTTCATGGTTCCCAGTAATGGAAGAACCAACAAGTGGAAACATTCCATTCACATCTACCTACTTATCCCATTCAGAAAGCCCATATCAGAAGAGACAACATTTTTCTCTTGGCTTGAGCTTGTGTGTAAATCCTCAATTTCTAACCCCCTGTAACAAAAAATATCCAAAATCCATCACGATAGAAAATCCAGGTACAAGTAATTCAGAAAGCTATTATTTGTTATGAGGGGAATGGAGTAAAAGCAAGGAAGTTATGTTTCAGTTGCACACGGTGAGTCTGTATCTGGAGCAATGTCTACATTATCGATTTCCTTATTTAAGGAAAAATATAAATGCATTAGAAGTTCATAGAAGGTTTAGTCGACTAACACCTGGAATAGGTGGATAGTCTGATGAGGAGCAGTGAGACAGTCTCTGCTCGAGTTTAAAAGAGTAAGAGGCAACTTAATTTAAACCTTTCAGATCCTGAAAGGTCTTGGATGTGGAGAGGAGTCATAGAGGTTTATAGCATGGAAACAGGCCCTTCAGCCCACCTTGTCCATGCTGCCCCTTTTTTTAACCCCGAAACTAGTCCCAATTGCCCGCATTTGGCCCATATCCCTCTATACCCATCATACCCGTGTAACTATCTAAATGCTTTTCAAAAGACAAAATTGTACCCGCCTCTACTACTACCTCTGGCAGTTTGTTCAAGACACTCTCCACCCTCTGTATGAAAATATTGCCCCTCTGGACCCTTTGTATCTCTCCCTTCTCACCTGAAATCTATGCCCTCTAGTTTTAGACTCCCCTACCTTTGCAAAAAGATATTGACTATCTAGCTGATCTATGGCCCTCATTATTTTATAGACCGCTATAGAATCACCCCTATGCCTCCTGCGCTCCAGAAAAAAAATTCCCAGTCTATCCAGTCTCTCCTTATAACCATCAAATCCCAGTAGCATCCTCGTAAATCTTTTCTGCACTCTTTCTCGTTTAATAACAACCTTTCTATAATAGGGTGACCAGAACTGCACACAGTATTCCAAGTGTGGTCTGACACAAGTCTTGTACAACTTCAACAAGACGTCCCAACTCCTGTATTTAATGTTCTGACCAATGAAACCAAGCATGCCGAATGCCTTCTTTGCCACTCTACCTATGAACCTGTACCCCTAGATCTCTTTGTTCTGTAACTCTCCCCAATGCCCTACCATTAACTGAGTAAGTCCTGTCCTGGTTCAATCTACCAAAATGCATCACCTCGCATTTATCAAAATTAAACTCCATCTGCCATTCACCAGCCCACTGGCCCAATTGATCAAGATCCCGATGCAATCCTAGGTAACCTTCTTCACTGTCCACTATGCCACCAATCCTGGTGTCATCTGCAAACTTACTAACCATACTGCAAACTTACTAACCATGCCTACTAAATTCTCATCCACATCATGAATATAAACGACAAATAACAGTGGACCCAACACCGATCACTGAGGCACACGGCTGGTCACAGGCCTCCAGTTTGAAAAACAACCCTCTACAACCACCCTCTGTCTTCTGTCATCAAGAAGTTTAACAACACCAGGTTAAAGTCCAACAGGTTTATTTGGTAGCAAAAGCCACACAAGCTTTCGAGGCTCTGAGCCCCTTCTTCAGGTGAGTGGGAATTCTGTTCACAAACAGAACTTATAAGACACAGACTCAATTTACATGAATAATGGTTGGAATGCGAATACTTACAACTAATCCAGTCTTTAAGAAACAAAACAATGGGAGTGGAGAGAGCATCAAGACAGGCTAAAAAGATGTGTATTGTCTCCAGACAAGACAGCCAGTGAAACTCTGCAGGTCCACGCAACTGTGGGAGTTACAAATAGTGTGACATAAATTCTGATTCTAGGATCGCATGATAAAGACTCAGGAGGAAAAAAGCAGAAATATTTATGTGAAATAGTGTGACATAAACCCAATATCCCGGTTGAGGCCGTCCTTGTGTGTGCGGAACCTGGCTATCAGTTTCTGCTCCGCGACTCTGCGCTGTCGTGTGTCGCGAAGGCCGCCTTGGAGAACGCTTACCCGAATATCAGAGGCCGAATGCCCGTGACCGCTGAAGTGCTCCCCAACAGGAAGAGAACAGTCTTGCCTGGTGATTGTCGAGCGGTGTTCATTCATCCGTTGTCGCAGCGTCTGCATAGTTTCCCCAATGTACCATGCCTCGGGACATCCTTTCTTGCAGCGTATCAGGTAGACAACGTTGGCCGAGTTGCAAGAGTATGTACCGTGTACCTGGTGGATGGTGTTCTCACGTGAGATGATGGCATCTGTGTCGATGATCCGGCACGTCTTGCAGAGGTTGCTGTGGCAGGGTTGTGTGGTGTCTTGGTCACTGTTCTCCTGAAGGCTGGGTAGTTTGCTGCGGACAATGGTCTGTTTGAGGTTGTGCGGTTGTTTGAAGGCAAGAAGTGGGGGTGTGGGGATGGCCTTGGCGAGATGTTCGTCTTCATCAATGACATGTTGAAGGCTCCGGAGGAGATGCCGTAGCTTCTCCGCTCCGGGGAAGTACTGGACAACGAAGGGTACTCTGTCCACTGTGTCCCGTGTTTGTCTTCTGAGGAGGTCGGTGCGGTTTTTCGCTGTGGCGCGTTGGAACTGTTGATCAATGAGTCTAGCGCCATATCCTGTTCTTATGAGGGCATCTTTCAGCGTCTGGAGGTGTCTGTTGCGATCCTCCTCATCCGAGCAGATCCTGTGTATACGGAGGGCTTGTCCGTAGGGGATGGCTTCTTTAACGTGTTTAGGGTGGAAGCTGGAGAAGTGGAGCATCGTGAGGTTATCCGTGGGCTTGCGGTACAGTGAGGTGCTGAGGTGACCGTCCTTAATGGAGATGCGCGTGTCCAAGAATGCAACCGATTCCGGAGAGTAGTCTATGGTGAGCCTGATGGTGGGATGGAACTTGTTGATGTCATCATAGAGTTGTTTCAGTGATTGTTCACCATGAGTCCAAAGGAAGAAAATGTCATCGATGTATCTAGTGTATAGCACCGGTTGAAGGTCCCGTGCGGTGAAGAAGTCTTGTTCGAACCTGTGCATGAAGATGTTGGCATATTGAGGTGCAAATTTGGTCCCCATGGCTGTTCCGTGTGTCTGGATGAAGAACTGGTTGTTGAAGGTGAAGATATTGTGGTCCAGGATGAAGCGGATGAGATGTAAAATTGCATCTGGAAACTGGCAGTTGTTGGCGCTGAGCACTGAGGCCGTTGCAGCAATGCCATCGTCATGGGGGATGCTGGTGTAGAGTGCTGAGACATCCATTGTGACGAGGAGCGCTCCTGGTTCAACTGCTCCATGTGTGCCGAGTTTCTGTAGGAAGTCCGTCGTGTCGCGACAAAAGCTGGGGGTTCTTTGTACAATGGGTTTCAGGATGCCCTCGACATAGCCGGAGAGGTTCTCGCACAGGGTCCCATTGCCCGATACGATGGGACGGCCGGGTGTGTTTGCCTTGTGTATCTTCGGGAGGCAGTAGAGATCTCCAACGCGGGGAGTACGTGGGATGAGAGCACGGAGGGTGTTCTGAAGGTCCGGATCAAAGGTCTTGATCAGAGTGTTGAGTTGACGGGTGTGTTCTTTGGTCGGATCTGCAGGTAACTGTCTGTAGTGTTCCTCGTTGTTGAGTTGTCGGTACACTTCTTTGCAGTAATCCGTTCTGTTCAGTATGACGATGGCCCCTCCTTTGTCTGCTGGTTTGATGACAATGTTGCGGTTGGTCTTGAGAGCGTGGATGGCGTTACGTTGTGCTTGGGTGATGTTCGGGGCTGTCTTGTGAGTGCGGCTGACATGGAGCAGTTGAACCAGGAGCGCTCCTCGTCACAATGGATGTCTCAGCACTCTACACCAGCATCCCCCATGACGATGGCATTGCTGCAACGGCCTCAGTGCTCAGCGCCAACAACTGCCAGTTTCCAGATGCAATTTTACATCTCATCCGCTTCATCCTGGACCACAATATCTTCACCTTCAACAACCAGTTCTTCATCCAGACACACGGAACTGCCATGGGGACCAAATTTGCACCTCAATATGCCAACATCTTCATGCACAGGTTCGAACAAGACTTCTTCACCGCACGGGACCTTCAACCGATGCTATACACTAGATACATCGATGACATTTTCTTCCTTTGGACTCATGGTGAACAATCACTGAAACAACTCTATGATGACATCAACAAGTTCCATCCCACCATCAGGCTCACCATAGACTACTCTCCGGAATCGGTTGCATTCTTGGACACGCGCATCTCCATTAAGGACGGTCACCTCAGCACCTCACTGTACCGCAAGCCCACGGATAACCTCACGATGCTCCACTTCTCCAGCTTCCACCCTAAACACGTTAAAGAAGCCATCCCCTACGGACAAGCCCTCCGTATACACAGGATCTGCTCGGATGAGGAGGATCGCAACAGACACCTCCAGACGCTGAAAGATGCCCTCATAAGAACAGGATATGGCGCTAGACTCATTGATCAACAGTTC
The DNA here is from genome assembly GCF_964213995.1 of Mustelus asterias. Classification (NCBI taxonomy): domain Eukaryota; kingdom Metazoa; phylum Chordata; class Chondrichthyes; order Carcharhiniformes; family Triakidae; genus Mustelus; species Mustelus asterias. The sequence goes on from NC_135830.1 coordinate 8,788,708, forward strand.
CAACGCGCCACAGCGAAAAACCGCACCGACCTCCTCAGAAGACAAACACGGGACACAGTGGACAGAGTACCCTTCGTTGTCCAGTACTTCCCCGGAGCGGAGAAGCTACGGCATCTCCTCCGGAGCCTTCAACATGTCATTGATGAAGACGAACATCTCGCCAAGGCCATCCCCACACCCCCACTTCTTGCCTTCAAACAACCGCACAACCTCAAACAGACCATTGTCCGCAGCAAACTACCCAGCCTTCAGGAGAACAGTGACCAAGACACCACACAACCCTGCCACAGCAACCTCTGCAAGACGTGCCGGATCATCGACACAGATGCCATCATCTCACGTGAGAACACCATCCACCAGGTACACGGTACATACTCTTGCAACTCGGCCAACGTTGTCTACCTGATACGCTGCAAGAAAGGATGTCCCGAGGCATGGTACATTGGGGAAACTATGCAGACGCTGCGACAACGGATGAATGAACACCGCTCGACAATCACCAGGCAAGACTGTTCTCTTCCTGTTGGGGAGCACTTCAGCGGTCACGGGCATTCGGCCTCTGATATTCGGGTAAGCGTTCTCCAAGGCGGCCTTCGCGACACACGACAGCGCAGAGTCGCGGAGCAGAAACTGATAGCCAGGTTCCGCACACACAAGGACGGCCTCAACCGGGATATTGGGTTTATGTCACACTATTTCACATAAATATTTCTGCTTTTTTCCTCCCGAGTCTTTATCATGCGATCCTAGAATCAGAATTTATGTCACACTATTTGTAACTCCCACAGTTGCGTGGACCTGCAGAGTTTCACTGGCTGTCTTGTCTGGAGACAATACACATCTTTTTAGCCTGTCTTGATGCTCTCTCCACTCCCATTGTTTTGTTTCTTAAAGACTGGATTAGTTGTAAGTATTCGCATTCCAACCATTATTCATGTAAATTGAGTCTGTGTCTTATAAGTTCTGTTTGTGAACAGAATTCCCACTCACCTGAAGAAGGGGCTCAGAGCCTCGAAAGCTTGTGTGGCTTTTGCTACCAAATAAACCTGTTGGACTTTAACCTGGTGTTGTTAAACTTCTTACTGTGTTTACCCCAGTCCAACGCCGGCATCTCCACATTCTGTCATCAAGCCAGTTTTGTACCTATTTGGCTACCTCACCCTGGATCCCGAGAGATTTAACCTTATGCAACAACTTACCATTTGATACCTTGTCAAAGGCCTTGCTAAAGTCCATGTAAAGAACATTAACTGCACTGCCCTCTTCTAACTTCTTGGTTACCCATTCAAAAAACTCAATCAAATTTGTGAGACATGATTTTCCACTCCAAAGCCATGCTGACTGTTTCTAATCAGTCCTTGCCTCTCTGCATGCCTGTAGATCCTGTCTCTCAAAATACCTTCCAACAACTTGTTGGAAGTGTTGTTTACTCTTATGGGAGAATCTCGGGATAACTGTTTAAACAAGTGTTGCGCATAGAGACAGAGATTAGATATTTTTCACACAGTGGGTCGTGAATCTTTGGATCTCCATTCCTCAAAAGTAGATATATATCTCTTGGGGCAAAAGGGATATTATGGGGGGATGGGTGGGACAAGGGTATTGAATTTGAGGATCAGCCATGACCATAATGAATGGCAGGGAATGTTCAAAGGGCTGAATGGCCTCCTTCCGCTTCTATTTTCTATGCATGTTTCTATGTAAACATGAGGAGCTTGGGGCTGAAGTGTAACCAAAAGGCCATAAGACATAGGAGCAGAATTAGGCCACTCGGCCCATCGAGGCTGCTTCACCATTCAGTCATGGGCTGATATTTTTCTCATCCCCATTCTCCTACCTTTTCCCCATAACCCCTGATCCACTTATTAATCAAGAACCTATCTATCTCTGTCTTAAAGACACTCAATGACCTGGCCTCCACAGCCTTCTGTGGCAAAGAGTTCCACAGATTCACCACTCTCTGGTGGGCCAGTGGGCTGACGAATGTCAGATGGAATTTAATTTCGACAAATGCGAAGTGATGCATTTTGGTAGATTGAACCAGGACAGGACTTACTCAGTTCATGGTAGGGCGTTGGGGAGAGTTACAGAACTAAGAGATCTAGGGGTACATGTTCATAGCTCCTTCAAAGTGGAGTCACAGGTGGACAGAGTGGTGAAGAAGGCATTCGGCATGCTTGGTTTCATCGGTCAGAACATTGAATACAGGAGTTGGGACGTCTTGTTGAAGTTGTACAAGACATTGGTAAGGCCACACTTGGAATACTGTGTGCAATTCTGGTCACCCTATTATAGAAAGGATAGTATTAAACTAGAAAGAGTGCAGAAAAGATTTAGTAGGATGCTACCGGGACTTGATGGATTGAGTATAAGGAGAGGCTGAATGGACTGGAACTTTTTTCTCTGGAGCGTAGGAGGCTGAGGGGTGATCTTATAGAAGTCTATAAAATAATGAGGGGCATAGTCAATATCTTTTCCCAAAGGTAGATAGTCAATATCTTTTCCCAAAGGTAGGGGAGTCTAAAACTAGAGGGCACAGGTTTAAGGTGAGAGGGGAGAGATACAAAAGTGTCCAGAGGGGCAATTTGTTCACACAGAGGGTGGTGAGTGTCTGGAACAAGCTGTGGGTACAATTGTATCTTTTAAAAAGCATTTAGATAGTTACATGGGTACGATGGGAATAGAGGGATATGGGCCAAATGTAGGCAATTGGGATTCGCTTCAGGGGTTTTAAAAAAAAGGGCGGCATGGACAAGTTGGGCCGAAGGGCCTGTTTCCATGCTGTAAACCTCAATGACTCTGGCTGAAGAAATTCTTCCTCATCTCTGTTTGAAAGGAACATCCCTTTAGTCTGAGGTTGTGCCGCTGGTTCTAGTTTTTCCTACTCGTGGAAACATCCTCTCCACGTCCACTCTGTCCAGGCCACCCCGTACCCCGTAAGTTTCAATAAATTCCTCCTCAACCTTCTAAACTCCAACAAGTACAAAAGCCGTGTAACCGCTTCAGGTAAGTATTCCGGATGCCACCTCTCATACTGAATATGTACATGACCCATTAACTTCTCTCGGCTGCAAACGTGAGGTGCAGCCTGGGAGTGGGTGAAGCTGTTTGAAAATCTGATGCTCAAATTTAGTCATGTTTCCGAGCACTCGGACCCGGTGGGAGCAGAAACACAAAGACCCGCCCCCTCACGGTTGCGTCACCAAGACACCAGCGCATGCGCTCTGCTCCCTGCTCAATCAAGATGGCGGCTGTTAACCTGAGCTTTGTCTCGGGAAAAAGACCTGAAGCTGCAAACACGGGACCTACGGGCTCATATTCGATGTTTGAGGCCTTCAACAGGTATTTAGAAACCCTCTACGTCCATCCGCCGGTTCCATTGCTCCCTCTATGTTTCTGCATCCTTACCGGCTGCTGATGAGACACAGGAACTTCTCTCCAGTCGCTGTCACCCGCACTGCGCGTGCTGCAAACGCCTTTGCTTACCGCGCATGCGCACTTCTCCCATGGAACAGGGAACTCTTCCGATTGGTCCGGAGCTGCGCATGTTTCAGGTCTGCCCCTCATTCACTCCGATTGGTTGGAGGACCAGCCGCTCCCGCTCGGTCCTCCAGTCCCACCCTCTCTTCCGATTGGTTCGGAGCTGCCGTCAATCAGTCCCCTGGGCATTGTGATGTGGAGCATGCGCAGTGTCATTGCTGTCCTTGGCGCTTGTTTGTCCCGGAGAAGCGGAGTCAGCGTTAGGCGGTGGCTGGGAGGATTTGGAAACACTTTGTGGATCCGCAAACCCTTCAGAATCATTGTCAGCTCCCTGGTTTGCAGCTGCAAACCTCCCGGGAACAGGCCCAGGTTAACGGCCACATCCTGGCTCAGCCACTGGAGGATGGTTCACATCAGAGGATGGGGGAGGGGGACAATAAATAAGAGGTTACACTTTGGCCTCAAATCAATGAGGACTCTGATCTCTGGGAAGGAAGGAAACCCTGGGAGGTGGGCGGGGAGGATTCACAAACACCCGCTGGAGGCCCCAACATCCCCAATAAGACCCATTGGTTTTATTGTCAGTCTGCAGACAGGAGCTGGAGAACTGAATCCACAGTAAGAGTTTTAACAACACCAGGTTAAAGTCCAACAGGTTTATTTGGCAGCAAATGCCATGAGCTTTCGGAGCACTGCTCCTTTGTCCGATTGAGTGGATATCTGCTCTCAAACAGGGCATACAGAGACAGAAAATCAAGTTACAGAATACTGATTAGAATGCGAATCTTTACAGCTAATCAGGTCTTAAAGATACAGACAGTGTGAGTGGAGGGAGCATTAGGCACAGGTTAATGAAATGAGTATTGTCTCCAGACAGGACAGCCAGTGAGATTCTGCAAGTCCAGGAGGCAAGCTGTGGGGGTTACCGATAGTGTGACATGAACCCAAGATCCTGGTTTAGGCCGCCCTCATGTGTGCGGAACTTGGCTCTCAGTTCTGCTCAGCGACTCTGCGCTGTCGTGTGTCGTGAAGGCTGCCTTGGAGAATGCTTACCCGAAGATCAGAGGCTGAATGCCCATGACCGCTGAAGTGTTCCCCAACAGGAAATGAATGGTCTTGCCTGGTGATTGTCGAGCGGTGTTCATTCAGCCGTTGTCGTAGCGTCTGCATGGTTTTCCCAATGTACTATGCCTCGGGGCATCCTTTCCTGCAGCGTATCAGGTAGACAATGTTGGCCGAGTTGCAAGAGTAGGTACCGTGTATCAGGTAGATGGTGTTCTCACGTGAGACGATGGCATCCGTGTCGATGATCCGGCACGTCTTGCAGAGGTTGCTGTGGCAGGGTTGTGTGGTGTCGTGGTCACTGTTCTCCTGAAGGCTGGTTAGTTTGCTGCGGACAATGGTCTGTTTGAGGTTGTGCGGTTGTTTGAAGGCAAGAAGTGGGGGTGTGGGGATGGTCTTGACGAGATGTTCGTCTTCATCAATGACATGTCATTGATCAGAACTGAATCCAGACAGAGGAGAGGGAGGGAGGGAGAAAACTGGGAATGGAGGAAAAGAATGTTGGAGATAATGAGATGGGTTTGGATTTCAGCCCAGGGAGGAGGGAGAGTGTGTGGAATGGGGATTTACAGGTTTGGGGGAACAAGCGGAAAAAATGTTCCAGAGAAACTAGAATTGTCTGTTCAGAATTTCTATCCTGGACTGACAGTAGTTTTGTTATCTTCTTTTGCAGGATATTTGAAGGGGAAGATTTACAGACTGGAAACTCAAATCAAATTTCATACGAATATTTTACAATCATTCGATTTATCAGCACCTAAACTCAATTAGCCTTTGAATGTGGAAGGAAAAATGTTTGTTCTGCCTGTGGGAAAATATTTCAAACATCAGTGTGACTGGAGAAGCATCGAGACACATGCACACACTGGAGTGAGACTGTTCCAGTGAACTGACTGTGGAAAGAGCTTTACCCAGTTACGCAGCCTGAAAAACATCACACCATTCACTGTCAGGTGAAACCGTACACGTGTTCTGTGTGGACAAGGATTTAACAGATCATCCAACCTGGAGCGACACAAAGACACCAGCACCATGGAGAAACTGTGGAAAAGTTTGTAAAACCCCATCTCAGCTGGAAATTCATCGACGCTGTCACACTGGGGAGAGACCATTCATCTGCTGTATGTGTGGTAAAGGATTCGCTCAGTCATTTAGCCTGGTGTCACACCAGCGAGTTCACACTGAGGACAGACCTTTTAAATGCTCTGACTGTGGGAACAGTTTTAAGAGTTCTGAGGGTTTAATTCACCATCAACGGGTTCACACTGGCGAGAGACCATTCAATTGCTCTCAATGTGGGAAGAACTTCAGGCAAGTATCTCACCTCACTGAACACCTACGTGTTCACACTGGGGAGAAACCCTTCACCTGCTCCATGTGTGGGAAGGGATTCACTTGTGCTTCCCACCTCACTGAACACAAGCGTGTTCACACTGGGGAGAGACCATTCAGCTGCTCTCAGTGTGGGAAACATTTCAGGCAGTATTCCACCCTCACTGAACACAAGCGTGTTCACACTGGGGAGAGACCGTTTGTTTGCTCCTTTTGTGGGAAAGGATTTGTTAAATCATCCCATCTTCTCAGACACCAGCGCATCCACACTGGAGAGAGACCATTCACCTGCGCTGAGTGTGGGAAGAGATTCACTACGACATCTCACCTCGGTGAACACCAGAGTCTTCACACTGGGGAGAAACCTTTCACCTGCTCCCTATGTGGCAAGGGATTCACATGTTTATCCTACCTCAGAAGACACAAAATTGTTCACTCCGATGAGAGACCCTGTAAATGTTCTGACTGTGGGAAGAGGTTTAAAAGCAGAAATGAACTGATGAAACACCAGCCTCTTCACACAGGGGAGAGGCCGTTTGCTTGCTCTGTGTGTGGGAAGGGATTCACTCAGTCATCACAGCTCAGCAACCATCAGCTTGTTCACACTGATAAGAGACCATTTAAATGCTCTGACTGTGGAAAGAGCTTTAAAAGTGCAGGGAATCTGCAGAGACACCAAACCACTCACACTGAGAGAGGCTGTTCAGCTGCTCTTCATCTGGGAACTGATTCACTACTTCATCCCAAATCACTGAACACCTGCGGGTTCACACTGGTGGGAGGACATTCCTCTGATTTGAGTGTGGGAAGGGATTCACTGTCATCCAGCCTGCTAAAACACCAGTGCACTCCCACTGAGGGAGCATGTTCACCTGCTCCGTGTGTGACAGGGGATTCAATCAGTTCAGCAGCTTTATTTCACATCAACTTGTTCAGACCGAAAAATAAATGGTTTTGATGTTCTGATTGTGACGAGATTTAAAAGTGCAATGGATCTGCTGCAACACAAGCACAACACTGAGCAGAGGCTGTTTACCTGCTCCATGTGTGGGAAGGGATTCACTCAGTCATTGTATCTCAGTAAATATCAACTTGTTCACAATGAGAAGAGACTGTTTAAATGCTTGGACTGTGAGAAGAGGTTTAAAAGCTCCCTCCCTAACAGCACCGTGTACCTGTACCACAGGGACTGCAGTGATTGAAGAAGGCAGCTCACCACCACCTTCACAAGAGTAATGAGGAAGGGGCAATAAATGCTGGCCTGAGCATTTGAAAAATGGAAAGAAGTCATCGGTGATTTTTCACTCAGTTATTAAGAAGCAACAGTTTAGATATGATACATAAAAGACATACAACCTGTAATAGGTAAGATCCCGGATGAAGGAAATACTGATCTCCGCTAATCGCTGGAGGTGATATTCTCCTCGGAAGGGTTTACTGATCCCGGATCAGGGGGATACTGATCTCCGTGTCTGGAGGTGATATTCTCCTCGGAATGGTTTACTGATCCCGGATCAGAAGGATGCCGATCTCCTGTCTCAGTCACCTTTAGCCACTTTGAAAAGCTCTTTGTTGTTTGAAGTGATTTCCCCACACAAAATTCCATTTATGTAGCTTATTTCTGTGGCGGCGGGGGAGGGGGGGGGCGCGGGGTGGTGGTGTGGTGGCTCGTGTTGGTGTTTATGTCAATCATTTATTTAATTATCATTTGCAAGGGACAGATGTTCAGTGAATTCCCTGCTATTTCCATTCGAGTCAGAGAGGTTTACAGCATGGAAACAGGCCCTTTGGCCCAACTTGTTCATGTCGCCCCTTTTTTTAACCACAAAGCCAGTCCCAATTGCCCGCATTTGGCCCACATCCCTCTATACCCATCTTACCCATGTAACCACTTTTTAAAACACAAAATTGTACCCGCCTCTACTACTAATCTGGCAGCTTGTTCCAGATGCTTACCATCCTCTGTGAAAAAATTGCCCCTCTGGACCCTCTTGTATCTCTCCTCTCTCAATTTAAACCTATGCCCTCTAGTTTTAGACTCCCCTACCTTTGGGAAAAAATATTGACTATCGAGCTGATCTGTGCCCCTCATTATTTTATAGACCTCTATAAGATCACCCCTCAGCCTTCTACGCTCCAGAGAAAAATGTCACAGTTTATCCAGCCTCTCCTTATATCTCAAACCATCAAATCTCAGTAGCATCCTAGTAAATCTTTTCTGCACTCTTCCTAGTTTAATAATATCCTTTCTATAATAGGGTGACCAGAACTGTACACAGTATTCCAAGTGTGGCCTTATCAATGTCTTGTACAACTTCAATAAGATGTCTCAACTCCTGGATTCAATGTTCTGACCGATGAAACCAAGCATGCCGAATGCCTTCTTCACCACTCTGTCCACCTGTGACTCCACTTTCAAGGAGCTATGAACCTGTACCCCTAGATCTCTTTGTTCTATAACTCTCCCCAATGCCCAACCATTAACTGAGTAAGTCCTGCCCTGTTTTGATCTATCAAAATGCATCACTTCACATTTATCTAAATTAAACTCCATCTGCCATTCGTCAGCCCATTGGAAGTCTCTTCAGTCACTTTGTGGTTCATTGCTTGCTGCGACATCCTGTTTAACCTTTATGTAGTGAGTTTACATATAGGCCATGATCACCCCACCCTACCAAGTTTGTCTTGTTTCAGGTCTGTGCTGGAGAGACGCTTTTGGTTGGGATAAACAGTCTACACTGTCCTATAAATTCAATACATTTAAGACTGATTAAGTGGCAATTGTTTCCTGATTTCCCCATCCTTATTCACTTCTCACAAATGATTTCTGATTAACCCAGTAATTCCTAAACCACGAGCTTGTTTTAATTTCTTGATTACATATCATCGATATGTAATCAAGACGCTACTCGAATGATCAGAATCAGCAATACAAACCCTTGAGCTTCCAGCAAGACTAAATGTAAAATATAGTACAAGTACATTTTTCACTCAGTAATTAGAACATTTCATTTTTCTCAGCGCAGCAGCTGGCAGCATTTTAGATTCAATACCAATTGTTCACTTCTCTTCTAGCTGGGTCATCCAGGCTGGAAACGTTGGCTCTATTCTCTCTCCACAGAAGCTATCAGACCGGCCGAGATTTTTCAGCATTGTCAGTTTTTGAATTTCTTGATATCAGCTGGTCCAGTGATTATTGGCACAGTATCGCGCTGTTTTTACACATTTTTCCTGGCTATTTTCAAGTGACACAGTGTTCCAGCTGTTGGGTTTATGTTGTACCATCAAGTAGACTTTGCTTTTTGCTTCAATGACACGTCATCTCTGCTGAATGGATCTCAAACCAGTCTTTGTTGTGTGTGGGGTCATCTGGACCCGAAACGTCAGCTCTTTTCTCTCCTTACAGATGCTGCCAGACCTGCTGACATTTTCCAGCATTTTCTCTTTTGGTTTGTTGTGTGTTCCACCTTTACCAAATGTTGCTGCTGCTGTGTCAGAAATTATTGAACTCAGCGACTTTCCAGTTGCATCAATATCAATGTTGATTGTTAAAGTTTTAATTGATGTGTCTGTAAAATATTTCACTATTTTGTTCAATTTTCCTTGATAATTTCATTTCAGAATGGGAATGTCACTGTGAAGAACGTGTAAATCAGTAATTGTCAGCAAGGATTAATCAACACTTTCTAATTGGAGATGTTAATTAATGGACCCTTTTAAACATTGACTTCTGGATTTTGTATCAATTTAGGATTGAAGTAAAAGTTTATAATTTTATTGTAAACCAGTTCCTGAATTCTTGAATTTAGGAGAAAGATCACAGAATGTGCGTTTAAAAAGGGACATTGCAGCCCCGAAAATCAGTGACATTTCCAGAATATTGAACTCCAGCCACAGGGTTTGTTAACATCAGCAAAATCAAATCAGATATTGTCAGATTATCAATCCTGAATGTGATAAACAGCAGCACTAACAACAGCAGAATTCAATCCCTTCAGTCACTTTTGAACTCGCTGATGTCTCCGCTCTTTAGCTGCCTCCGTGAATCCCTTCCCCCACACACAGCAGATAAATGGCCTATCCCCGGTATGAATTCACTGGTGTACCATCAAGTTGGAGGACTTTGTGAATCCCTTCCCACATATAGAGCAGATAAATGGCCTCTCCCCAGTGTGAGCTCGCTGGTGTTCAATGAGGTTGGATGAAGATCTGAAATTCTTCCCACAGGCACTGCAGTTGAATGGCCTCTCCTGAGTGTGAACTTCCTGGTGGTACTGGAGGCTGGATAACTGGGCAAATTCCTCCCCACACACGGAGCAGGTGTACGGCTTCTCCCCAGTGTGAATTCACTGGTGCGCAGTGAGGTTGGCTGAGGACCTGAACCTCTTTCCACAGTGAATGCAGTCTTCTCGGGTCTCTTTCCTGTGCTGTACTGTTCTTTTTTCTTTGTTCTTTGAGTTCAGAAATCGGGAGATAATGCTGCAGCTGTATAGGATCCTGGTCAGACCCCACCTGGAGTACTGTGCCCAGTTCTGGTCGCCTCATTACAGAAAGGATGTGGAAGCCATAGAACGGGTGCAGAGGAGATTTACGAGGATGTTGCTGGGATTAAGTGGTATGCCTGATGAGGATAGGTTGAGAGAGCTAGGTCTATTCTCCTTGGAGAGGCGAAGGATGAGAGGTGACCACTTAGAGGTATATAAGATGTTGAGAGGTATTGATAGAGTGGATTCTCAGAGGCTTTTACCCAGGGCTGAAATGGTTGTCACGAGAGGCCACAGGTTTAGGGTGCTGGGGAGTCGGTACAGAGGAGATGTTAGGGGTAAGTTTTTCACTCAGAGAGTGGTGGGTGCGTGGAATCGGCTGCTGGTAGTGGTGGTGGAAGCGGATTCGATTGAGTCTTTTAAGAGACTTTTGGATAGGTTCATGGAGGTTAGTAAGATAGAGGGTTATAGATGAGCCTAGAAGGTAAGGAAATTGTTCGGCGCAACTTGTGGGCCGAAGGGCCTGTTTGTGCTGTCGCTTTTCTATGTTCTATGTTCTATGTTCTCCTCAGTGTGAATAAGCTGGCCCTCCAACCAATCAGAGTGAATGAGGGGGCGGGGCTTGGCTGTGAGTGAAGCATGCGCAGTCTAGTTAATGGCGACGGAGACAAGCTTTTGTTCCTTGGATCTGCCATCCGTAACGGAGAGAATGGCGAGACGAAGGGAACCACGGATCAGGTGAGTGACTGGATACGTAACGTAAACACGTTACATGAACCGCAAATACGGAAAAATATCCCACCGTTTCCCGCGAACCGTTGCCCCCTCCCTGCAGCAGGGGCCGCAGCTTTCTCACAGAGCTGGGCTCAGCGGCCGCTATCTTTATCCAGGCATTAGCAGAAGAGCGCATGCGCGGCTCCATCTTTGTTCGGGGCAGGAGCAGCAGAATGTGTCCATCGCCGCCACCTTTGTTGGGGGCAACAATTTTGATTATCTCCAAGTGAGAATCTCTATTCGCCTGCTTCACTCTGTCACTTCCAGTTTCTTACTGATGAGGCAGAACAATGATATATATCCAGGGCAGTCACCATTATTTGTATTTATATTGTGCATGAATAGAATTAAACTTTTAAAGACATTTCAGAGAAATGTTATGAAATAACAATTGACATTGAGCCACATGACGAGATATTAGGTTTTAAAGAGAATCTTAACTGAGAAAAGTGAGGTGGCGAATCAGAGAGGTTTAAGGAGGAAATTCCAGAGCTTCTGAAATAGGCAAAATCAGTAATGATGGAACGATTAAAATCAGGAATGCTCAAGTGGTCAAAATTAGATGAGTGCAAAGATCTCGGAGGGTGTGGGCCTGGAGGAGATTACAGAGATTGGGATGATTGCAACCATGGAGGAAAACAAGGATAAGAAATTTACAATCTTGGTGCATCTTAAAATGAAGCATTGTATTTCAGTGAGCATTTGTTTGTAGATCAGCATTCGTCAATATATGTGCCATGGGTGGCACAGTGGTTAGCACTGCCACCTCACAGCGTCAGGGACCCGGGTTCGATTCCCGGCTTGGGTCACTGTCTGTCTGCGTGGAGCTTGCATGTTCTCCCCCGTGCCTGCGTGGGTTTCCTCTGAGTTCTCCGGTTTCCTCCCACAGTCTGAAAGACGTGTTAGTTAACTACCCAAACAGGCGCCGGAGTGTGGCGACTCGGGGAATTTCACAGTAACTTCATTGTAGCGTTCATGAAAGCCTTACTTGTGACTAATAAATAAACTTTCGCTTAAACTTTAATCTTTAAATGGGGGACATTTCTGCTCATCCAACCTTGGATGTCAGACAAGTTCGGATGCTATGTAGCTTGGAGGGGAAGTTGCAGGTGATGGTGTCCACATACTCTTGCTGCCCTGGTCCATCCAGGTGGTGGAGGTTGAGGGATTATGAGATTGTGGTTCAGTTCTAGGTCGAGAGAATGCCTCCCATTTGCCCCTGTCTCTTGCTACTTTCTCTCTGTCTCTCTCTCTGTCTCTCTTGTAACATAGATTTCTCTGGCCCAGGGTGCTACATCATTCAATATGATGATGACATGTGGTTGAAAGGCAGAGCAGCTTCGACAGGCTGAATGGCCTCCTCCTGCTCCTATTTCTTGTGTTGTTGCAGAGGCCAGGACCTTGTGTAGACTCAGACCAGAGGCCGGCTTTTTTCCCTGAAGGACATTAGTGACCATTTCACTTCTGACAAAGGATCAAACAGGTTTCATGGTCACTTTTTCCTTGTGCCAGCCCCATAAATAACCAGATTAATTCAGCTCAATTTCACAACCTGCCTTTTGTGAGTTCTTTCTCATCCCCTTTTTTCTGTTTAAAATCAATTTCAGATTATCTGAAGCGGAGGATTTCCAATCAGAAAACTCAAACCAAACATCCCATCAGGATCAGATGGAGTCACCCAATTTATTGTCAGCTGAATATTTGTGAGTTTTGAACATGGAAGGAAAAAGCACTGTTCACAGTGGGGAGAAACAGTGGGAATGTGGGGAGGGATTCAGATCTCCATGTGAACTGGAAACTCATCGGCCCAGACACACTGGGGAGAGGTCATTCACTTGCTCCAAGTGTGGGAAGGGATTCTCTCGCTCATCCAGCCTGCTGCAACACCAGCGAGTTCACACTGGAGAGAGACCTTTCAATTGTTCCGACTGTGGGAAGGGATTCGCTCAGTCAGGCAACCTGCTGAGACACCAGCGAGTTCACACTGGGAAGAGACCATTCACTTGCTCAGAGTGTGGGAAAGGATTCGCTCGGTCCTCTGACTTGATGGCGCACCAGCGGGTTCACACTGACGAGAGACCATTTAAATGTCCAGTCTGTGGGAAGTGCTATAAAAGTTCCCGGGACCTGATACTCCATCAACGTGCTCACAGTGACGAGAGGCCATTCAGATGCTCTCAATGTGGGACTGGGTTCAAACAATCATCTCAACTCACTGAGCACCAGCGTACTCACACCGGGGAGAGGCCATTCACCTGCTCCGTGTGTGGGAATGGGTTCAGTCGGTCATCTAACCTGCGGACACACCAGCGAATTCACACTGGGGAGAGACCTTTCACCTGTTCTGAGTGTGGGAAGGGATTCACTCAATTATCCACTCTGCTGAATCACCAGAGTGTTCACAATGAGAAGAGACCATTTCAGTGCCCAGACTGCAGGAAGTGCTACAAAAGTTCCCGGCAACTGCTCCACCATCAACGAGTTCACACTGAGGAGAGACCTTTTAAATGCCCAGACTGTGAGAAGTGTTTTAAAAGTTCTGGGGAACTGATGCGCCATCAACGTGTTCACACTGACGAGAAACCATTCAGGTGCTCTCACTGTGACACTGGGTTCAAGACATCATCTGACCTCACTGTACATCAGCGAGTTCACACTGGGGAGAGGCCATTCACCTGCTCCCAGTGTGGGAAGGGATTCACTCAGTCATCCCCCCTGCTGACACACCAGCGAGTTCACACCAGGGAAAGGCCGTTCACCTGCCCCAAGTGTGGGAAGAGATTCACTCAGTCATCCAACCTGCTGAGACACCAGCGAATTCACAAATAATTTCAATAAATTAGCTTTGTGTTAACAGTGTTTAATCTTTTAACTCCTTTAACATATGTTATTTCCTTTTGAAGGGTTCTCATGCTCCCCTGTCTCTTCCATCCTCACCTCCAAGTGTGAGGAGCTCATGGAGCTTCTTTGTGAGATTGGGACAATCTGATCAGCTGCCTCTGCTGCTTCCCTCCCTTCCACAAGCCCACCGGGACAAACCGTGTCTAAAGTTCCATCTTGCCCAAGCCCAGAACTTACAGCTTTCTCCAGTTTCTCTCCTATCTCCCTTCATGCCCTCTGCATCTTGTCCATGAGACCCACCTTGTGCTCCATCAACCCTATTCTCACTAAACTGCTGATCATCCAACTTCCCCACATTAGGTGATATTGTTGACGGTTCTCTCTTTTCTCTCACACTGTCCCTCTCACTTTCAAATCCACTGTCATCACCAATCCTAAAAAAACACTCAATCCCACAGTCTTTGCCAACTGCTACCCCATCTCCAACCTCTCTTTCCTCTCCAAAGCCCCTGCACTAGGTGTCCCCCAAGTGTTTATCCTTTGCCCCTCCTGTTTCTCATCTACATGCCGCCACTGGGTGACATAATACAGATAGACTGTTGTCTATCTTCTTCCTTCTCAGCTTCTCTGAGCTGTGAACCAGGCAGCTGAAAGCTGATACTTATTAACTTTTTCTGGACACAGCCCTTTGTACATGATCAATGGTGTTCCTGAACTCTGGTTCACATGATCAGTCTCTGATTGATTTAATTCCATCTACAGGTCCAGGCAGAGGGCGATCGAAGGGGTCTTCAACCTGACTCTCTGCCCCCTCTAGTGCAGCTATATTCGTGGCCAGGTGTCCCTGGAAAGGGAGCATGCAGTGTCCAAGGGCACCACTGAAGCCTTCCATGCCCGCTGGGCACTGTAGGGACTGGGGTGTATTATTGACCCCTTTAATCAAATTTTAATTTGATGTTTTAAGTTTCCTTTCCGCTTTGTTTTTTGTTTCGGGCGGTTCCCCTCCTTTTAGGGAGCTGCCCCTTTTGAGTTGTCCCGAAGTTAAGCTGATTTTGTTTATTTGGTTGGACACAAAAAAGATGTTCCTGATTGATGTCGGTGGTGTGTAATCAGTTTCTGATTGGTTTCTTCATGGTGATGGTCATCTACCGATCATTTCCTGCAACCTCCTGACTGGCCCTCTAATGTATCAGTTACTTTCGGAGTCTGCCCCACGTTATAACCTTTCCTGTCATTTTATTAAATTTTATGGCTTCGTACTGAGCCAATGGGAGGCCTAAAGATATCTTCTTTGTCACTTATTTGAGATAAGCAAGTTTATGGTGTCAACTCCCAATGGTTAACATTTGGGTTCATTGTCTCTAATGTCTAATTGATGTGTAGAAATCCTGTAGAGTTCTCATTGGGGCAGGTGACTATCAGTATATTTTGGTTAAAGAAAGTGCTTGCTGGTTTTTGTAGTGGTTGCCAGAGCTTGGAACACAGTTAATTAAAAGGACACAAAGTGACACACAGCCTTAAACTAATACAGAAATTACAAAGTTACTTCAGATCTGAAATCCAAAGTGGCATCAAATCAGTGTGTAAAAGGTGAGATAGCAGGAAACACAAATACAGTATGATACATTCAATTGATAAATGTTCAAAACGAATGAGTCAGAATAACTACTGTGTGATGAAAACTAAACTGAAACCTTTAATTTTTCAAACCAAAGATGGTTATAGCGTGTGAAGGAAAGTGACTGCTTCTTTTAAGATATTAAAAGGTTAAACTAATTTATGACACGGTGCTGAAGGTTTGAAACTTCACAGCTGGTTTCTTCACACAATATGGCCTCTAATTCAAGTATAACTGTTGTTGTCAATGGCTGAGGAATTAACAGTTCCAGACTGTAGCTGGTGAGATAGCAGGAAACACAAATACAGTATGATACATTCAATTGATAAATGTTAAGTAATTAGTCAGAATAACCACTACGCTATGAAAACTGATTGGAGAACTAAAATCTTTAATTTTTCAAATCAAAGATAGTTATAAAGTCTGAAGGAAAGTGACTGCTTCTTTTAAGATATTACAAGTTAAAAGGATACATTAATTTACGACACAGTGCTGAAGGTTTGAAACTTCACAGCTGATTTCTTCACACAATATGGTCGCTAACTCAAGTATAACTGTTATTGTCAATGGCAGAGGAATTAACAATTCCAGACCTCAGCTCATCCAGAGTTGATGGGATCCACAGGACTCTGTAATTAAAGTATAAAAGTGAAGCTTTACACCGGTCTCGGGTCATGTGATGTATTTCACTTGTCAAATAAGGATGCAGTTACAGACAAAGCCAGTTACATGATCATAGAATCATAGAAATCATAGAAACCCTACAGTGCAGAAGGAGGCCATTCGGCCCATCAAGTCTGCACCGACCACAATCCCACCCAGGCCATATCCTCTATTCCCTTTTCTTTACCCGCTAATTTACCCGCTAATCCCTCTAACCTACGCATCCCAGGACTCTAAGGGGCAATTTTTAACCTGGCCAATCAACCTAACCCGCACATCTTTGGACTGTGGGAGGAAACCGGAGCACCCGGAGGAAACCCACGCAGACACGAGGAGAATGCGCAAACTCCACACAGACAGTGACCCAAGCCGGGAATCGAACCCGGGACCCTGGAGCTGTGAAGCAGCAGTGCTAACCACTGTGCTACCGTGCCGCCCCAATACGATACGAATGTATTACAATTCAGCAGAATATCACATCAGGTTAATTGATTAATAAGCTTCAATTACTTGATCATTACCCATAACTAAGCTACAAACTATTAAACATGACCATTCCTACAGTCAAACAGTCCAGTCAAGCAACAGGCTGACACAGTCATACTTTGAATCATATCTTACTGCCAATGTCTCACAGGAACAAGGAGCAGGATTCGGCTATTTGGCCCCTTGAGTCTGCTCCACTATTTAATCAGATCAGGGCTGATCTGATAGTAACCTTAAATCTGCATCCTGCCGACCCCCAATAATCTATCACCCACTTGCTTGCCAAGAATCTATCTACATCTGCCTTAAAAATATTCAAAGACTCTGCTTCTACTGTCTTTTCAGAAGAGTGTTCCAGAGGTTCACGACCCTCTGAAAGAAAATATTTCACCTCATCTCCGTTTTAAATGTGCGAACCCTTATTTTTAAACAGGGACCTCTAGCTCTAGATTCTCACACAAGAGGAAACATCCTTTCCACATCAACCTGTCAAGACCCTTCAGGATCTTCCATGTTTCGATCAAATTTATCTTACTCTTCTAAACTCCAGCAGACACAAACCTAGCCTGTCCAAGCTTTACCCATAATCCACACATTTCTGGCATTAGTCTGGTCAATCGACTGCTTCCAATGTATTTACATCCTTGCTTAAACAAGATGACCAATACTGTACACCGTACTCCAGATGTGGTCTCACTGGTGCTCTGGGTAACTGAAGCATAATCTCCATATTTATGTAATCAATTCCCCTCACAAATGATAACTTTCCTAATTACTTGCTTTACCTGCTTACTCGCTTTTTGTGATTCATGCAAAGAACAAAGAACAGCACAGGAACAGGCCCTTCGGCCAACGCTGATCACATTGTCCTCTCCAGACCAACCGCTTATTTCTCTCTATTCCCCGTCTGTTCATGTGTTTATCAAGATAAATCTTAAATGTCGCTAAGGTATCTGCCTCAACCACCTCACTTGGCAGTGCATTCTAGGCCCCCACCACCCTCTGTGTAAAAAACCTTCCCCCAACATCTCCACTGAACCTTTCTCCCTTGTCTGAAATCTGTCCCCTTGTAATTGTCATTTCTGCCCTGGGAAAAAGCTCCCAACTGTTCACCCTATCCAAACCCCTCATAATTTTATTAACGTCTATCAGGTCGCACCTCAGCCTCCGTCTTTCCAGGGAGAACAATCCCAGTTTATTCAATCTCTAGAACACTCAGATCCCTCTGCATCTCAGAGCTCTACAATCTCTCACCATTTAGATAATCTGCTTCCCTTTTATTCTTCCTGCCAGAATGTGCTGTCCTACCAGCAGTTCAGACCTGAGTAGAGGGAGCAGCACAGAGGTGGACAGTGCAAGTGAGTCATCCTGGGAATCCTCAACTTGAAATTCTTTTTCATTGCTTCATGGGAAATGGGCATTGCTGGATGGCCAGCATTTATGGCCCAGTCCTTGTTGCCCTTGAACTGAGTGACTTGCGAGGCCATTTCAGAGGGAGTTACATGTAGGCCAGACCGGGTAAGGACAGCAGATTTCCTTTCCTAAAGGACATTAGTGAACCAGATGGGTTTTTACGATAATCAACAATGGTTTCATGGTCATCAATAAATTCTTAATTCCAGATTTTTTTCATTGAATTCAAATTCCACCAACTGATGTGGCAGGATTTGAAACCCGGTCCCCAAATCATTAGGTGAGTTTCTGGATTAATAGTTCAGCAAGAATACCATCAGTCATCACCTCCCCTAGATCAACATGGAGTGTTGGAGAACAAGTCAGGAGCAGCACTGGGCACCCTAAAACTGAGATTCCAACCTGATTACTCTGGAACATGAGACTATAAGCATGCTAAACAGCAGAAGCAGCATGTTCCAGGCAGGGCCAAGCGATCCCACAAACAACGGATCAGATCAGAACTGCAGTCCCCCCACATCCAGTCGTGAATGGTGGTGGACAAGAGAAAGCTCCACAAACATCACCATCCTGAATGACTGGGGAAAGAAGTGGATCAGTGCAAACAACTGTGATTTGTGTTTGGTGATCGCGGATGTGTTACTGATGCCTTCCATGGATTCCAAGGCCAGGAAAGACACTCTGGAAGGTGTGGGGAGCTGGGACTTGTCCAGGAGAGTAACAAGGTATGAAAACTGAAATAATCTAGAACTAGGAAGGAGAAAAGGCCACAAAAATGCAGCAATTGGTAACAAGACATTGATTAATCTTTTCTTATCCTGGAGAAATGAAGGTCCCAGCTTTGTGTCTTAAACAATATTAGTTAATTTGACATTTATCCAGGGTAATAAACCCCAGCCCAGTTATAGCGATCACTAACATCAGCAAAAACACACCCCAACTCTCAGAATGAACATTGTTCAGTCCTGGATGTGATTAACAGCAGAATCCAATTCCTCCAGACACTTGTCAATTTGTTGGTGTGTTAGAAGATGGGTTGACTGAGTGAATCCCATCTCGCACTCAGAGAAGGTGAACGGTCTCTCTCCATTGTGAGTATGTTGGTGTCTCAGCAGGTGGGATGAGTGAGAAAATCCCTTCCCACACTCAGAGCAAGTGAACGGTTTCTCCCCGGTGTGAATGTGCTGGTGTGTTTGCAGGTTGGATGAGCGAGTGAATCCCTGTCCACAGTCAGAGCAGGTGAACGGTCTCTCCCCAGAGTGAACTTGTTGGTGCCTCAGCAGAATACTTGAGGTCTTAAAGCTCTTCTCACATTCAGAACATTTGAAAGGTTTCTTATCCGAGTGAACAAGTTGGTGTGATCTGAGGCTGGTTAAATAAATGAATCCTTTTCCACACAAGGAGCAGGTGAACGACCTCTCCCCAGTGTGAACTCTCTGGTGTTTCTGGAGGCTGGATAACAGAGTGAATCCCTTCCCACACACTGTACATCTGAATGGCCTCTCCTCATTGTGAACTCGCTGGTGTATCAGCAGATCACTTATGGTTTTATAACTCTTCTCACATTCGGAACATTTGAAAGGTCTGTTATCAGTGTGAACCAGTCGGTGTGTAGTGAGGTGGGATGATCGTGTAAATCCCTTCCCACACACAGAGCAGGTGAACGGCCTTTCCCCAGTATGAGTGCGTTTGTGTTCAATTAGATTCTGTGATCGCTTAAATAACTTCCCACAGTAAGAGCAGCAGAACTGTTTCTCGGTGTGAATAGATTGGTGCGTGACCAGGTCCTCAGGGCTTTCAGAGTTGTGATCACCGTCAGCATGGTTAAAAAGCCTCTCTTCAATGTGAACTTGCTGGTGGGTCAGCAGGTGGGATGACTGAATGAATCCTTTCCCGCACATGGAGCAGGTGAATGGTCTCTCCCCAGTGTGACTGCGCCGATGCGTTTCCAGCAGCGATGGGTAACTGAATCCCTTCCCACAGTCCCCACATTTCCATGGTTTCTCCATGGTGCAGGTGTTCTTGTCTGTTCAAGCCTTGTCCACACACAACATGTGTATTGCTTCTAAGTAAGGCTATTAAGGGTTATGGGACAAGGCAGAAAATTGGATTGTCATATCAGATCAGCCGTGATCTCATTGAATGGAGGAGCAGACTCGATGAGTCCAATGGCCTAATTCTGATCCTAATTCTTATGGTGTTATGGTTCTCTGCTGTGAATGGTGTGATGTTTCTTTCAGGCTGTGTAACTGGTTAAAGCTCTTTCCAGTCAGTTCACTCTCACTCAGGTCTGTGTCTCGGTGCTTTTCCAGTCACACTGATGTTTGAAATTGTTCCCCACCGCCAGAACAGACAAACATTTCTCCTTCCACATTTAAAGGTCGATGGTATTCAGGTTCTGATGAATTGAGTGACTCTGTCAGATGATGTGATGTTTGGTTTCCATTTCCCATCTGCAATTCATCACCCGTGTGGACCTTGTAAAAGACATTGACAGAGTCGGTATCACTGTCAGCACAGGACAGAAATTCACAACAAACAATCTAGTTTCCATGGAATATTATTTCAAATCTTGTTTCCCCAAATCTTGTGGTCCAATCGAACTTCCATCTGAACTGAACCAGAACTTTGTTTCCAGTGTTTGTGAGACACTCTGTCCCCTGAGTTGTGGAAGATATCGAGTGTTCCAGTCGACACTGTCTGCTCCCTCTCCAGGACCACACGAGCACGGACAAGAAAGTTAAAGTTTATTTTTATTAGTCACAAGTAAAGCTGACAGTAACACTGTAATGAAGTTACTGTGAAACCACAGAAGAGGAGCCCACAGCCAAGTTACCCTCTGCTGAACTACAAATTACTGTTTTAACCAGCCCCAAGAACAGGTCCAGGAAAAGATCCTCTGCCCTCCCCAGTCTCCTTCACTGGAGCATGGGGCAGAACGGAAGTGTAACTAAAAGTGGAGAAGCAGTTCCTTCAGGGGTTGCAATCTCTCACACTGAATATGTACATGGCTCATGGATTTCTCAAGGCTGCAAATTAATTTAAAGAGGAGAAAAAACAGTGATAAACACAAAGGCAGGTTGTGAAATTGAGCTGAATGAATCTGGTAATTTGTGGAGCCGGCACAAGGAAGACGTGACTCCGGAAGCTGCTGGATTGTGATTAAAAACCCAAATGGTTTGTTAATGTTCTTCAATGCAGGAAACCTGTCACCCGTCCAGATCTAC
Organism: Mustelus asterias; assembly: GCF_964213995.1. Lineage (NCBI taxonomy): Eukaryota > Metazoa > Chordata > Chondrichthyes > Carcharhiniformes > Triakidae > Mustelus > Mustelus asterias. The sequence continues at coordinate 8,810,088 of NC_135830.1, forward strand.
ACAAGAATTCAGCCTCAATGGGAGGAGAAAGATAGAGATGAAACAGGGAGGGAATGAATGGTAAGGACTTTATACATCTACAACTGGACAAGAACTGACAGAACCTGCCAAACCACAACCTTCACCAACTCAAAGGATGCAGGAAAACTATCACCTCCAAATGTCGTTTTCAATCTAAAATCTTAAAACAACTTGTAATCCTGAAGTAACCTGCATCCTCCTGCATTTAAGGGGCAATTTAGCGTAGCCAATCCACCTAACCTGTACACCTTGGGGGTGTGGGAGGAAACCGGAGCACCTGAAGGAAACTCATGCAGTCACAGAGAGAATGTGCAAACTCCACACAGTCACCCAAAGCTGGAATCGAACCTGGATCCCTGGTGCTGTGAGACAGCAGTGTTGACCACTGTGCCACCCTGTGCCACTGTACTGTGTTGCTCGGAAATACGTTTTAGGATTTTGGCCGAGTGATAGTGAAGGCAGAGCAGTAAACTACCAAGTCAGAATAGTGTGTGATTCTGAAGAGTAAATGCAGGTAGTGGGGTTTCTGTGCACAAACTGCCCTTATCCATGTTGGGGAAGAGGTGTGTAGTTTTGGAAGCTGCTGTCAAAGGAGGTTTAGCCAATTGCTGATAATTCTAGTAATGTCCATGTTCCAGTTATTAATTTGAAAATTTTCCAAATGTAAATTTAATGAAAATCCCCGACAGAACTACTTTTTCCTTACTTGAAACACAGCTTTAAATGGTCCGTTTGTTTCCAGATTCAGTTCCATGAGCAACGCCTTCAACTAAACAAAATGAAAACACTGCAGCTGCTGGAAATCTGAAATGAAAAGAGAAAACGTTGGAAATACTCATCAGGTTAGACAGCATCTATGGAGACAGAAACAAAGTTTGCAGTCACTGATGCTCCTCTAATGAAACACATACCAATAGCTGCTGTTTAACGGGGCCGTGGATCCCACAATCCCCTGTGCCCCAGAAACAGCTCTATCCATCACACACATTTCCCATTATGACACTTCTATGTCAAGAGGGCAAGCTGTTTAAAAGTCATTAAGTTCCATTTTTGCGTGTTGATGTTCATTAAAGATACGGATCGACTTCCTCCTCATTATGTATCAATTTCAGATACTTTGGTCGAGAATTTCCATTCCCCTACTTTCTGGTGGATAATGGATGCCTTGAGTACTTAGATTACAGTATAATTTGATTCCTAATGTTATTGACTGCACCCCTATCCCTAATTTTTACATCGCAGCAAAAAAAGCTCACTGTTCACAAATGAGCAGTTTCGATGGCGTGCGCTTTACCCACCATTCCTCGCGGTGGGGAATGTCCCCTATCCCCAGCACAGGAGAGTTGTGCATGCGCAGTGAAACAGTGTTTGACGCATGCGCAGCGTGGATGATGGCAATGGGGAGAGACATTCGTCTGTCTCATCAGCAACCGGTAAGGATGCGGATACATGGAGGGATGATTGGAACCGGCAGATGGACGGAGAGGGTTTCTAAATATCTGGTGAAGATCTCAAACCTCTAATAGTAATCCGCAGGTCCCGTGTTTGCAGCTTCAGGCCTTTTTCCCGGGACGAGGCTCAGGTTAAGAGCCACCATCTTGATTCAGCAGGGAGCGGAGCGCATGCGCTGGGATCTTAGTGACGCAACAGTGAGTGGGAGGGGCTTCGGCGTTTTCTGCTCCCAACTGGGTCCTAGTGACCGGATAGCACAGCAAACTGAGCAACAGGTTTTAAACAGCTTCACCCACTCCCAGGCTACAGCTGATGTTTGCAGCCGAGAGAAGTCTGTGGGCAATGTACATAGTCCAGAAGTTGTTTTTTCCTGTTTGGCGCAAGAGTGGTACGGGAATTGTGGCCAAGCCATGGCTTACAAGGGAAATTAGAGGTAGTATCAGATTCAAGGAAGAAGCATACAAATCGGCAAGAAAAAGCAATAGATCCGAGGATTGGGAACAGTTTAAAATTCAGCAAAGGAGGACCAAGGGATTGATTAAGGGAAAAATGGAGTATGAAAGTAAGGTAGCAGGGAATAGAAAAACTGACTGTAAAAGTTTCTATAGATATGTAAAAGATTGACAAAAACAAATGTTAGAAATGGGAGAATTCATAATGGGGAATAAAGAAATGGCTGAGGAATTAAATTGGTACTTTGCTTCAGTCTTCACAAAGGAAGACATGAATAATATACCAGATGGGCTGAGAGAAACATATTTTAGTCAGGGGCTGAAGGAAATCAGCATCAGTTGAGAAGTTTTTGGGGAAATTGATGGGATTGAAGGTGGATAAATCTCCAGGTCCAGATAAGCTTCATCCCAGAGTACTTAAGGAAGTGGTCCTGGAAATAGTAGATACATTGGTGGTTATTTTCCCAAATTCTTTGGAATCGGTAATAGTTCCTGCAGATTGGAGGGTAGCTAATGTAAACCCACTATTCAAAAAGGGAGGGAGAGAGAAAACAGGGAACTATAGACAAGTGAGCCTAACATTGGTACTGGGGAAGTTGCTGGTGTCTATTATCAAGGATTTCACAACTCGGCATTTGGAAGGCAGTGGTATAATCAGACAAAGACAGCATGGATTTACAAAAGGGAAATCATGCTTGACGAATCTATTGGAATTTTGTAAGGATGTAAGTAATAGAGTTGACCGAGGAGAACCAGTGGATGTGGTTTATTTAGACTTTCAGAAGGCTTTCGACAAGGTCTCACATAACAGACTGCTATGTAAAGTTAAAGGACATGGGATTGCAGGTAATGTCTTGAGATGGATAGAAAGCTGGTTAGCAGATAAGAAGCGAAGAGTTGGCATAAATGAGTCTTTTTCTGATTGGCAGTCAGTGACTAGTGGGGTTTGGCAGGGATATGTGCTTGGACCCCAACTCTTCACATTATATATTAATGATTTGGAAGAGGGAACGGAATGTATTATTTCCAAATTTGCAGATAATACAAAGTTGGGTGGGAGGGTGAGCTGTGAGGAGGCTGCAGAGATGCTTTAGCGTGATTTGGACAGGCTGAGTGTGTGGGCATCTGCATGGCAGATGCAGTATAATGTGGATAAATGTGAGATTATCCACTTTGGTAGCAATAATAGGAAGACAGATTATTACTTGAATAGGTGTAAATTGAGGGAGGGGTATACTCAACAAGCTGTTGGATTCCTCGTGCATCAGTCGCTGAAAGTAAGCATGCAGGTACAGCAGGCAGTAAAGAAGGCAAATGATCTGTAGGCCTTCATAGCAAGAGGATTTGAGTATAGGGATAGGGATGTTTTGCTGCAGTTCTATGGGGCGTTGGTGAGGCCACACCTGGAGTATTGTGTACAGTTTTGGTGTCCTTATCTGAGGAAGGATGTCCTTGTTATAGAGGGAGTACAGCGAAGGTTTACCAGGCTGATTCCTGGGATGGCAAGTCAGTCATATGAGGAGAAACTAAATCGGTTAGGATTATATTCACTGGAGTTTGGAAGAGTGGGATCTCATAGAAACTTAAAAATTCTAACAGGGTTAGACAGGGTAGATACAGGAAGAATGTTCCCAATGGTGGGGGGAGTCCAGAACTCGGGGTCATAGTTTGAGGATAAGGGGTAAACCTTTTAGAACTGAGGTGAGGAGAAATTTCTTCATCCAGAGGGTGATGAATGTGTGGAATTCACTGCCACAGAATATAGATCAAGGGATATGGAGGAACAGGAGTGGGGTGGGGGGGGGATTAGGATATTGAATTTGATGATCAACCATGACCATAATGAATGGCGAAGCAAGTTCGAAGGCTGAATGACCTACCCCCACTTCTAGATTCTATGTTTCAGTGAGAGAAGTTGCCTGAAGCGGTGGCAAAGAATTTGGTTACACTTCAGCCCCAGGCTCCTCATGTTTACATAGAAACATACTAGAAAATATAAGTCGGGAGGAGGCTATTCGGCCCTTCGAGCTTGCTCCGCTGTTCATTCTGGTCACGGCTGATCATCAAATTCAATATCGTAATCCCGCCTCCCCCCCCCCCCCCCCCCCCACCCCACCCCCCCGTATCCCTTGATCCCCAAGAAATGTATCTAATTCCTTATTGAAATCAGACTCTACTACTTTTGAGGAAGGGACTTCCGAAGATTCAAGACTCTGAATGAAATAAAACCTTCTCAGCTCTGTCTTCAATGGGCAGCACTGTTTTTTAAACAGTGACCCCCAGATTCTCCCATAAGAGTAAACATCCTCTCCACATCCAAGACCTTTCAGAATCTCGAAGGTTTAAATTAAGTTGCCTCTTACTCTTTTAAAGTCGAGCAGAAGCTAAACTTGAGCAGAGAATGTCTCTGGTGTTATTATGTGGTCATGATGTGGAGATGCCAGCGTTGGACTGGGGTAAACACAGTAAGAGTTTTAACAACACCAGGTTAAAGTCCAACAGGTTTATTTGATAGCAAATACCATTAGCTTTCGGAGCGCTGCTCCTTCGTCAGATAGAGTGGAAATCAGATTTTCCAGTCATAGAGTCATTCCAGCACAGAAGGAGTCCATTGGATAACTCGAGTCCATACCGACTCTCACTGTAACTTCATAGTTTTTCACAGTTTTTTTGTGATTTTCACAGTGACTTCATTGCAGTGTTAATGTCAGCATGCTTGTGACGCGAATTAATAAATTATCAAAAGTAAACTATAAATCCTCTGTCGTGCAATTCTGTCCGTCTGGAGTGGGTCCCATTCTGTAACCCTGCAGCACCCATCTAATCTCATTTAGAAATTATTGATCATCTCTGCTTGACTACCCCCACAGGCAGCAAGTTCAAGATCATAATTAATCACAACCCCCTGTATCTTCACCAACTGGAGCCATCCGATCCATTAAATATATTTTTAGTTCAGTCAGAGCAGAGATATTTGTATCATCGATAGTCACAGGTGAGGTGCCTGAAGACTGGAGGGTGGCAAATGTTGTGCCTTTGTTTGAAAAGGGCTGCAGGGAAAAGCCTGGGAACTGCAGGCCAGTGAGCCTCACATGGGTAAGTTGTTGGAAGGTATTTTGAGAGACAGGATCTACAGGCATTTAGAGATGCAATGACTGATTAGGGACAGTCAGCATGGCTTTGTGAGTGGTGAAGAAGGCATTCAACGTGCTTGGTTTCATTGGTCAGAACATTGAATACAGGAGTTGGGATGTCTTGTTGAAGTTGTACAAAACATTGGTAAGGCCACACTTGGAATGCTGTGTACAGTTCTGGTCACCCTATTATAGAAAGGATATTATTAAACCAGAAAGAGTGCAGAAAATAATTATTAGGATGCTACTGGGACTTGATGGTTTGAGTTATAAGGAGAGGCTGGATAGACTGGAACTTTTTTGTCTGGAGTGTCGGAGGCTTAGGGGTGATCTTATAGAGGTCTATAAAATAATGAGGGGCACAGATCAGCTAGATAGTAAATATCTTTTCCCAAAGTAGGGGAGTCTAAAACTAGAGGGCATAGGTTTAAGGTGAGAGGGGCAATTTTTTCATACAGAGAATGGTGAGTGTCTTGAACAAGCTGCCAGAGGTAGTAGTAGAGGCGGGTACAATTTTGATTTTTAAAAAGCATTTAGACAGTTACATGGGTAAGATGGGTACAGAGGGACATGGGCCAAATGCAGGCAATTGGGACTAGCTTAGGGGTTAAAAAAAAAGGCGGCATGGACAAATTGGGGCGAAGGGCCTGTTTCCATGCTGTAAACCTCTGTGACTCTCGAGACTGTCTGGCAGCCTGCATGGAGATTTTCAGCTCTCTGTGTCCAGGACAGGAAGCAGCGAGCATGGATCTGTCAATCAGCCTCAATCAGCACTTTCAAGAGAATATGGAGGGTGAATATTAGATACAGCAGAGTGAGAATGGAGGGAGAGTGTGTGGGATGGAGATTTACAGCTTTTGGGGAATGAGAGAGGAAAGAATGTTCCACAGAAACTAGAATTGCCTGTTCTGAATTTTCATCCTGTACTGACTGTGATGACTTTTGTAAACTCCTTTTACAGGATATTAGAAGGTGAAGATTTACAGACAGAAATCTTAAACCAAACGTCACATCAACATCTGACAGAGTCACTCAATTCAACGGGACCTGAATATCATCGTCCTTTGAATCTAGAAGGAGAAATGTTTTTCTGTTCTGTCTGCTTCAGGAGATTTTAAACATCAGTGTGACTGGAAAGCACCGAGACATACACACACCAGGGAGAGAGTGCTCTAGTGCAATGCGTGTGGAAAACGCTTCAGTTGCACAGCCTGAAAAAACATCGCAGCATTCACAGCGGGGAGAGACTGTACCCGTGTTCTGTGTGTGGATGAGGTTTCAACTGATTGTCCGACCTGGAGAGTCACAAGGACACCTGCACCATGGAGAAACGGTGGAAATGTGGGGACTGTGGGAAGGGATTTAGATACCCTTCTCACCTGGAAACCCATCGACGCAGCCACACTGGGGAGAGACCGTTCACCTGTTCTCAGTGTGGGAATGGATTCAGTCGATTATCCACCCTGCAGACACACCAGCGAGTTCACAATGAGGAAAAGCCATTCATCTGCTTTCATTGTGGGAAGAGATTCACTCAGTCATCCGCCCTGCAGACACACCAGCGAGTTCACAATGAGGAGAGACCATTCATCTGCTCTCAGTGTGGGAAGGGATTCAGTCAGTCATCCAGCCTGCAGACACACCAGCGAGTTCACACTCGGGAGAGGCCGTTTACCTGCTCACAGTGTGGGAATGGGTTCACTCAGTTATCCCATCTGAAGACACACCAACGGTTTCACACTGGGGAGAGGCCGTTCACCTGCCCTCAGTGCGAGAAGGGATTTGCTCAGTTATCCACTCTTCAGACACACCAGCGAGTTCACACCAAGGAGAGACCGTTCACCTGCTCTCAGTGTGGGAAAGGATTCACTCAGTTATCCAACCTGCGGAGACACCAGCGAGTTCACATGTGATTCCAGGGGTTGGATTCTGCTGTTATTGTTTCTGCTCTCAATTACATCCAGGACTGCATTTTGTTCATTCTCACAGTTGGTCAATGGGGAGGGTCGGAGGGTTTCTTTCTGCTGGACTGGCCGGTCTCACCACTTTGCCTCCAGTGGGCTGATAATCTTTTAACCTTGTTGCGAATATCTGGCTTTGGATTTCTCAAGGATCACAGAGTGAAAGAGCGTTAGGAAGTTAAAAGATATTTTGTTCACAATTATGTTTGGAAGCCTCGCAAAGCACGCAGAGGGAGTAGTGAGCATGAGGAACTGAAAGAGATTAGTATTCGTGAAAAAGTAGCACTGGAGAAATTAATGGGGTTGGAAGTGAATAAATCCCCAAAAAGCTGCTGATCTACATCCCAGAGTGTTGGAAGAGGTGGCTGTGGAGATAGTGGATACATTGGTGGTCATCTTTCCAAATTCTATAGATTGTGGAATGGTTGCTGCAGATTGGAAGGTGGTAAATGTAACCCCACTGTTTAAGGAGGGAGAGAGAAAACGGGGAACCACAGACCCATCAACCTGACATCAGCCGGAGGGAAAATGCTACAATCTATTGTACAGGATGTGATAACAGATGAATATGCACATTCAGAATAGGGGTACGTCCCTCGAGCCTGCTCCACCATTCAATACATACACAGCTGATCTGATTGTAACCTCAACTTCACATTCCCACCGACCCCCCAATGAGCTTCAGACTAAAACTCCCTCCTCTGGGCAACATCTGGAAGAAATCAATGTTTCCCCCTTTCCATTTCTTTTCTCATTCTGGGGGGAATTGGGGACTTGCAGCAACTGAAGGGAAAGGAAGTGAATCCAGGGAGGCTGCAGACTCTGGAAAGGTTGGCCCAGGTCTCTCTCTCTTAAAGACATTAACATTCTTTGCTCCCTCAGCTAGACACATTTATTTGTCTGGCTAAAAGGATGGTCTCTTTCCGAATGTTAACAATGAAAGGGTTGTTTCCCCAGGAAATGGCTGACATTTCAGGGAACAGTGTAGTCAGGTAGGTGATGTCTCTGTTATGACTCGTGTTACATTTACATTCTCTATATTTATGATTTTCTGGTACAGTAGGTTTATTATATTTCTAATCTTGCAGTATACTACTCGTCCTACACCTGAATGCAGGGCTGCCAGATGAGGGAGTGGTGGATGGAACTTTGCAAAATGTATTCTGTTTATTTTCTTACAAGTCAATACATTTTAATTTTTAACATCACAGGTTTTGTTTTTATCTTCACACAGGCCAAAACCTCCTCCTGTCTCCAACACCTGTGAGTAAAACACCTTATTTTTCTCCCCCTTTCCATTTCTTTTCTCATTCTGGAGGAAATTGGGGACTTGCAGCAACTGAAGGGAAAGGAAGTGAATCCAGGGAGGCTGCAGACTCTGGAAAGGTTGGCCCAGGTCTCTCTCTCTCTTAAAGACATTGACATAATTTCCTCTCTCAACTTGACACATGTATTTGTCAGGCTAAAAGGATGGTCTCTTTTCTAATGTTCCCGGGCTGGTTTCCCCAGGAGATAGAAACCTGCTCGACCATCCATTATGATCATGGCCGATCATCAAATTCAATATTCTGATCCCTCCCGCCCTCCCAATATCCCTTCAGCGCTGAGAACTCTATCTAATTTCTTCTTGAAATCACACAATGTCTTGGCTTCAGCTACTTTCTGTGGGAGTGAATTCCACACATTCACCATTCTCTGGGTGAAGAAATTTCTCACTTCAGTCCTGAAAGGTTGACCCCTTATCCTCAACTCCCCCACCATCAGGAACATCGAGAGATGGCTGACATTTAAGGGGACAGTAAATATAGGACAGACATCTGTCTAATGTTGTTACATGGTGCATAATTGGTTCTGTAACAAAATACATTTATTATTTCTAGTTTTGTAATATAGTACTTCAGCGACATTATATATTTCCATTATACATTCACAGCACAGGTGTCCATTCAGTAACTCGAGTCCATGCCGACTTTCTGTCGGACAATACAGTCAGTCCCACTACCCCTCTATAGCCCTGTTCCCCTGCAAGTTTATTTCCTTCAGATGCACAACCCAATTTATTTTAAATTATTCTTCTCCACTTCCACACTGGTGTGATTTTCTGATTATGCCCACTCGCTGTCTAAATAAAGTTCTTCCTCACACATCCCCTACTCTATCTCAAATTAAAAGATACAGTACTCTCGATCAAACATTTTCTGGACAGCTAATTGTGCATCTGGCGCGATATATGTACATTTACTGAATTAAAATGTTTGGGTATCTGACTCCAGGACCTTGTATCGATAGATCAACATGACTCACTGATTCAGGAGAATTGGGAGGGTGAATATTAGACACATCAGAGTGAGAATGGAGGGACAGTGTGTGGGACGGAGATTTACAGCTTTTGGGATTTTTAAAAATGTATTAGTGTCACAAGTAGGCTAACATTAACACTGCAATGAAGTTACTGCGAAAATCCCCAAGTCGCCACACTGTTTGGGTACACCAAGGGAGAATTTAGCATGGCCAATCCACCTAACCCGTGGATTGTGGGAGGAAACTGGAGCACCTGAAGGAAACCCATGCAGTCACGGGGAGAATGTGCAGACTCCACACATCACATCAACATCTGACAGAGTCACTCAATTCACCAGGACCTGAATATCATCAGCCTTTGAATGTAGGAGAAATGTTTCTCTATTTTGTCTGCAACAGAAAATTTTAAACTGGAAAAGCACCTGGACGCACAGAGATCTGAGTGAGAATGTTTCAGCTTTAACTAGTTACACAGTTTTCAAAACATTACCCTTTGGAGTCGGGAAAGACGCTCTCCGTGTTCTGTGTTTGTGGACACCTCAGTTGGTTCTTGAACGTGGAGAGTCACAAGGACACCTGCACCATGGAGAAACCTTGGGAATGTGGGAAGGGATTCGTTACCCCATCAAGACTGGAAAGTCACCAACGCGTCCACACTGGGGAAAGGCCATTTACTTGCCCTGATTGTGGGAAGGGAGTCACTCAGTTATCCCACCTGTGGACACATCAGTGAATTCACACAGAGGAGAGGCCTTTTATCTGCACTGAATGTGGGAAGGGATTCATTCAGTCATTCAACCTGCTCGGACACCAGCGAGTTCACACTGGAGAGAGGCCGTTCATCTGCACTGAGTGTGGAAAGGGATTCAGAGATTCATCCACTCTGCAGAAGCACCAGAGAGTTCACACTGGGGAAAGACCATTCACTTGCTTTGATTATGGGAAGCAATTCCGAGATTCCCCCACCCAGGTGAGACACCATCAATTTTATACGGGGAGAGACTGTTCACCTGCTCTGACTGTGGGAAGGGATTCACTCAGTTATCCACCCTGCAGACACACCAGCGAGTTCACACCGGGGAGACGCCATTCACCTGCTCTCAGTGTGGGAAGGGATTCACTCGGTCAACTTCCCTGCTGAGACACCAGCAAGTTCACATTTGCTTACATGAGGTGGATTCTGCTGTTAATCACATCCAGGACTGAACCATGTTCATTCTGACAGTTGGTAAAGTGGGAGAGTCGGAGGGTTCCTTTGAGCCTGGGAGAGCACATTTCCACTGAAATGATCCACAACAACTGATGAAGGACATTTATTTACTCCAGGAGAGTAAATAGTGTTTTCCCCCTACTACATGCAGCTCTAAAATGAACACAAAGAACTGGAAAAATGCAGCAGGTCTGGCAGCATCTGTGGAGAAGAATTTTGCAGAACAGAAGCAAAAGGCGAGGTAATGGTTGTCGTAAAGAAGTGAGTGTTCAGGACAGAATAATGAACATCGCTGTCTGAAACAAAAAACCATGAAAACAAGTTCAGGGTGTGAAGTTGTTGAACTCAATGTTGAGTCCAGAAGGCTGTAAAGTGCCTCATCGGAAGATGAGGGGCTGTTTGTCCAGCTTGTGTTGGGCTTCTCCGGAACATTGCAGCAGGCCGAGGACAGAAATGTGAGTGTGAGAGCAAGGTGGTGAATTCTAATGGCAAGCGGAAGGTCAGGGTGATGCTTGTGGACTGAGCGGAGTGTTCCACAAAGAGGGCAGGGAACAGGCGACAGAGGGGCTGAAGAGAAACCATTTGTGTCCAGAACATTGTGAACATCCTTTTACTCTGGTTGTCTTTGATCCTCAGGTCATTTTCTGTTTGTTTTAACCATGTTCTGTTTCATTAATAAACTTTTATCAGTAAAAATATTTGATTTTTCTGGACTTTTCCTGATTGTGAAGCTGAAATATCTGTATCAGAAGGCCCCAGCCTCGGAGAATAAGTAGTTAATTGTATCAAATGGGCCCCAGCTTTTTGAAACTTCTGTGTTTTTTTTTCCCTCTGGTCAATCGCAAAGATCCCAATCTAGTCATAATTTGAAAATTTGTATTCGATGATGTGCTTATCTTAAATACGACTGAAGGGGAAAATTATTAACCAATTTAGAGGGTTTTTGACAGAATACATAAGACACTACAAACAAAGAGTTAAATGATTCTTGAAACAAGGATAATATGGGAATGAAACAAATATTTTACAAATATGTGGATGCAATAAGAGAATTAAATAAATAACTATGATTATAAAACATATATGCTCATATTTTAAATGTAATTTATGTATTGAATGAATTGTTCATTTCAACCAAAAGCAAGTCACTGTAAGGTATGATGACAAATCGAAGAGTTGAGAGCCAATGGCCTGGGAACCTTAGTAGTTGCAGAATTAATATCTAAAAGTTCCTGGCGAGGGAACGCATTTTGCAACTTTATGAATGGGGACATTCAATGTTTAGACATAGAATAGATCGTACTGGGACTCAGGATCACGTGTCTATCCAGTTTTGGAAATGAGCCGGTAGGAATGTTCATTTTGACCTCCTCACACAGAGATACCTGCCTCGTGAGTTTTATATTGTCTGTAGTTAACGACAGTATTGGTCATCTCAAATTATCCCACAACACGAGTCATAATTTGGAAATTTGCAATCGATGATGTGCTTATGTGAAATACACATCAGTCTCTTGGATTCACCCCATGGTTTGCACATCTGTTCTGTATGTGTTCTCTATCTAGCTTGTGGTTTGCCTGCCTGGGAAGTATTTCATCGGACGATATATAGAGAGATACACTCTGTTAACCCACGCTGCAGCTACACTGATAGTGTTTTTAAGGGACAGTGTATAGGAAACTATCTTCTGCCACACACTGTCCTGCATCGGCCTCTAATGAATGAGCCTTTTGCTGTTTAGAATTACCTGAAACTCGTCAGTGACAGACCAGTTTATGCGTGAAATCACCACGGTTCTCCTCATTATTCATTCATTCTGTATCTGGATTTTATCATAAAAAGGCAGAGATGGAGGTGTATTTACACGGATGGGTCACTGGGTGGCGCAGTGACTCTCACTAAAGGGCATTGAGTTCAACCACATCCCACATATGACTGGGAAAAATCCCTGTCTGGGAAAGAGGGGAAACCGTATAATAGGGAAAATGGGGCGGAGTTGATGTGTTTTGGAGAACGGAATTAAGCCAAGCCAGAGATGGTTAAAATTTCATTCAATATTTATTTTAAAAATTCAGAGAATATTTTACAGCAACATTATTCTTTTAAAGTTAGAAAAGTGAACATAACGATCGAGCTTCACATTGAGAACAGAACAGATGCACAGGGAATCCGTCAGTATCTGTACATCTGTTACATACACCAGAAAGAGAAAACAGGACCTTAATAGAAAGAGGAATTATCAAATGTGAATAAGGAATGAGAAAAGTTTCTTATTTATACATGATCTTTAAACTACGGGGAAACTATTAACCACAATTACATTATAACAAAAAATGCCTCGTACATTTCACACTGAAAACTGAATGAACGTCTATAATTGCCTCAGTTACAGATTCAGAATGATAAACTGAGAGAATTTTACTGATAGAGTCACCGAGAGCAGATATTGTATTTGATCCACACAGAGATCTTGATAATCAGCTGCGGGAAATCTGCAGCTTCCAAAATTCAACCCATCATTTGATCTGTAAAAGAAAGATACAATAATGAAGCAGATGTTGATGATGCGGGACATTAATGTTAGAGTTTTTAATCAGCGAAACATTGAGAATTTTTTCAAATCCATTCTGCCAGTTTGAAATGTGAGTGAATTGAATCATCTCACCTTCACCAGAGTGACCGCAGTGCTGTAGAAAATGCTCAGGAAGAACAGGACGATGAATGTAGAAGCGGTTGTCCAGATGTTGCTGTTATCATCCTCATTGTCGTCAATCCAGACGCGGTCGGTGGAGTCTAGGGGACGGAGACCAGGAACTGAAATTAGATTACTTTATTTATCCAAGTGATCTTATTGTTATTTTTATGTTCCCCGTTCTCCTTTTTAGGCTGTTCATTTAATCTCGAATTCAATTTTCAATGTATATCTACTGTTAAATTCAGGACATTCAGTAACCGATCTCCGTAACTATTTTCACACCTGATCTTTATTGACATTCCTTGGACAGTCCATGTCAGAAAACACTGAAGATGTTTAATTGAGTATCAGTTCATTTTTGAACTATTTGCCACTATCCCTTATTGAACAATGTTATGACTGATATCGTTCACTGATCAATGATTGTTTTCACAGATGGTTACTGATCTATAAACTGTAAATGTTGTTGTTTAAGAGTTGGGATGTAATTTCCGATCTGTGCTTCTTTATGGTGGAAATAGATCATGAGCTTAATTCAGCTTCTCAACGTGTTTGTCTGTTCATTGTACATTTGGATAGTTAATCTGTGGATATGTGCATTAAAAAATCACCTTTAAATGTTACATTCATCATTTGCCTCCCGTTTGTATTTAAGATCTTGCGTTTGTGTGCGTGTGCATTAATCTTTGGCTTTGAGTTAATATGTGTGCAACAGTGTTAATGTACGTGTTCATTTGCCTATGGTTGTTGATTTGTGTAGTTGTGTGTCTGCATCTGTGTGTGTATTTTATTCTTGTGTCATTGTGTATGTATGACTCTATTATTGTATGAAGTCTATGAATATTTATTAATGCCATTCTTAATGGGTGTACATGTGTTTATGCCTATTGCTATGTGTTAATTTCTGTCACTCTAGTAATGTTTGTTTCCCTTTCTGTGTGCGTCTGTTTCTCCGTGTGTCTGTGTGCATGTCTGTTAGCAGGTCAGTATATGTGTATACATGTTGATAGTTCTTTATAACGGTGTGTTGATGTATGTTTGTGTTTCGATGTGTAGTAATGTGTGCTATGGTGTTCTGTTCTGTATGAGCATGTTAATGTTTGCGTCTACATGTTTGCGTGTAAATGTTTTGCAGTCTGTTCATCTATATGTAGTCTGCTAATTTGTTTATATATATTTCCATGTGTGTTTGTTAATGTGTATAACATTGTGCGTCTTTATATCTATATTCCTGTCAGCGTGAATGTGTGCTGATATATATATGTACTTATTTGAGTCTATGTATTTGCTTGTGTATTTATGTAGCTCTGCATGCGTGTGTATCTGTCTGTATTGTGTCTCTGCATGTATGTGTTTGTGTTTGGGTCTGTGTACCTACTCACATATGTGTCTGTGTATGTACCTGTGTGGTTTATGTGTATATGTGTACGTTAATACATATTTGATTATCTACATATGTTGTTGTTTTAGTGCCTGTTTGTACAAGCGCGAGTCTATGTATCCGTGTGTGTGTGTGTGTGTGTGTGTGTGTGTGTGTGGAAGGGGGGGGGGGAGAGAGAGAGAGAGAATGTGTGTGTGTGCCTATGTATATTTGTGTACGGATGTATTTATGTATGGGTATATTTTTGTGTGGGTGTATTTGTGTGTGTATTTTTGTTTGTGCCTGTGTTGTCCATGAGTGCATTTGTGTGCGCATTCTTGTTTCTCTGCATGTGTGTTCGTTTGTGCAAGTATTGCATGTACCTATGGTGTGTGAAAGTGTATCTGTGTGTATGCATGTATCTGTGTGTTTTTGTGCATGTGTATGTGCTGTGTATGTGTGCTTCTGTCTGTATTTGAATGCGCCTGTTCGTATTTCTGTCTCTGTGCATGCATTTGTGTGTGTATTTACATGTGTCTTTCTGCATTTGTGTGCATTTTGTGAGTATGTGTATTTGTGCATTTGTGTCGATGTGTCTGTGTGTGCGTGTGTGTGTGTGTGTGTGTGTGTGTGTATATATATGTACGCCTATGTGTGTATTTATAATTGTGACAGTTTTGTGCGGTATTGTCAGTGTGTGTATTTTTTAACCGTTGCTGCAAGTTTAACCGGCAATCATTAACTGAACGTGATCCAAACAATATGAATAATGGAGCATATTTTCAGTGTTTGATGTAGAAATTTCTTTTATGTGAGTGGCACGGTGATATCAGGAGAGCGAATGAAATAATTCATTGATGCATCTCAGAAACCTCAGTGACAGAACAGTGAAAACCGGGGAGGATTCTATTATTTGTTTAAATTTGTATCATGGGAAATCAATGCCAGCACATGATTAACAGGAACAAGAGTGTTGAAACATTTTTAAACTATGTTGCATAAGTATATATGTATATAAGTATACATTCATATATATATATATATATATAAGTATATGTGTATTATATACTTCAATGACACTTTGATAATGATACTTCAAAATCTGCAGCAAGTAAACGGAAGCTAATTTGTACTGTTGACAACTGAGTCCTTATAGTAGAGAGCCGTTCCCTTCCAAACACTCTACTTGGGGAGAGGGAGGAGAGTGAGCTCATAATTTCCCTCTCTCTACCTGGTGAAGCAATGTCCCTGATGGTTCTAACCACTGAGGAGGTGGAGGTGAATGGATTAAATAATGCCATTCCTCCTGCTTTCATTGAGGAAGTGGTGGTACATGGGTTAGCTACTGCTCCTCCCCTCTCTTTGTTGGGTGAGTAGGAATCCGGTATGTTCACAATTTCACTCTCCCTCTCTCTGATGGGGGGATTGTTGCTCCATGTTTCTGTGTGACCCTCACTCCAGTTCCCAGTGAGTGTGGTGCAGCAGCTTAAATATGACATCAATGCGTAAAGGCATGGACAACGAGAGAAGCAGGAACACCGAGATCTAAATGTTGTGTTTGTTTGTCAGAAATGTTGAAATTGTCGGAGTTTTCCTCAGGGAGGAAAGTCGGTGAAGATATTTTGCAGAATCCTGTAATGAATGCGCTCCACTCTGTCTCTAACACAGGGTGTGTCTGAGCTGGGCGCACTGGTTCAACAAGACTTGGACCTGAGACCTGAAAATATCTGGGTCAAACCAAAGATAGCTAATGGAAGTAAAACTGAAAAACAATCAATTAAGCGTTTGGCTATTTCATTTGTTGTTAGAGGAAAAATATTTTATTATTTTTATTGAAGTTTTTAATGTTCGCGAATGATTCTCATTGACATGAATTAACGGTGTCCATCAGAGCAAGGGAAATGTTCACAAAACTGGGTTTACCGCTGGATTTGTCAACTGTTCTGTTGATGATCTTCAAGGGGATGGCTTCATGTCCCACCACACAGGAGTAAGAAGCGCCGCTGGACCATTCCTCTGCAGCAATGGATAACAGGCTGTACATGAAGAAGGAGCTATTCCCGCTCTCCGCGACCACCTCGGTGTTCTTATAGTTCCCAGGATTCACTGGCTTGTCGTTGACGGTCCACTTGACGAAGATCTCTCGAGGGGAGAAACGTCTCACTAAGCAGCTGAGGGAGACGAATCTCTGAGCGGAGACTTCTTCTGCCGAGGGCAGGAGGACAGAGACGAACGGTTCCCGCGGATTTGGATCTGCAGAAAATGTACAATAAATGTCAATAAACTGGAGAATTCTGGAGACAATAAAACTGCTGGCTCGATATCAGAAAAATGTGCTTCGTTTCGATTTTCAATGTTTCCATTTTTGACTTCCAGTTTGGAGCAGATGTGAACACAATTATTTTATCAAATAACTCAGGGGGCTGGACTGGGAAGTTTCAGAAATTTTACAGCACAGAATCAGGCTATTCGGCCCAACTGATCAGCTTTTCTTTTGGTTTTCATGCTCCACATCAGGCTCCTCCCTCGTTATTCGATCTAAACCCAATAACATCGCCTTCAGTTCACTTTTCATTCATCAACACATCAAATTTCCCCGTAAAAATATCTACAACTCCCAGTTTTTAGTTAATGGAGTTTCCACTCAGGGGAGACCATTAATGCACTGAATACTGAATATTGACCAGTACACTTACACTGGAAATAGACACAGTGACGCATTTATTGCTTCAATCTCTCAGCTCACCTGTTTCCTTGTGGATGGATTTTCTTAAAGGAGTCGGCAGATCCTGATGGCTCACCACGCAGTCAAACACAGCCGCACTCAGCCAGGCTTGTGTCGAGATGTTTAAGTTGCTGACCACGCTGTCAGGATCCGCTCCAGGCTTTTCGGCAATCTCTGATTTCAAATACTTCCTGTCTCGGATCCAGGACACATTGACTCCATAGGGAGCATTAGAAATGATGCAGGTTAAGGTCACGGTCGCCTCCAGTAAGACCTGTTCTATTGGTGGTGGCTGTATCGTCACTGTGGTATCAGGGCACTGGGGAGGATCTGTGAATGAAAAATGAAAATCAACCCGAGTTCCCTCTTCAGAAGCAGGACAGCAGTCTTCAGCCTGAAGGAGACGAAGTTGCCTTCGATATATCAACCTCTAACTATCACCTTTCAGCCTCTCTGGAGGATGGAAAACCAGCCTGCTCTGTGAAATTATTCTCTTTTTGTTCAAGTATTTTAGCAGCGGTATCATTCTCATGAATCAACATTGCAGTATTCCCCAACAAATATACCATTCCTGAACTCAGGAACCAAGTACTGGCAGTTAGTTTATAAGTAGGGTGGATGCACTTCCCAATATTTTACCCCTATGCTGTGACCTGTGAAACAGTCCGACACCGACTGTCTCTCCAAATCTTACCAGCTGTCTCAGGAAAAAGCTGACATCAAGACCACCTCGCTTACTATATTACTTCAAAATGGAAGGGAACACTATTTCAAGGGGAGACAGTGGCATGGTGGTGTTGCCAATGGTCTTGTAACCCAGGGCACGACTCTGGGGACACAGATTCGAATCTCAACACTGCAGATGGTGAAATTTGAGTTTAGTAAAAATCTTTCATTAAAAGTCAAATGATCATCATGAAGCCATTGTTGTAAAAACCCACCTGGTTCACGAATGCCCTTTAGAAAAGTAAATCTGCTGTCTTTATCTGGCCTGGCATGCATGTGACTCCAGATCCACAGCAATGTGGTTGACACTTAAGTGCCCTCATATCTCATGAAGGAATAACAAAAATTGCTGTTGTGATGAAATTCTGAATGGGGCACTGTCCTAAAGCAGCAAGCCACATGACAGTAAATTAGAAGTTGTTCTATCTTTGTACTAACTTTAATAGATCCCTAATTTCGATTAACATCGAAATTATATATTTTATCCTCGGTTTGAGTCTCTTACCCAGAGATCCGCTGATGTTCTGAATCTGGGTGAATTCTTGATGAGTGACCTGGCAGGTATAGACCACTTTACTGAACCATTCCTGAGCGGAGACTGTCAGCCGACTGCTGGCCGAGAAGTTCCCATTCATTTCACAGGCGGGAGAGGTGACAATTCCTGAATCCATGAGTTGTCCATTCTTCAGCCACTTCACCGTCATTGACTTTGGCTGGAAATCGATGATTGAACAGACGATGGTTGCAAATTTTCTGGTGGTGATTTCTTCACTGGAACTCACGGTGAGGATAACGGTTGGGGGGAGAACGCGTGGGCCTTCAACAAACAAATGTTCAGACGTTACTTGAAGATTCAATTGACAACAATTAAAATTAGTTCTTTTATTTTAGCATCATCGCTGCCGATTTGAGAATTATATCCATGGTTTGGTTGAATTGGCAGGGAAATGGCGAATGGAATTCAACCGTCAAAAGTGCCACACAATGCATTTGGGGAGGGAAAACAACGCAAGGCAATAAACTAGAATGTTAAGAGGGATTGAGGAAATGCAAGACTTTAGAGTGCATGTCCACAGGTCCTTGTAGATGGTAGGGCAGCTGGAAAAGTTGATCAAGAAAGCATATCGGATTAGTTCCTCTATTATGTGAGGGATTGAATACAAAAACAGTGGTGTAATGATGGAGCTGTATAAAACCGAGTTAGGCCACGTTTGGAGTTTGCTGTACAGTTCTGGTCACCACGTTGCAGGAATGATGTAATGACTCTGGAGAGAGATGAGGTTTACAAGAATGTTGCCAGGGCCTGAAAATTGCAGCCATGAGGCGAGATTGGATAGGGAGGGGTTGTTCTCCTCAGAAAAAGAGGAGGCTGAGGCATGATGTAGGCAGAAATAATTCATTCCCCAAGTGGAGGGCTCAATTACCAGGGAGCATGCTCATTTAAAAGGTATCTGGGTCTGGATCTCGAGTGCTTTAACCTGCAAGGCTACAGGGCAAGGGCTGGAAAATGGGCTGAAAATGACTGGATAGTTTATTTGTTCTCCATTTTGGCTAGTACAGATATGATGGGCTAAATGGCCTCCTTCTGTACAGTAACATTTCTATGGCCCTCTGGTTCTGAGCAACTTTTCAGTCAGTAGACACTTACCTGGATTTTGCACAATTCCAATTTTTCGGAGTGCTACAGATCAGTTATAACTAAAGCCTTATACAGTTCAATCACAGCGTCCCTGTCTTTCCCAGGTTCCACAACACTTACATTGCATTCCAATGCTCTTGACTGAGCCGCTGTGTCGAACCTCACAGGCAATTTTGGGGCATTCTGACTCGGTGATGGTTAACTGGCTGCTCAGGGTATAGGTTCCCTTCGTGTTTCTCACTGACGGGTAAGTCTTAAACCCATTGGTGATCGGCTGCCCATTTTTCTTCCAGGTCAGTTTGGAGACATCTGGAGAGTAGTCCATCGCCAAACAGCCGTAGGTGATGGAGCCGTCGGGGTTGTGTTGCTGACAGGAGGAGACCAGGCTGTAGAGAGTGGGCGGAGACGGTGTCGCTGGGAAAGAATAGTCGATTGAACAAGTTAGACTCTTGCGTTTATTAAGTCATCAAACATGTTTTTACAATTATGTTTCTATATTAGATAAAGCTGTTGGGGCTAAAGGGATCAAGGGATATGGGTAGTAGGTGTGATCAGGATATTGATGAGCTCTGACCAAAGTGAATGGCGGAGCAGGCTCAAAGGGCCGAATGGTCTACTCCTGCTTTATTTTCTATGTTTCTATCTCAAACTTTGACTAGAATTATGAACTAATCCTAATATTTCCTGATCAAAACCTACATCCACCTTTGTGATTCTGTTATTTCTATCATCTGAGATCCGTCATCTCTGTAGAAACTCATATCCCTGTCTCCACCTCTATCAGATTAGAAAGAAAAAACATTCTGCTGTCCTTAAAATGACATATCATTCATTGGATTAACAGAGAAGAGCAAAGATTTTCTCCATTATTGCAACCACTATTTATTTCTCAAACAACAGCACTTTGTGATGAAGAAGTTGTCTCTTCATTCATATCATCCACTCACCTGATGAAGGAGCTCCAAAAGCTCGCAATTCCAAATAAACCTGTTGGACTTTAACCTGGTGTGGTCAGACTCCTTACTGTGCCCATCCCCACCTAACGCCGGCATCTCCACATTGTAGTTTTGGAAATTGCCTGTGTTCAAACTGACATATACCCCTTCCTCTCTCCAACTCACTGTCCCTCACTCCACAAAACGAAGATTAGTGACTTTGCTTCAAAAATACCTCCGTAATGAATACTTACTGAATGACCAGGAAACTCTCAATGTGATTACAAATTCAAATAATTGCAACATTGACTAATTGAAGGGTCATACATTAATAGCAAAAGTTGGCCATTCGGGCCCTGACGTCTCCTCCATCATTCTCTGAGATTACAGATGATCTGGTTGTGGTGCTCGCTCTATTTTGCACATCCTCACTCCGCCTGTCGATCACCCACTCCCTGCCCATTTTCCCCGACTCTCTGCCCTTTCCCCTGGCTCTTTGCCATTCCCTGTGGCTCTTTTCCCCTTTCACCCGGCTCTCCGCACTTCCACCTGGCTCTCTACACTTCCCTCCAGCTCTGTGCCCTCTCCCCCTGCTATCTGTCCTTTCCCTCAGCTCCCTACCCTTTCCCCCGGCTCTCTGCCCGGTGTCCCTGCTCCCTATCCACTTTGCCCTTTCCCCAGGCTCTCTGCCCTTTCCCCCTGACTCTCTGCCTTTCCCACTGACTCTCCGCCCTTTCCTCTGGGCTCTCTTGCCCTTTTCCTCAGCTCTCTGTCCTTTCCCCGGCCTCCCTGCCCTTTATCCTGGCTCTCTCCTCTTTCCCTGGTCTCTCTGCCCTTTCCCCCATCTCTCTGCCTTTGTCCTGGTTCTCTGCCCTTTCACCTGGCTCCCTGCCCTTTCGATTGGCTCTCTGCCCTTTCTCCTGGCTCTCTGCCCTTTCTCCTGACTCTCTACTCTTTCCCCCGGCTCTCTGCCCTGTTGCCCGGCTGTGGGCCCATTCCCCAGGCTCTCTGCCCTTCCCCCCCGGCTCTCTGCCCTTTAGCACGCCTCCTGTTCTCCACGGCTCTTTGCCATTGTCCTTGGCCCTGAGCCCCCAGGGATTCCCCCCAGCTCTCCACATTCGCAGGGCAGCTCCCACATTTTAACACCAAACTGCCGCTTGAGATCTTTCTTCTCTCTCGTTGCAGACCTCCACACACAGGTTAGCGAGTGTGAGTGAGAGAATGTGAGTGCGTGAGGGTGAGTGATTGAAGGAGTGAGAGTGGATGAGTGATGGCGTGTGAGTGACGGAAGGTGGGTAAGTGAGGGTGAGTGAGTGAAGTTCTTTCAGTGAGGATGAGTGATTGAGGGTGAGTGAGTGAGTGTGGGTGAGGGTGAGAGAGCGTGAGTAAATGAGGGTGTGTGAGAGAGGGTGGGTGAGTGAAGGTGGCTGAATGTGTGAGTGAAGGTGGGTGAGTGAGTGTCGGTAAGAGAGAATGAATGAGGGTGAGTGAGTGAGGATGCGTGAAGGTTAGTGAAGGTGGGTGAGTGAGAGCGAGTGAATGAGGGTGAGGAGTGAATGTGACTTAGTAAGTGAGGGTGAGAGAGTGAGTGAGTCAGGGTGTGTTATTGAGGGTGGTGTGTGAGAGTGTGAGGGAGAATGAATGCGGATGGGTGGATGAGTGAAGGTGAGTGAGTAAAGGTGTTTGACTGAGGATGAGTGATTGAGGATCTGTGAGTTAGGGTGGGTGAACGTGAGTGATGGTGAATATGTGAGGGTGTGTGAGTGAATGTAGGTGCGTGAGTCTCAGTGAGTTTGAATGTTTGAGGTGGCGTATGTGAGAGAGAGAGGGTGATTGAGCTTGAGTGTGTGGGGGTGCGTCTGGGTGAGTGAGGGAGGATAAGTGCGGTGAGTGAGTGAGGGTGAGTGAGAGAGATTGAGACTGGGTGAGTGAGGGAGGGTAAGTGCGGTGAGTGAGTGAGAGTGATTGAGACTGGATGAGTGAAGGTGGGTAAGTGGGGTGAGTGAGAGTGAGTTAGACTGGATAAGTGAGGGTGGGTAAGTGGGCTGAGTGAGTGAGACTGGGTGAGTGAGGGTGGGTTAGTGGGATGAGTGAACGAAGATGACTATGAGTGTTGGTGAGTGACTGAGGCTCTGAGTGAGTGACTGAGGGTTAGTGAGTGAAGTTGAGTGAGTGATAGCGTGTGAGTGTGGGTGACTGAGTGACAGTGAGTGAATGAGGATGAGTGAGTGAGGGTGTGCGAGGGCGAGTGAGTCTGAGTCAGTGAGTGAGTGCTGGTGAGTGAATGAGGGTGTGAATGTGAGTGAATGAGGGTGAGTGAGTGAGGATGGGTGAGAGTGAGAGAGCGAATGTGTGTGAGTGATTTTGAGTGAGTGAGGGTGTGAGGGTGAGTGACTCAGGGTGAATGAGGATCAATGAGTTTCTGAGGTTGAGTGCGTGAGATTCAGTGTGTGAAGTTGAGTGTATGAGATTGAGTGTGTGAAATTGAGTGTGTGAGGGTGGATGAGTGAGCAAGGGTGAGTGAGTTGGGATGAGTGAGTTGGGATGAGTGAGTTGGGATTTGTGAGTGGGGATGAATGAGTGAGAGTGTGTCAGCGAGGGAAGGTGGATAAGTGAGGGTGAGTGAGTCAAGTTCTTTGAGTGAGGATGAGAGATTGAGGGTGAGTGAGTAAGTGTGGATGAGGGTGAGAGAGTCAGTGGGCCACCTCCACCTCTTCCTCTCCATCGATCTTTTCCCGATTCTCCACATTGATCAGCTTTCAGTAACAGGGATGTGTAAATCACCGGGCAGCTGCTTTAATGTCGGTGTCTTTCTTCAAGAAACACGTACCAGTGAACAAATAGTCAGACTGAGGGAGCTGTAGGGAAGCTGACAGCAAAACTAGGATGGGTCGCACAGGAATCAACCAGTATTGGGAGCCAGGCGGCCTTGGTCTCAGCCAATTCCCTTCTTATTTTTTGGGTTTTTGTGTCCGGTGTAACACATGGAAATTCCTACTTCTGACCTCATGTTGGAGGGAATGTCACTGTTGAAGCAGTAGAAGATTGTTGGTCCCGAAACAATCCCCTGCCGAAATCCTGCAGTGAAATCTGAACTTAGATGTTTGACCTCCAACCACCAATACCATGTTGCTTTGTGCTAAGTATGACTCCAAACAGAGAAGAATTTCCCGCCGATTCTTATTGACTAGTTTTACTCGGGCCCCTTGATCCCACCCTCATTCAAATGCTACCGGGGTGGGGGGCGTATCGGGGTGGGGGGGGGGGGGTGGCGGTGGCAGTGGCACAGTGATTAGCGCTGCTGCCTCAGAGTTGGATTCCCGACTTGGGTCACTGTCTGTGTGGAGTTTGCAAGTTCCCCCCGTGTCTGTTTGGGTTTCCTTCGGGTGCGCCTGTTTCCTCCCACAGTCCAAAGATGTGTGGGTTCGGTGGATTGGCCGTGCTAAATTGCCCCTTTGTGTCAGGGGGACTAGTTAGGGTAGATACATGTGGTTATGGGGATAGGGCTTTGGTGGGATTGCTATTGGTGCAGACTCGATGGGCTGAATGGCCTCCTTCTGCACTGTAGCATCCTATGATTCTACTCTATGGTGTCAAGGACAGACACTCTGACGTATGTGAGATCGAAAGTGTGTGTGAGAGAGAGAGAGAGAGAGTGTGTGTGTGTGTGTGTCTGTGTGTGTGTGTGTGTGTGTGAGAGAGAGAGCGATAGGGAGAGAGAGAGATAGAGGGAGAGAGAGGTAGAGAGAGAGAGAGAGAGAATGTGTGTGTGAGGATGCCTGTGTATGATAGAATGCGTTTGCACGTGTGTGAGACAGTGGGCTGCGCGTGCAAGAGGAGAGAGTGTGTGTGAGAGAAAGGATGTGTGAGATAATGTGTGTGTGAGAGACAGAATGTGTGTTTGAAGAGTTATTCTTTGTGTGTGAGAGTGTGTCTCTTCTTGAAAATGTATGTGTGTGGAGGGGCGGGGAGAGTGTGTGTGGGGAGTCTGTGTGAAAGAGTACTTCTGTGTGTGAGTGTGTGTATGTTGATGTGAAAAGGAGTGTATCTATTTGAGATACACGATGTCTGTGAAAGAGAGTGTGTGTGCCTGAGAGGGAGGTTATGTGTGAGGGAGAGTGTTGTGTTCATGTGAAAGACAGTGTGTGTGAGAGGGAGTGCCTATTGGAAAGCAAAATAATATGTTCATCAGTGTGTGAAACTGTGCATGGGATGGCGTGTGAGTGCGAAAGATGTGTACAATGTGTGTGGGAGATAGAAGCAATGTGGGGTGTTTGAGTGTATGTGTGTGTGTGTGTGTGTGTGTGTGGAGGGGCGGGGAGAGTGTGTGTGAGCGAGAAAAAGTGTGAAACTTAGACAGAATGGATGCGTGAGTGTGTGTGAGTGAAATGACTGTTGAGAGAACATGTGTCTGTGATAGGTGGAGTGTTTAAAGAGCGATACATTGTATATACATGTGTGTTCGAGTGTAAGAGAAGGAGAGACTGTGTGAGAGATTGTGTGCGTGTGAAAGAGAGGGTGTTTGTGAGAGACAGGGTTTGAGAGCAAGATTGTGCATGTGAGACAATGTGTAAGGGGGAGGGTCGGGATGGCGACCTCCTCGTGAACCTGCTCCTGGGCCTGGCGAAACGCGCCATTTACCGGTCCAGGCTGCGGGCGATCGAGGGGGCCGTCCATCCTGACTGTCTTCCCCTCTACCGCGGCTACGGTCGCGGCCAGGTGTCCCTGGAGAGGGAGCATGCGGTGTCCACGGGCGAGGTTGACGCTTTCCGCGCCCGCTGGGCACCGCAGGGGTTGGGGTGCATTATTGGCCCTAATAATCACATTTTAATTTGATGTTTTTAAGTTTCCTTTGTACTTTGATTTCTGTTCGGGCTGTTCCCCCTCCTTTTTGGGGAGCTGCCCCTTTTACTTTGTCCTGATTTAATCTGAGTTTGTTTACTTGGTTTGGTTTGACCTAAAAAGAGGACAATGTGTAAGGGAGTGAGCGTGTGAAATAGAGAGAAATATGTGCCTGTGTGAGAGAATACATGTGCAAGTGTTCGTATGAGTGAGAGAGGGCATCGGAATGTGTGTGAGACGAAGTGAGA
The DNA here is from genome assembly GCF_964213995.1 of Mustelus asterias. NCBI lineage: Eukaryota > Metazoa > Chordata > Chondrichthyes > Carcharhiniformes > Triakidae > Mustelus > Mustelus asterias. The sequence goes on from NC_135830.1 coordinate 8,835,790, forward strand.
GTGTACGGAAGAGGGAATGTGAGAGGCATAGTGCATGTGTGTGTGAGAGAGCGAATGTGTGCGCGAGACTGTGCTTATGGGAGAGACTGTGTCTGTGTGTAAGAGTGTGTGTTAGAGTGTGTGCCTGTTCTATGTTTGTGAGAGAGTGATTGTGAGAGAGCCAGTGTGTGAGAGCAAGAATGTAGAGGTGTGAGATAGTGTGCGCAAGAGAAATAGAAATATGTGCGTGTGTGTGTGTGTGAGAGAGAAAGAGATGCGTGTGCGAGAGGAATTGTGAGAGAGCGTGTGGAGAAATGTGAGACAGCTTGAGCGTGTGTGACAGAGAGTGGGAGAGAGTCCATGTGAGAGTGCGTGCGCGAGAGTGTGAGACTGTGCTGATGTGAGAGTGTGTGTCTGTGTATAAGAGAAAATGGGTGGGTGTGTGGGGATGTGAGCGCTTTTGTGGATGGGGATGTGAGAGATTGATGGAGAGAGCGAGACGATGTATGTATTTGTATTGAGAGAGTGTATGTGTAACGTGAGAGAGAGAATGTGTATGGGTGTGTAAGAGAGACCGTATGAGAGAGAAAGTAAGTGTGAGTATGTATGTGTGTGTGTGTGCATGTGTGAGAGAATATGAGAGTATTTATGTGTGTGAGAGTGTGTGATGTGTATAAGTCTCTATTTGGCTGATTCAGTCTGGAAAAGCACACTCACTCCACACATACTCACCCATTCACACAGTAAGTGGAAGTGACAAGTGAGCACAATACGGAGCGCGGGCTAAGGGTTGGAAAAACATTTAAATCTTTCGCAATCAGTCGCAATTGAATAATTCACCCTACTCAATGAGGGAAACCTGTAAAAACTCAAGAAATATGACACAATCCAGGGCAAAGCCACCCACAAGATTATCCGCCCCCTCATTCACACTATTCGCTCTCTCCATCACTAACAAGCAGTGACAGCAGTGTGTATTATATACAAGATGCACTGCAGCAACTCACCAAGGCTCCATAGTAAACACTGTCCAAACCCGTTGCCTTTATATCCTAACAGGATAAGGGCAGCAGCCACATATGAAGACTACCACCTGCAAGCTCCCCTCCAAGACACACACCATCCTGACTTGAAACAATACCTCAGTTCCTTCTGGGTCAAAATCCTGGAACTTCCACCTAACAGCACGGCGGATGCCTGCAGCATATGGATTGCAGTTATTCAAGGATGCTTTATATCAACACTTTCTCAAGGAACAATTATTGATGATTAAAACTTCTGGCCGAGCAAATGACTCTAAAATGGGTTTAGAAGATTAAAAATAAGATGCAAATGAATTTGACCCTTCAACTGTCATACCAAACAGGTCATGGACTGCTTTACTACGGAGCACAATATAGTAAATCTCACTTTGCATTTGCTCATCGAACATTCCCAAGGCCGGTACATCACTGGTTAAAAATCATCCAAATCTCCCTCTACAATCTGACGTTTCTGCTCTCTCTGATGGTCACAATATGCTTTAGGGATCTCATTTCTGAGACGCCGAGCCAAACATCAAGTCAAACTGTCACATTTCTCACAGATACAAGTTTATTGAAGAAATAAATCAAATTTCACTCCCTGAAATACAGCAGAAGGAACCAGAAGTTTTACAACCAGTCAGGCAGATTCCTGGTCCCAACACAGTGACCACGCGCGCAGAAACAGAACAGACACAAACGGTGCAACAATCGATTTCCCAGCAGGTAGGTATGATCAATCTGTCAATTTAATTCAAACTGTTTGATTCTAATTGATCAATGATCAATTTGCAACAGAAAATCAATAACCTCTTTTAAATAAAACTGATATTCATTTCAAAACTCCTGTCGATTTTAAATTAAGTCTCTCTGTCTGTCTCACTTCTCGAAAACTATGTAAAAATGTAATTTCGCTGAAAATTAGGAATCAAAAATAACAGATTCAGGACAGTTCAATGTCCCCGACAGAGATACAGTGACACAGTAAGGATTAAATAAACCAAGAAACATTTACATTGAAAATCATTACCTGATTCGATCGAATTTCTTAATTAAATGTAATCAACAAAATATTCGAGATAAAACACCTTATCGAGCTAAGCATAGCTGATGAAAGAAAGGTTTTGTCTCTTAATTCATTTTCGATACAATTAAACATTCTCTGAAACGGATGATACTTTGCACGCCCGTGCATTATTCAAGGTATTTTGTTTTGAATTAATTAGCACCAATATTATATTTTGTTTTGTTAATTGCCGGTTACTTTTCCTGTTAGCTGATTTGTACTCCCTAATAAAATCAGTTTTCAATCATTCAAAACTTTCCCTGCCTCGAACATTGTGAAGTAATTAGGTTCCAATTAAATCTTAAACAATAAACTTCAAATTACTGAATGGAAAAATTCAGACATCTGTAATTCATTTGCTTAAATCGAATAACATTGTCATGTTTTTTCATTTCCACTTTTACTCCAAATGCCTTATTATAACCTGCAAACGTGTTAAGAATGCATGTTTCTGAATTTGTATATACTGTAACGGCCTGGCAGTTTGAGGTCAATGAAGCTGCTTCCTAGATTTAATAATTTGGACCATCCATATAATTTAATTACTGAACATACTGTTTAAATTAAGAAGTTCTGAATTAAACAATGAAAAACACAATGAGGACAATTGATTCAAATCCTCTGCAACACTGAAACATGATGCACAAAATAAGTCGAGACTTTTTCTTCAGTATAATATTTAATACTAATTAAACATAATGCTCAAATAGAATCAATTCTTCCATTCTGTCATTTATTCATCCAATAATTCTATTCTATGTTCAGCAGTAATGGGAGACAGGATGTGATTATTAAATGCAGAGCAAATATTACTAATATAAAAATATTATAATATTATAAAAATTAATTATTTGAATTTCAAGTATTAAATTGCAAATCTCTAGCCAGTTTCTGTTGACACCTTACGACAATTCAAACACCATTATATGAACAATTGTTTAGTGTTAGCGAATTCCACCTGTCAGAAAACTGTGTTCACTCTGTCACATTTATTTAAACTGCGGGATTCTAATTGATCAATTTTCAAACTACAACAAAAATCAATAACTTCTTTTAAATTAAACTGATATTCATTTCAAAATTCCCTTCGACTTTTAACTATTTCTCCCTGTCTATCTCAAATTTCGAAAACTAGGCAAAAAAAATATTTTTTTTCTGAAAATGAGCACATCAGATATAACAGATCCAGGGTGTAATGTCCCTAACAGAGGTACAGTGACACAGTAAGAATTGTAATTCATGATTTACTTTAATCTGCAAGCATCAGTTAACATGAATAAAATGCTCAAATATATATTTGTTTTATTTTTTCCGATACCAGTTTGTTTTATCCTGACAAGGATGTTTAAACGCAGTTTGTTTTTTTCATTTAGCTCGAAAAACTGTAACCGCTCAGGATCACCGAGTTGAAACAATACAGAAACAATTGAGAAACACCAAACCATTTCACAAATTTTGGGATGAGATTAGTGATTAATTACCTCTGCATCCAACTACAAATTACTTGGAAGGAATGCTGCGCCTGCACAGAAACAATGTAATAATCGGGCACAAAAATTGCCAAATAGCGTTTTATTGCCAATTATTCTCCAAAACTCAGATTTAAGTGAATGCGAACTTCATCGGGGATATAACAATTAATGCAAAGTATCTTGTTGAACTGAGCGCTGCTGTGGAAACAGCATGTTATCATGGAAATAGTTTCTGGAATTATCACAAAATATTTCCAGCCGAGAAACCTTTCTGGTCATGTTAATTGTATGCAAAGCACAGCAGAACTATTAACGCCGATTAATGCGAAATGATATTAATGGAAAATAATCTTTTGTGAATATGTAGTTATGTTACCGATTAATAACAGTTTGATTTATATTAATTTTACTATCAAACTTGTTAACGAGAAGTTTCTTTTTGCAGCAACTACTTAGTGTCCGATTGAGCGTTGTAAGACATGATTTATTTTAATTTCTAAGTTAGTTAAAATTTATTAAAATGCTGTAATACCTTTATTTTATTTATTTCACAACCTGCTTATTTTCTCCCTACAAGGATTTTCAAACTCATAGATTATTTGCATTTAACCAGAAAACGTGTAACCGCTCACTGCCACCGAGGTTAAACAATGCAGAAACACCAAAACATTTCACACATTTTAAACATTCTTAGTGACCCAACAACAGAACCTCCTCAACAGAAACACACCAAAACACATCAATGAGGGAATGAATCCGTTTCACGGGGACGCAACTCAATTATCCATTCAACAAAATCAAAAATATGATTGCAAGGAAATCTCAATATTCAATCCGGCAAACCAGCTCGTCACCAAATATATGAATGATTGAACTAAACAGAAATTTGGAATAAGAGCAATAGCATTGCGAGGAGGTGGAATATGTCCAACAAATTAAAATTGAAATTTTACCACATTCTATTCATATTGGGTCATATTTCAAACAGATTTCAAACATATTAAAATATTGGGTGGGTAAAAGCTGCAGCCGTCAGATGCCACCGAGGTTAAACATGGCATGTATCCCAAATTGTGAATGCTGTGGTAAACTATGTTTTGGACGAGTGGCATAAACCATGGTTTGGTTTAACCTGCAATTATCAGCTACGATTTAAAAAAATACAAATACAATAAAGCCTGCCTGATTTCTGTCTGCAGGCACGCGTCAAGTAGTTTAAAACCCGCAGACTGTTTGTATTCAATCACAAAGTGTGTAACAGCTCAGTGTCACCGAGTGGAAACAATGCAGAATCTCCGAACCATTTCACAAATTTTACTTATTCAAAGTCACCCAGCCAGACAACCTCCTCACCAGAAACACGCAGCACTGAGGGACTGAACCCCGGTTCATGCAGAAGCAGCTCAATTCTACAAACAGTTGCAACAGAATCAAATTTCACATTGGCAGAAAATCTCAATTTAAAATCCAGCCAATCTGACCATCACCAAAGCAACTAATGATTAAAATAAGCACAACAATGAGATAACAAAACCAGATTGTGATTAAGCGGAACATGTTCGCAACATTAAAGTAGAAACTTTAACACATTTTGTTAATATTGGGTTAGATTTCAAACACTTGTGCAGTAGATGGTGCAACTCGCAGCCACTAGATGTCACCGAGATTAAACATTGAAGAAACGCCGAACTGTTTAACAAAAGGAATGCATTTAAAGTAACCCAGCCACACAATGTCCTCAGCAGATAAACACCAAATCACAACAAGAGACTGAATCACTCAGTATCGCCTTTTGTCAATTAACAGTAGAATTCTATAACCCCCATTTTAAGCAGGATCACATGAAACATTGTAAAGATTTTCAGCACAGAATCCACCAAACCACATTACATTGAACGAATGAATTAATAAAATCGAGAAAAAGTACAAAACAAAAACTCAAATAAAACACTGACTAAATAAATGCATGGTTCTTACCTGCAGTCACCGTCACCATGGTCCCTTGTCCCCAGTAGCCCATGGCGTCACAGTGTCACATTCTCGAGGCTGGGTCATACAATAACCATCTCTGCACAAAATAGACAGAAATCCATCAGTATTTTAAAAATTCACAAGCCAGAGGGAAAGCAAATCACTGCATGTTCATGAAATTATTATTGCACTGGTGGATACCGTTCGCTCTTCGTAAATAACCTTAATGTTTTATATTTCATAGAGGATCACATGATCAAGTTACTGAAAACACCAACTGATAATCAAATAGTTATCATACATTTTCCATATTAATTCTCGCTATTTGTGTAGTGCTGGGACATAAATAATACAGCACTGTAAATAATGCTGGATTGGAAAACAGAGCACTGCCCCAGTCTCGGTCAATTAGTGCTGAGGGGTTTTTGTATCGACAGTAACTGCTGTGCCACCCCAGTTATCACAGTGAGACACAGCATGACAAATACTGTGCCCGACTGCTAACTGTTTAATTTCACTGCTGTCTCAAAAATCTGATTCTGCCTCATCCACGAGCGAGTGACTGAGATATTTCAGCTTGTCCTGGTCATTGTATTTATAAAGGGGATCGGAATGCTTTTAAACTCTCTGTGTAGATTTAGCATATCGGTAAATATAGATTTTATGGGAAGATTTTTATACCTTTTCACAAACTAACATTACTTCCACACATTATTTCACTGAAGCCTCGTTTACTTTGAAACTCCTGCTGTGGTACTGATTACCAATTTGAACAATCTCTTTCCATGAGGTTTTTGTATGAGGATGTCGCTGTGCTCAGCACTGTGACCCCCCTGTAGTATCACAGTGACACACACTCGCACAAAAACTGCACTTACTTTCTGTTCAGTACTGCCGCTCAATATTCACTTCAAATAGACCATTATTTGTGATGTAATTTACACTTCATGCAACAGTTTACAAAACACAATCTAAAAACATCTCCTCCAAGTGTCAGAAATACTAAAACGAGCATTATATCCAGGTGTGTAATTGCTGAAACTGTTAACAGTAAATATAAACAGAGTGAAAAGCTCAGCCCGTTATGTCTGTGTGTTTTCTTGGTTTAATGTTTAATTTTCACTAAGTTGGGTTTGTCAGAAGCGGTTTGTGTTTTCGTTCTGATCACTGTCGTTAGTGTTATATTTAAAACAAGCACTGACCTTCAGGTTATGATGGAAGTTGCTGAATTCCCTCTCGAGCAGTTCTTGTTCGGGTCCATCCCTAGTTCCTCTCGCTGTGGTCTCTTGCACAGTAATAGATGGCGGTGTCTTCGGTCTTCAGCCTCGTCACTTCCAAAGAGAAGATGTTGCTTGAAGTGTCTTTGGACGCAGTAAATCGATCCTTAATTGCTGGGGCGTAGCTGTTGTCAGATGAACTATAGTAGTAAACCAGCCACTCCAGCCCCTGCCCGGGAACCTGTCGGATCCAGTACATGTAAGCGCTGCTAAGAGCGAAGCCGCTGGTTTTACAGGTCAGTGTCAGGGAGCCTCCGGGACGCCCGGTCTCTGCCTCTGGCTGAGTCAACAAAACCTGCGTCTGGACACCTGTAAAAATAGATCAAAAAACCCGAGGATTAATCCTGGTGTAATGATTTTTGACTCTGGAATATTACAGAGATCGACTAAAACTGAGACAGTAACTGTGGGAGACTTGGACAATGAAAAATAACTACTCACCGGATAAGAAAGTCAGCAACAAACTGAGAGTAATCGCCGACCTCATCCTTCTGGTAAATTGGGGGAAATGGTTGTGTCAGGAACTCAGTGAACAAACCAGCTCCCGGACTGTTGGATTCCGGTCCCGGTGAGCGTCATTTAAATACCCGGCAGCAGGGGGCGGCTTTCCAGGCGCCGCCTGTTGATTCCCTTCTGGAGGCGGCGACTGGATCCAGGTCCCACCTTCCACACCCAACAGAATGGACTTCCAGATTTACAATAGGTTAATATTAAAATGGACATTTTATCTGTATCGGGATATTTGTTTGGCTGAATATGTCCATTGTATTGTCTCCATTATTTCTGATGGTGATATTGCAGTTCATCATTTCTTTATTTAAAATAACTAATTCCATTGTAAATATGGTGATTTTATTACCACGCCCCCAAGAAGAACACAAATCTGAAAATGATGAAATAACATTTGTGGAAAATAAAGAGACCGTCAGTCTGTGTTGCAACAATTCCGGGTCTCTGTCACATCACAATAATAAAGCATCATTTATCAGAAGAAGTTTTACCGATTTCTGTAACTAAATGAGGGGGTATGAACAAAGTGATTGCATTTACAGTGTGGATGCCTATCACTGTACAGTTTGGGTTTGGAGATGAGAAGAAACTCTCACACAATACAATGTTTCTCCTTATATTTGTCAAACGACCCCAATCTCGAAGACAGCCCTTTGAAAATAATAAGAATCCCGCCCTCCTGATAATTAAATAGTGAGTTGACAGAGAAACATAAAATTAACCTCGACTTTTGACAGAGAAGTTAATGAATGGAACGGACACGGAGATCAATAAAGTTCTCCTTCAGCATCCAGATCATTGCAGGTCACTCTATCGGCCACCGGCTCTAACATTCGCTGGTATTGCGAACACAAGATATCAGGGCTTTGCGGCACATTGCACAATATCACAAGAATAAATGTTTTATCTTCCATTGAATCAGGTTATGAACTGATCATTTCTCCACTTATTGGCAGCTATGATTGGAACTCTTCAATAACAGGAATCAGATTATACTGTACAATAGAATAGGGTGTTAATCAGGTACAAGAGACGCTGCTGTTTAAATGCGATACAGAACGTTCAGAATATTCCAGGAATTCCCGCTGTTCATGTCAGTTTTATGATGTTCCCTTAATATGATTTCGATGCATTTTATGCCATTGCACTGAATTCAATTGACTGGGGAATTGGGACCATCAACATCTCTCTCTCGCATTTCATGAAGTGGTTAATAAACAGACTTTAATTAGTGGAATGACATTTACTTGGAAGTTATACAAATGAAAAAGCATCTGGTCACTTTATTGTTTTGCGATACTATTTACTCACATAATGAAGAGGCCATTGAATGAAAATATTTGATTAGAATGATTACGATTTAAAATGTGTCATTCTTGTGGGAATGAAACATTTATTGTTTAAATGGCTGAATCCCATTTTGTCCGTTTAGGTTCACGCTAATCTGTCCCGCACAGTATTTGGCAGCAATCCAAACTGCTGTCAAATGCTCAAAGTTATTGACAGGAAGCATCTGGGGGTGTTGTGCAGCAGAACAAAGATCTGTTTCCTCAGTACTGACCGCTTGGCTGCAAGCCAACTTAAAACCCTTCACGTTGTCAATCAGGCCTATTTATAAATAAATCTACCCAGCAACAGTACTGCAGGCACTTTACTTTTTTAAAGTTGTAAATCTGGATGAATTTTGCCCATCTCTAATGAAAGGAATTTCATGCAGCTTCTCTGGCACCCTGTTAGCAACAATGATGATTTTTCCAACACATCAGGATATGGTGTTAGATGGATAGAAAGAATTACAGGCAAACTGAGAAATGTCTCAGAGAGACGATACATGAACATGTATGTTTGTATTTTCTTTCCCTTTATCTTTCCATGGGATGTTTGGATGCAAAGACGGCACTTTTTGTCTGTCCCAAATTCCCTTGAACTGACTGGTTTTCTCGGCCACTTCTGAAGATATTCAGGAGTCAGCTATTTTGCTGTCCATCTGGAGTCACATCCTTGTGAGACCAGGTAGCGATGGCAGATTTCACTCATTGGGGAATCAGAGAGGGTCCGATGGTCGCCATTAGTATCTGTTCCATATTTATTAATTGAATTCAAATTCCACCAGCTGCAATGCTCCGATTTAAATCCCTGTCCCCACATCATTGTCCTGGGTCTCTGGATCACTGGGCCAATTAAATTAATATTACGTCACCATCTGCGCAAACAATAAATGAATGACTGTGTTGATGCAGGAATGAATGACCGTTGAATGAATGATATGAATATCAGTTGGATGCCTGAATATTTTGATTGAGGAATCAGTGAACGGATTGGTGGATGCATTGTTAAATGGTACTGAAAGATGCTGTTCCACATTCCCATATTTGTACTTGACTGGTTCATAAATTGAAACAGCTCCTTGATTCCATTTCTGTCAGCCTAATAACTTCAATGCTTCCAGAGGGTCTGGGTGAAATCAAACCCGATTTTCGAGGGAGTTAGCAAACTGATCCTCACGAAAAGAAGAGGGCATTTTCCTGCGGCACGGATGGTTCATTTCTCTGCTGATGCTGAATATTCATATCCAAGATCGAAAGAGGGAACATGGTTTGGCTGAGGAGGAAGGATTGTAATATTTGAAACATGTGCAGCAAATCACTCACCATGCCCTCACCCAAATTAGTGAAGGTAACAAGCTGTAAAATAAATAATGTGGCAACAGATATATTGTGAAACTCACTGGACAACTACAAGTGTTACATTATTTCCCAAAACAATGTAATAATGAATCGGGATTTAAAAATTCAGTAAAATCATATTAGGTGCAAGGTAGTGTAATTCATATCATTCCTTTGGAAATCATCACACCAGTTATGTATCAGGAGTTTAAAGCGCAGAGACTGTTGGGTAGCGACTCATGATCCTCAGTCTGAATTCGTTCAATTTCCCACTGCATTCTGGGACAGATTTTTATCCTTGTTGACAAAAAGGTCAATACAGTGTCAAAGAACAAAGAACAAAGAACAATACAGCACAGGAACAGGCCCTTCGGCCCTCCAAGCCCGCGCCGCTCCCCGGTCCAGGATTGAATCCTGAATCCAGGATCCCCGCCCAATTTTCCAGCCTATCTACATACCAATATCCTATCCACCGAGCTGTCCCTCACAGCTACGATGCTTTGTTCATTACAACCTATTAACTTACCCCCACCCCCCCATTCCAGACCATGTGATCTCCAGGGAGAGGCGAAAACCCAGAGTGAAAAACCCCAGGGCCAATATGGGGAAAAAAAATCTGGGAAATTCCTCTCCGACCCCCTGAGGCGATCGAAACGAGTCCAGGAGATCACAATGGCCCCGATCGGAAAATGCTTCCCAACCCTAGTCATTTCCACTTCCACGAACACCATATGAATTCCCTGCCCCCGAGACAGGTTCCCAACTATCCGCAGTCTCACTCTGTACTGGCACCAGCAAGATGATCGTAGAATGAAGCCTTGAAACGAGAAACCAGGAACAATTAGCCCGCGCCGCTCCCTGGTCCAAACTAGACCACTCTTTTGTATCCCTCCATTCCCACTCCGTTCATATAGCTGTCTAGATAAGTCTTAAACGTTCCCAGTGTGTCCGCCTCCACCACCTTGCCCGGCAACACATTCCAGGCCCCCACGACCCTCTGTGTGAAATATGTCCTTCTGATATCTGTGTTAAACCTCCCCCCCTTCACCTTGAACCTATGACCCCTCGTGAACGTCACCACCGACCCGGGGAAAAGCTTCCCACCGTTCACCCTATCTATGCCTTTCATAATTTTATACACCTCTATTAAGTCTCCCCTCATCCTCCGTCTTTCCAAGGAGAACAACCCCAATTTCCCCAATCTCTCCTCATAACCAAGCCCCTCCATACCAGGCAACATCCTGGTAAACCTCCTCTGTACTCTCTCCAAAGCCTCCACGTCCTTCTGGTAGTGTGGCGACCAGAACTGGACGCAGTATTCCAAATGCGGCCGAACCAACGTTCTATACATCTGCAACATCAGACCCCAACTTTTATACTCTATGCCCCGTCCTATAAAGGCAAGCATGCCATATGCCTTCTTCACCACCTTCTCCACCTGTGACGTCACCTTCAAAGATCTGTGGACTTGCACACCCAGGTCCCTCTGCGTCTCTACACCCTTTATGGTTCTTCCATTTATCGTGTAGCTCCTCCCTACATTATTCCCACCAAAATGCATCACTTCGCATTCATCAGGATTGAACTCCATCTGCCATTTCCTTGCCCAAATTTCCAGCCTATCTATATCCTTCTGTAGCCTCTGACAATGTTCCTCACTATCTGCAAGTCCTGCCAGTTTTGTGTCGTCCGCAAACTTACTGATCACCCCAGTTACTCCTTCTTCCAGATCATTTATATAAATCACAAACAGCAGAGGTCCCAATACAGAGCCCTGCGGTACACCACTAGTCACAGGCCTCCAGCCGGAAAAAGACCCTTCCACTACCACCCTCTGTCTTCTATGACCAAGCCAGTTCTCCACCCATCTAGCCACCTCCCCCTTTATCCCATGGGATCCAACCTTTTTCACTAGCCTACCATGAGGGACTTTGTCAAATGCTTTACTAAAGTCCATATAGACAACATCCACGGCCCTTCCTTCGTCAACCATTTTGGTCACTTCTTCAAAAAACACCACCAGGTTCGTGAGGCATGACCTCCCTCTCACAAAACCATGTTGACTATCGTTAATGAGTTTATTCCTTTCTATATGCGCATACATCCTATCTTTAAGAATCTTCTCCAACAACTTCCCCACCACGGACGTCAAGCTCACCGGCCTATAATTACCCGGGTTATCCTTCCTACCCTTCTTAAATAACGGGACCACATTGGCTATCCTCCAATCCTCTGGGACCTCACCTGCGTCCAGTGACGAGACAAAGATTTGCGTCAGAGGCCCAACGATTTCACCTCTCGTCTCCCTGAGCAGCCTTGGATAGATTCCATCAGGCCCTGGGGATTTGTCAGTCTTTATATTCTCTAACAAACCTAACACTTCCTCCTTTGTAATGGAGATTTTCTCCAACGGTTCAACACTCCCCTCCGAGACACTCCCAGTCAACACATCCCTCTCCTTAGTGAATACCGACGCAAAGTATTCATTTAGGATCTCCCCTACCTCTTTGGGCTCCAAGCATAAGTCCCCACTTTTGTCCCTGAGAGGTCCGATTTTTTCCCTTACAACCCTTTTGTTCCTAACGTATGAATAAAATGCCTTGGGATTCTCCTTAATCCTGTCTGCCAAGAACATTTCGTGACCCCTTTTTGCTCTTCTAATTCCCCGTTTGAGTATTTTCCTACTTTCATTATACTCCTCCAGAGCTCCCTCCGTTTTTAGCTGCTTGGACCTAACATACGCCTCTCTTTTCCTTTTGACCAGTCCCTCAATTTCCCTGGTTATCCACGGTTCTCTAATCCTACCCTTCCTATCCTTCTTTTTTACAGGCACATGCTTGTCCTGTAGCCCTAACAACCGTTCCTTAAAAGACTGCCACATACCAGATGTGGATTTACCCTCAAACAGCCTCTCCCAATCAAGAGCTGCCAATTTCTGCCTGATCCCAATAATTTAGCCTTCCCCCAATCCAACACCTTACCCTTGGGACACCACTCATCCTTTTCCATCACTATCCTAAAGCTAACAGAATTGTGGTCACTATTTGCCACATGTTCCCCGACCAAAACTTTGAAGACCTGACCGGGCTCATTCCCCAGCACCAGGTCCAGTATAGCCCCCTCTCTAGTTGGGCTGTCCACATATTGTTCCAACGAACCCTCCTGTACACATTTTACAAATGCCTCCCCATCCAGAGTCCCTGCCCTCAGCGATTTCCAGTCTATACCAGGGAAATTGAAGTCTCCCACTACAACAACCCTATATTTCCTGCACCTATCCAGTATCTCCTGACATATCCATTCTTCCACTTCCCTTGGGCTGTTGGGGGGCCTGTAGTACACCCCCAACATAGTGACTGCGCCTTTCCTGTTTCTAAGCTCCACCCAGAGTGACTCGCTACACGACTCCTCCGAATTGTCCTCCCTCTGCACCGCTGTAATATGCTCTCCAACCAATACCGCTACTCCCCCACCTCTTTTGGCCCCTCCTCTGTCTCGCCTAAAACACTTGTACCCTGGAATATTCAGCTGCCAGTCCTGTCCCTCTTTCAACCAAGTCTCCGTCACCGCAACCACATCCAAATTCCTCGTGCGCATTAAGGCCCCAAGTTCGTCTGTTTTACCTGCTACGCTCCTTGCATTGAAGTATAAGCACTCCAGACCCCCAGGCTCAGTGAGGTCGTCCTCCCCCAGAGTGCTCTTCTTCTTTGCCAGCCTTGTCCCAGCCCCAAGCTCGTCCCCAGCCACCACACTTATAGACCTAATAGTTTGATCCCCACCCCCCTGCCATACTAGTTTAAACCCCCCCGAACTGCATTAGCAAAACTGCATTAGCAAGAAATGTTAATATCAATAAATTATTCAAAGCAAAGTTGTACAAAATGAAATACTGAAAACAAACAGAAAATGCTGGAAAATCTCAGCAGATCTGACAGCATCTGTGGAGACAGAATAGACCCAACGTTTCGAGTCTGGATGACGGTTCAGCAGAGTATTCCTAATGCGTTGGAGAGATTATCATTGTATCCAACAAGGCGTCAGACAAGCTGCATAACTTTCTTGTGAGATGTGAATAGTTCAAAGAGGCACTGTTTAATTATATGCACTATTTCGAGCCACACACAAGTTGCATGAACTTACATACCGATCCCAAATATCATAATCAACTTATCCATGCTAACTGACCAAATCAACGTCTCAATCACTAACTATATCCTAAAGAAACTTCCTAATCCCTTTCCACCCTCATCAGTTCCCAATGTCATCGCCCTCTTCAATTTTCTCCAAATAAAAAAAGGGTCATCCTGATTCGAAACTTTGACTCTATTCTCTCACCACAGATGCTGTCAGACCTGTTGAGATTTTCAGAATTTATTATTTTTGTTTCAGTTTCCAGAATCCGCAATGTTTTTCATTTATTAAAATGCTGAATATAATTGGCGAAATAATTGTTTATCTGTATTAATTGATATTAATTGGTGAATTGGAACTACCCCGCCTGGATATTTCCCTCCAGACGCTCATAAACCTGACTTGGACATATATTACCGCTCCTTTAACGTCGCTGGGTCGGAGTCCAGGAGAACCCTTCCTAACAGCACTGTGGGTGTACCTACACTGCAGGTTGTGCAACGGTTCAAGGTGGCGGCTAACTACCAGCTTACCGAATGCACTTCGCAATGTGAAATAAATTATAGCTTAGACAGTTACCCACCTTCCATAAAGTAATTTTAAATAGACTAACCTTTGTGAATGAATGAGAATTGGTGAATGCATTTATTAAATTGTGAATGGACGGTCATGAGTGAAAATAATTACTATCTTTCTGAACATTTATGACATTCTCCTTATTTGCTGGAAGATTTAAGGTTTGTGGGTCATTTATTAATGTCACAAGTAGGCTTACATTAACAGTGCTTTGGAGTCACTGTGAAAATCCCCGAGTCGCCACACTGTAGCGTCTGTTCGGGTACACTGAGGGAGAATTTAGCCTGGCCAGCACACATTACCAGCATTCCTTTTCGGACTGTGCAGGAAACTGGACCACCCAGAAGAAATCCACGCATAAACGGGGAGAATGTACAGACTCCGCACAGACACTGACCCACGCCGGGAACCAAACCAGTGGCCCTGGCACTGTGAGGCAACAGACCTAACCACTGTGCCACCATGGCACCCACAATTCCATGAGACATGCATGATTCAAATTTATCACACATTTTTGCAAACTAAACCGATGGAAGAGACTGTTACAACTACAGGCATATCTCAGTCATAACATCACGGGAAAGATCTTTGCTGAGGTCACACTTGAAATACATCATCTGCTTGCAGACCGGGTATATCTGATGTGCAGTTTAGTGATTGTATTGGAAGATTTACTCCAGCCAACAACTTCTCCATGTTCCATATATGTCCATATCCTTAACGTACTTCGGTCAATCTCGCTAAGACATTCACCACCGTCAGCAGGGCAAGGAATACAGGATTTTGGTGATAACTGGTTCTACACCAAAGCTCCTAATATCCATTCATGATACAAAAACAATAACACACAATGACGAATGGTAGCTTAATGGGCAGCACTTGTGGCCGAACTAACTTTTCAAAAATTGGCCTCCTCAATCATCAGAAAAGGTGACATATGTAAAGGAAGCCAATCTGAATTGGATGTGTTTATTGTGTGTCCATCATGTAGTGTAAATGGAAGGATGCACGTGATCATTGTGGAATTAATTTGTATCAAACACGGTGTATTTCACACAACACACACACACACCAAGATGCTCAATGTGGGTCCCGCAAGGAGCACTCGATTCCAGAAATGATTTGGAAAGAGTCCAAATATGGATTTTAAAAAATAAATTAAAAAGGTGAATAGAGAGTGCCTGCCCTTGACATGGACGCAGCGTCTGACCGTTTGTGGCATCAAGGAGCCCGAGCAAAACTGCAGTCAATGGGAATCAGGGGGAACAGAGTCCACTGCCTGAGTCATACTGAGCACAAAGGAAGATGATTGTTGATGGCCAATCTTGCCAGTCACACGCATTGCTGCAGGAATTCTTCAGGTTAGTGACCGAGCCCCAAGCTTCAGCCTTCATCAAAGTTCAGAAGTGGGATTTTCACTGATGCTTGCACATAGTTCAGCACCAGTCGCGGCTCCTCAGATACTGAAACAGTCTGTGTCAATGTGCAGTAAGACTTCGAAAACATTTAGTGTTTGGCTAATGAATGACAAGGAACATTAATGCACAACAAGTGGTAAGCAATGACAGTCTCCAATGAGGGAGATTCCAAACCACCCCCCATGACATTAAATGGCATGACCCATCGCTGAATTCGCCCACTATCAACATCCTATGAATTATAATTCGTGAAAATCTGAACGGAGACAGACGTTTAAATCATGTGGCCACAGGAGCAGGTCAGACGCTCGGAGTTCTGCAGTGAACAACGCACCCCCTGAATTCCCAACTCCTATCCATCATCTACAAGGCAAAAGGCTGGAGTATGAAAAAATATCACAGAACAGTCAAGCACAGGAACAGGCCCTTCGGCCCACCAAGTCTGTGCCGACACAGATGATTGAATATTCTCTACTTGCCTGACGTGTGCCACTCAAAAGCTCAATGTCATTCTAGACAAAGTAGCTGGCTCGAAGAACACCCCACCCACCAGCTTCCCAAAGCTTGCCACCACATTCTCAAAGGAATTCATGGTTTGGCAACAAAAGCTGACTTTCCCAGTGACATCAAAATCACAACAATTTTAAACATACCATATCTCTGCCTATATTCAGCTAGCTTCTGCCTCTGTCTGTATTACAGTAGGCTGTGCCTGGATCATATTCCAGGAGGTCATGTCTAAGCTATTTCCTGCACTTGGCTCAATATCAGGTGTTCGTATATGAGACACAGGCCCTGCTTATATTATAATTTCTAAGTTATGGCGGTACTGAGCCATGCTTCTGCTGATCTGACAAGAGGCCGTGTCTCGATTCTTGCTGCCTCAGAACATTTGCCACTGCATACTAAACTGGAGCAACTGTTTCATGCATGACACATGGTTCTGTCACAGTCATTATGCGAATAGTTCATTAGATTTTGATAAATTAGATCCTGTTTACGTTAATGCTGCACCAGTCCATGTATTTATTTATTTAAGACTATGTCACGTCTCAGCTATAATTGCATTTTGCAATACCTCCTATTTGCGGCATTGTCCGTATCTCAGTGTATATCAGTCTAGGCCCTGTACCAGTAATTGTTACAAATAAACTGGGCTCTGTCTCAGTTTACATCAGTCTAGGTGCTGTATTAGTAATCATTACTAATACACTGGACTCTGTCTCAGTTTACATCTGTCACTGTCCTGTATCTATTAGTAATTATTACTAATGCACTTGACTCCGTCTCAGTCTAAAGAAATTTAGGTCCTGTATCATTAATTACTGGGCTCTGTCTCAGTTTATATGTATAAGCTCCTATGTCCAGTAAAACTGCACTAGACACTGTCTCAGTTTTATTTTCCTCGACGTTGTCATATATATTTGTAATGTTTGTTTCATGGGATGTGGGTGTCACTGAAAAGATCAGCATTTGGCCTTTGACCATCCCCACATGGCACTCGGAAAGAAACCCATTTCTATTTTGCTGGATCAGGACCCAGTTTATGTTAAATTAGAGTCTGTCTCTGTTAATACACTGCTAGACTAGAAATCAGTTTATATTGCACTAGCCATACTCTCTGGGTAAGTAATATTTGATCCTGACCCTGTACATATTTCACTAGACTGTGTTAGTGTTATGCCTGCACTTAACTTTGCCTCTATTTGAATGATGTCTGCATTTCTCCGCGGTTCTACGAGAAGAAGAGATATTATGTTGGATGAAAAACAGTGGTCTCTGGCAGGATTCTGAAACAGGCAGCATTGGATCGACAGTATTTGGTCGGTGCGGGCTTCCAGTGCCGAAGGGCCTGTTCCTCTGCAGTAACTTTTCTTGTTCTTTGTTCTGTGTTGACAGTGCATGCTATACAGGTCTCAGTAACCATTTTCAATGCAGTCAGCAGAAGTAGATTTCAGATAACACTGCTTCTTTTCCTTATTTAAGAGGATGCAGAGAATTGTGTCCCCTTAAACACTTTCCTCATTACTGGCATTGTCCAGTGCAGTAAAAACTGAGACCATGTCCAATGCAATATAAACGTGGATAGGGTCAAGTGCAGAAATAAGACTCCATCTAGTTAAATACAAGCAGACAGGTCTAAATTAATACAAACCGATACAGCGGCTAGTTTGATATAAACTGAAACATGTTGATGCATAATATAAACAGGGACAAGGTCTAATTTAGTATAGTCAGAGAAAGCATCTCGTTTAATATGTGTAGAGATAGCGTCTCGTGCAACATAAACCGAGGCATGACCTTATGTAATAGAAGCTGACACAGGGTAAATTTACTGTCTAATAAAGAGACTGGTTCAATCTCCATGAAATTTGGAGAGACGGCCAACTGCCCCATCAAAAATTCACAGGACAGGAGTAACATGGGGTTAGCTGTAAAGTTCCCCCATGCATTGCCAAATTTAACACTCCCAAGTCAGGAATAGCATGATTTAGATACAAAGTGAACCTCCCTCTCAC
Source organism: Mustelus asterias (assembly GCF_964213995.1). Lineage (NCBI taxonomy): Eukaryota > Metazoa > Chordata > Chondrichthyes > Carcharhiniformes > Triakidae > Mustelus > Mustelus asterias. Next base: position 8,854,397 of record NC_135830.1, read on the forward strand.
TATCAAAATAAAACATTCCTGGAAAAGCGAGACTGTCTAGAAACAGAGTGAAACTCCGTCAACAAAGTCTGCTCAAACACAATGAAGGCATACAGACCAGGGAATCTCTTCTCGGTAAAACCACTTCTGCATTTTTCCTTCAGAGAATCGGGAGGCAAGTTTGAATTGGTGTTCGGTAGAGGGGGAAGATCCCGCGACACAGTCCCATAAAATACACCCAGGTCAGGTACAGCAGAGATTAGATACGGATTAAATCTCCCTTTACAAGTAATATCAAACATTCAAAGGGCAGGTACGTGAGTTTAGATGTAGGTTAAATATTCCTCTACACTGTCCAGTCAAACAGTCCAAGGGCAGGGATAAATACAGGGAAAATTTCTTTGGTACTGCCACATCGAATCCTTGTTACGAGGTACAATACAGGTTAGATACAGAGGAAAATGTATAAAATATCCCAAAATCATAGATGCTCAAGAGATCTTTTAGAGTAAATCTCCCTCATGGATTCCAATTCATTGTGTTGCATTCCTTACAACTCCGGCTGAGAGAATACATTGGGCAACATTGAATTCAGATTGTGGAGGGAAGACGATGAACTATCGTGAAGAGACAAGACACAGAACCAGAAGGAGAAAGACAGAGAGAGAGAGATGAAACACAGGGAATTTCCACGAACACATTTGCCGTGTTATCACATTTCGGGATCAAAGGGATTCTTTGCTAATTCTGAACATAGATATTGTCATGTTTTTTTTCTTCATATAATTGATGAATAACTAATGTATAAAAACAATCATTTCTGGAATCCGTTGATCGATTTGCATGTTTGTCTCTATTTCTGTGCTGTGTTGGTGGGGAAATATTTGTTGTGTTTTCGTCAGTCAACAATCTAATCTGGGATTTCTATTTCTGTGTTTATTTACATAAGCACCTCACTGTTTCCAATGAAATGTTAATGGCAGCAAAAACAGATAAACCGTCACTTATTCATTCGTTTCAACTCAAAATAGCGGTTATTTTAAGAATATTAACAGTTGGTTCAAAAAGAATAGAAATCTTTTTAACATACATTACACCAGATGCTATTTAATTAAATGAATAAATACATTCTATTTAAGAATTTGTTCTGAAAGTTCTGATGTCACAATAAATAAAGTATCTGTGAACAGGCTGGTATTCCATTGAATGTTAATTTGATTGATGATCTAAATTGCTTCAACTCGACAAGTTAAAACAAAGAGAACTGATGTGTGAAATATTCCTGTCATAATTAGTGATCAGACTCACACGAGGGAAGAATAAAAAATCCAGTGTGGTTATTACTAAGTGATACAAGTAGCATTGCTGCCTCACAGTGACAGGGAAGCGGGTTCGATTCCAACCTTGGGTGACTGTGTGTGGTTTTTCACATTCTACCATGTCCATGTGAGTTTCCTCCGGTGCTCCGGTTTCCTTCCACAGTCCAAGGATGTACGGGTTAGGTGGATTGGTACGATAAATTGCTCCTTTGTGTCCAAGGATGAGCAACGTAGAATCACAGAATCCCTACAGTGCAGAAGGAGACCATCGCTTCATCAAGTCTGAACCAGCTGTCCAGCAGGGCATCATTCCCAGGCCCAAGGTGGATTGGCGATTCTAAATTGCCCCTTAGTGTGCAACGATGTGTAGGTTAGAGACATTAGCCTCTGAATATGTGAGGTTGTCGGGATAGGGTGAAGGCTGGGCCTGGATAGGATGCTCTGCTGGAGAGCAGCTGCAGACTTGATGGACCGAATGGCCTGCACTGGATTCTATGATTCTATGCTGCTATGATCAGCAGAGGAATGAATATATTCGCATTAGTCTCTCAGCACTTCCAACGTATTACAACTTTCATTTTGGTAGAGCTTACATTTATAGAACCCTTTACCCGACCTCATGTAGTCCCAAAGTTCTTAAAACTCACTGATGTACCTTTGCTGAATTTAGTCACTGCTATCATGTTGCAAATACAACAGGTAATGTACGTACAACAAACTCCCACAAACCGAGATGTGATAAATTCCAGTAAATTTGTGATTTTGTTTGAAGAATCAGTATTAAGGTAGGATATTGGGGAGAACAGCCTTGCTCTTTAGAATTATATCAATGAGATTTTGCATCCTGGCATCGATTTTAAATGTGAATCTGGTTCTCTATCTGCTGATGCACACTGACCTGCTGAGTAGCATTTGTGTTACTTTAGTTTTAGATTTCCAGAATCGGCAGCACTTTACACTGTTGTTATTGATCCTCTGGATGTGAGCATCACTGACAAAGCCAACATTTAGTTGTCCCTGCTGAGAAGGCAGTTGTGAACCAGCTTGTTGAAACCTGCCCTCTGGATGATTTTATTATTTGTTTTTCCAAAGCAGCTTTGACACAACTGGATGGCCTGCCCGGCAATTTCAGTAGTGGCTAAGAGTCATTTTCATCATAGTTGAATTGGAGTCTATGCAGAACAGACAGGGTAAAGATAGGAATCTTCGGTTTTCAGTTATTTCCAAAGAGACGATTTCGTTTGAAGTATAAAAGCAAATTACTGCGGATTCTGGAATTGAAACCAAAAGAGAAAATGTTGGAAAATCTCAGCAGGCCTGGCAATATCTGTGAGGAGAGAAAATAGCTGACATATCGAATCCAGATGACCTTTTGACAAAGTTTTGACAAAGGGTCATCTTTAATCGAAAAGTAAGCTCTTCTCTCTCCTTACAGGTGCTGCCGGACTTGCTGAGATTTTCCAGCATTTTCTCTTTACTTTGTTTGAAGTGTCATCGGGTGGAGTAAATTGATTCTGAATCCTGGGGCGGAGGAATTGCAGGCTGACCCAAGACTATCGTACTGAAGAAGACACTGTAAACACTGTTCAGGGACCTGTCGGACCCAGACCATTCAGTTACTGCCAACATTGAACGCGTTGGCTTTGCAGGTCAGTCTCAAAGAGTTTCAGGGACGCCCAGTTTCTGCCTCTCGCTGACTCAACACAACCTCCGATTCGACACTTGTAAAAATATCTAAAATCCTATGAAAATAAAACGCCACGCACTCCGGACATACTCGCTCACCTTTTTCCATCGGGAACAAGATACAAAAGTCTGAGGACGCGTATAAACCGACTCAAAAAGAATTTCTCTCCTGCTGCAATCGGACGTTTGAATGGACCTACGTCGCATTAAGTTCATCTTTCTCTACACCCCAGCTATGACTGCAAAATTACATTATTCACTCTCTCCCTTCCTTCCCTATATACGTTATGCTCTGACTGTATCGTGAGCAAGAAACAATAATTTGCACTGTGCACTAATATGTGCGATAATAATAAGTCAAATGAAATCAAATGAAATATATCAAAAGCACCAAGGATTATTCCTGGTGAATTGATTGCTGGCAATGGAACATTCCAGAGACAGACTAACACCGAGGGAGGAACAGTGAAATCCATTGTCATGTCTCTGCTCGTCCAAGAGTGAAATTGCATTCGAGCATCTGTTAGAAAAAATAAACAATTTCATTGTAAATTAAGTGCCTTTATTTCGTCACCCCTTCACAAGGGAATGGACATACACAGATGACATTACCTTATCAGGGTAAAGATGTCAGTCTGATTTGCAATAATTCTGTGTCTCTAACACTTTACAGCGAAATATAATTCATTCGAAGAATTATTATCGATTTATGTAACTTAATGCTGGGATGATTGTGTTTCAGGTGTGGATAGCTATCATTGTAATTTGGGACTGGATATAAGAAGTAGGGAAGCAGTGGCCTCGCGTTATTATCGCTAGACAATTAATCCACAAACTCAACTAATGTTCTCAGGACCCGGCTTCGAATCTCGCCATGGCAGATGGTGGAATTTAAATTCATTAAAAACGTCTGGAATTAAGAATCTACTTATGACCATGACATAATTGTCGATTGTGTAAAAACCTATCGGGTTCATTAATGTCCTTTCAAGCAGGAAATATGCCGTCCTTACCTCGTCTGGCTGACATGTGATTGCAGAGCCACAGCAATGTGTTTAGCTCTCAACTGCCCTCGACAATGAGTGGGCAATAAATATTGATCAGCCAGCGGCACCCATATCCATAGAATCCCTGCAGTGCATTAGGAGCATATCGAGCCCACACCGACAACGCTCCCACCCAGGCCCTATTCCCATCCCTGCTAATTCACTTGATTCTATGGGACAATTCATCATCGCCAAACAACCTAATTGGCATATCTTTGGACAATGGGAGTAAACAGGCAGACAATTGGAGAATGTGCAGACTACACACAGACAGTGACCCATTCCGGGAATTGAACCACGGTCCCTGATGCTGTGAAGCAGCAATGGTAACCACTATGCCACCGTGCCGCCCACGAATAAATTAACAAAATAAACTCCTTATCTGATACAATGTTACACCTTATATTTCCCCAACAGCTCCTTAACCCTGTGAAAATTAACGGTGAAAGGAAACTTCTTGACTTACAATTAAGCATTGAGTTGACAGAGAAACAGAAATTGACATTGACTTTTGACAAAGAAGCTAATGAATTAGAACGGACACGGCAATCAGGAAAGTTCTCCTTCAGCATCCAAATCATGACAGTTCATTTTATTGGCGAGCAGCTGGTATTGGGAACACAGGACATCAGGACTTTGCGGCATAATGCACAATATCACAAGAATAAATATTTTATCTTTCACTGAACCAGGTTATGAACTGGTCATTTCGTCACTCATTGGCAGTTATGAGAGGGACTGTTAAATAATCGAAACCAGATTATGCTGGACAACAGAACACGTTGTACATCAGGTATAAGTTTTTAATGAGGAGCAGAACATTGAGAATTTTCCAGAAATCCCCGCTGTTCAAGGTAGATATATGATTTTCTTTTACTTTTAATTATTTTCATTTTTGTGCCTTTACACTGACCTCATTGGACTGAGGGATTGGGGACATCAACATATTTTTCCTGCACTTCATGAAGTTGTTCATAAAGAGGCTTTAATTGTTGGAAGGACATTTCTTTGGAAGCTATACAAATGAAATAGCATCAAGTCAATTGGCTAGTTTCCGATACTTTTTAATCACAGAATGAAAAGTGCATTCATTTAAAATATTTGCTTAGAAGAAAAACCATTTAAAATGTGCCTTCCTTTTGGGAATAAAACATTTATTGTATAACTGACGAAGTCCCATGTTATCCTTACAGATTCACGTTAATCTGTCCTACGCAGTATTTGGCAACTGTCCAGGCTGCTGCCAAATACCCAAAAATATTGACAGGAAGCATCTGAGGGTGTTTGTTCAGTAAATCAAAAACCTGTTTCCTCAGTACTGAACACTTGGCTGCAAGCCAACCTCAAACTCTCAGCATTGTCAATGGGGCCTATTTATAAACAAATCTACCCAGCAACAGTACTGGAGGCAATTTAATTATTTTTAAGTTGCAAACATCTATGAATGTTTCCCATTTCTTCGGAAAAGAAAGTATTCAGCTTCTCCGGCACCTTGTTAGCAACAATGATGATCTCTCCAACACAACAAAACATTGATGGATGGATATAAAAACAAATACCGGCAGATTATGAGATTGATTCAGAGAGGTGATATATTTTATACTAGATAAACATGTATGCTTGTGTTTTCTTTCACTTTATTCTTCCATGGGACGTGAGAATCTCTGGAAAGGCCAACATTTATTCCCTTTCCCTAATTTCTCTTGAACTGAGTGGTATGCTAGGGCATCTCAGAAGGCATTGCCCAGTTAGTTATATTGCTGTCCGTCTGCAGTCACATCCTGATGAGACCAGGTAGGGATGGCAGATTTCCTTCATTGGGGAATCAGAGAGGTTTATCTGGTCGCTGTCAGTATGTATTCCAGATTTATTGATTGAATTCAAATTCCACCAGCTGCCAGGGTCGGATTTAATCTCGTGTCTCCACATCATTGGCCTGGGCTTCTGGATTACTGGTACACTGGCATTAAGATTACGCCACCATCTACCCAACAATAAAGGAATACTTGCGTTGATGCAGGGATGAACGATAGTTGGATGCCTGAATGTTTTGATTGAGGAATCAGTGAGTGGATGGATGGATCTGACGATAGCTTGTCCTAAAATTTGCTGTTCTACATGCACAAATTTGTGATTTACTACTTCAAAAATCGAAGCAGGTCCTTTATTCCAAGTGTGTCAGTATATAAGACCATAAGTCCATAAAACATAAGACATAGGAGCAAAATGAGGCCACTCGGTCCATCGAGTCTGCTCCGCCATTCAATCATGGCTGACATTTTTCTCATCCACATTCTCTTGCCTTTTCCCCATAAGCACTGATCCTCTTATTAATCACAAACCCATCTATCTTTGTCTTAAAAACATCCAATGACCTCGCCTCCACAGCCTTCTGCGGCAAGAGATCCACAAATTTACCACACTCTGGCTGAAGAAATTCCTCCTCATCTCTGTTTTCAAGGATCGTCCCTTTAGTCTGAGGTTATGCCCTCTGGTTCTAGTTTTTCCTACGAGTGGAAACATCCTCTCCACGCCCACTCTATCCAGGCGTCGCAGTAGCCTGAAAGTTTCAATAAGATCTCCCCTCATCCTTCAAAACTCCAACGAGTACAGATCCAGAGGACTCAACCGTTCCTCATACAGCAAGCGCTTCATTCCAGGAATCATTCTTGTGAAACTCCACTGGACCCTTTCCATGGCCAGCACATCCTTCCTTAGATATGGGGCCCAAGACTCACAATACTCCAATTGGGTCTGACCAGAGCCTTGTACAGCCTCAGAAGTACATCCCTGCTCTTGTATTCTAGCCCTCTCGACATGAATGCAAACATTGCATTTGCCTTCCTGAACCTGCACTTTAACCTTAAGAGAATCTTGAACAATGACTCCCAAGTCCCTTCGTATTTTTGATTTCCTCAGCATTTTCCCATTTAGAAAATAGTCTATGCCTCCATTCCTCCTTCCAAGCGCGTAACCTCACACTTTCCCAAATTGTATTCCAGCTGCCACATCTTTGCCGACTCTGCTAACCTGTCCAAGCCCTTCTGCAGCCCCCCTGCTTACTCAATATTACCTGTCCCTCTACATGTCTTTGTATCGTCTGCAAACTTAGCAACAGTATCTTCAGTTCTTTCCTCCAAATCGCTAATGCATACTGTGAAAAGTTGTGGTCCCAGCACTGACCCCTGAGGCACACCACTAGTCACCGGCTGCCATCCTGAGAAAGACCCCTTTTTTCCCACTCTCTGCCTTCTGCCAATCAACCAATCCTCTATCCATGCCAGGATCTTACCCTTAACACCATGGGCATTTAACTTATTTAACAGTCTCCTTTTCGGCACCTTGTCAAAGGCCTTCTGGAAATCTAAATAAATCATGTCCACTGGCTCTCATTTATCTAACTTCCTTGTTACCTCCTCCAAGAACTCTAACAGATTTGTCAGATATTACCTCCCCTTCACAAAACTGTGCTGACTCATTCCTACTTTATCATGCACTTCCATGTACTCTGCGGTCTCATCTTTGATAATGGAATTTAAAGTCTTGCCAATGACCGAAGTCAGGCTAACCGGCCTATAGTTTCTCGTCTGCTGCCTCCCTCCCATCTTAAACAGTGGTGCTGCATTCGCTACTTTCCAGTCCTCTGGTACATTCCCTGCCTCCAGTGATTTCTGAAAGACCACCACCAATGCTTCCACAATTTCCTCAGTTATCTCTTTTAGAACCCTGCGGTGTAGTCCTTCCGGTCCAGGTGATTTATCCATCTTCAGACCTTTCAATTTACCCAGAATCTTCTCCTTAGTGATGGTCACTACAGTCACCTGTGCCCCCTGACTCTCCTGGAGCTCTGGCATTCCACTGGTGTCTTCCACCGTGAAGACTGATGCAAAGTAACTATTCAGTTCCTCTGCCATTGCTTTGTTTCCTGTTATTACTTCTCCAGTCTAATTTTCCAGTGGTCCAATGGCAATTTTTGCATCTTTCTTACCTTTTTTTTATATTGAAAAAAACTCTCCCTGTCTTATTTCATATTACTACCTAGCTTACACTCATATTTCATCTTCTCCCCCTTATTGCTTTTTTAGTTGTCCTCTGCTTGCTTTGAAATGCGTCCCAATCCTCTGGCTTCCCACTAATCTTTGCCGCTTTGTATGCTTTAACTTTTGCTTTAATGCTGTGCTGCAAAATTTAGTCCTTCCAGATTTTCTCGGTGAATTCAATCCGCGAGATATCGGGAACAAATGAACGAAGAGCAGTCTGATTTTTTTTTCCATCTGCTGATGGTGACTAGAGTCATAGAGTCATAGAGGTTGAGAGCATGGACACAAGCATTTCGGCCCAACTTGTCCATGCCGTCCTTTTTATTAACCACTAAGCTTATCCCAATTTCCCGCGTTTGGCCCATAACCCTCTGTACCCATCCTACCCATGTAACTGTCTAAACCCTTTTTAAAAGACAAAATTGTACCCTCCTCTACCACTACCTCTGGCAGCCTGTTCCAGACACTTGCCACACTCTGTGTGAAACAATATCCCCTCTGAACCATTTTGTATCTCTCCACTCTCATCTTAAACCTATGCCCTCTCGTTTTAGACTCCTCTACCATTGGGAAAATATATTGACTATCGAGCTGATCTATGCACCTCATTATTTTATAGACAGCGATAAGATCCCCCCAAGCCTCCTACGCTCCGGAGAAAAATTCCCAGTCTATCCAGCCCCTTCCTACAACTCAAACCAACAAGGCCTCGTCGCATTCCAGTAAAACTTTTCTGCACTCTTTCTAGTTTAATAATATCCGTTCTATAATAGGGTGACCAGAACTGTACACAGCATTCCAAGTGTAGCCTCACCGATGTCTTCAAAATCTTCAAATCCAAGATGGAAAGAGGGATTAGGTTGAGGGGGGAGGATTGTAATATTTGGAACATGTGGCCCTTTATAGTGCAACAAATCACTCAACATATCACCTATGTGAAGGTAACAGGCTAAACAGGTAACAGGCTATGTGAAGGTAACAGGCTAAAAAAATAATGAGGCTCACTGGACAGAGTCAAGTGGTAAATGACTTTCCAGTACGGTGTAAGTGTGCAAGGGCGGCAAAGTGTCATATTGGTTAGCCCTGCTGCCTCACAACGCCAGGGACCCGGGTTCAATTCCGTCCTCAGGTCACTGTCTGTGTGGAGTTTGCAGTTTCTCTCCTTGTCTGTGTGGATTTCCTCCGGGTACTCTCGTATCCTCCTGCAGTCCGAACATGTGCAGGTGAGGTTGATTGGCCATGCTGAATTAACCCTTGTGTCAGGGGTATTAGTGGGGTTAATATGAGGGCCTGGGTAGGATTGAGGTCACTCCAGACTCGATGGGCCCAATGGTCTCATTCTGCACTGTAGATTCTTTGTCTATGAATAATTAATCTGGATCTTAAGTTTCTATACCGTCACATTAGATATTCTAAATTATCTTTAACTTTAGATACAGGTACTTTCAGTTATACAGTCACTTTAAAAATGGTTACACACTCCAGTTATATATCAGGGGTTTATGTGTGATGATGAGGTGATTACGTGTCAATAAAGCGCAGAGGCTGCTGGGTAGCTGCTCATTATCCTCGGTCTGATTTAATTCAGCTTCCCGCTGAATTCTGGGACAGATTTGATTCTTTGGTGACAGAAAGGCCAACGTGACCTCAATAAATTTGAATCTCAATAAACTACAATAAATAAACTGCAATTATATTTGTACCAAATAAAATGCTGAAAATAATTTGCGAAATATTTATTTATTTTTGTGATTTGGAGATTATTAGTAATATGAGCGCCAGGCAATGACCATCTCCAAAAAGAGAGAATCTACCCATTGCTCCTTGTCACTCAATGATATTACGATACTGAATCACCCACTATAAGCATCGTCGGGGTTACCATTGGCTAATCACTGAATTAACTAGATATATAAATGCTCCAGCTGGAATATCAGGTCAGCTTGCTGTGAGTAATTCACATCCTGACTCCCCAAATCTGTCCACCACCTATAAAACAACAACTCACGAGTGTAATAGGGTTCTCTCCACTTGCTTGAATGAGTGCAGCTCAAACAACATCCAAGAAGCTTTATAGCATTCAGGAAAACGCAGGTGGCTTGACTGGCATAGCATTTGCAAATGCTCACTCCCTCCACCACCGACAAACAACAGCAGCATTATACACCATCTACAAGTTTCACTTCAGGAACTCACCAAGACTCCTTAGGCAACACCTTCCAACCACAGGACTGTTACCATTTGGAAGAACAGGGGTAAGAGTTACCTGGGAATATCACCTGTAAATTCCACTCCAAGTCAGTCATATAACTGACTTAGAAAAATATCGCCTTTCTTTCACTGTTGCTCGATTGAAATCCTGGAACACCCTCTGTAACAGCACTGTGTGAGTACATACACCACAGGCTTCGCAGCAATTCACCAAGTTAGCTCACCACCAGCTTACTAAGGGCAATTAGGGATAGGCAACAAATGTTGACCTAGCCAGCAACGATCACATCCCTTAAATTAAAACGTAAATATATTAATGTTTATGAATGGTTGATAACTGGTGAACAAAAGTATGCAACTTTGTGAATGGATGGCAATTGGTGAAAATAAATACCAACTTTATGAACATTTATGACCTTCTCTTTCTTAATGGAAGATAGGATGCGCTCCACAGGAGATGCATGATTCAAAAGCACAACACTACCAGGAAACAAAGCCGCCAGAGGACACTGCAACAACTACAGATATATATACATCATTGCCAGTGACACATCTGAAAACATTCATCTGTTTGAAGATCCGGATTATCATGAAGCACAATGTTGTGTTTTTAATGGAAGATTGACTCTGGAAAATATCTGCTTTATATGCCCTATGTACTTATCTTTACCTTCGTCAATCTCATCAAGACATTCAACACCGGTAGCAGAGCAGGGACTACCATATTTGGGAAAAAGTCGCTCTCCATCAAAACTCCTCAGTCTCATTCATGACACAGAAAACGACAACATTAAACCACAATTGGTAGTTTCATGGGCAGCACTTGTAACAGAGCCAACCTCTCAAAAATTGTCCTTCTCAGTCATCAACAAAGGTGACATTTGAAAAAGAAAGCATTCTGAAATTGATGTGTTTACTCTGCGTCTATTTTTTTATTTTAAATGGAAGGACGCCGGTTATCATTGTGAAATTGATTTGTAAACAATATGACGTTTTTCAGACAACGCACACACTCACACACACAGACACACACACACACATTTTCCTTCAACTTAAGACTCCATCTTTGCTTCCTGGGGGCTTAAGAGACAATTACCCCAACTATCTTTCAGATGGAATGAAGAACAAATACATTTTCCCCAGCACCATGTTTGCTGAACTGAACATTAAAGGCCCCATTGTCTCCAACAGCGCCCTGGTCAGCATTCCTCCTTCTAACCAAAATGAACAAACATACATTACCATGGATTGAGGCATTATGCTCTGATGCTGACCTGGCATCATAGGAACAGAGGAGCAGAAGTTCCCCTCCAAGCCACTCACCATCCTGACTTGGAAATATGTCGCCGTTCCTTCACAATCGCTGAGTCAAAATCCTTAAATTTCCTCCCTAACGGCATTGTGGGTCTACTCACAGAACATGTACTGCAGCGATTCAAGAAGGCAACTCACCATAACCTGCTCAAGGGCAAGTAGGTATGGGGAATAAATGTTGACCAGCCAGCGACGCCCATGTCCCAAGCATGAATAAAAAAAGCAGACGCATGCCATTCAGCTTCTCGAACTCGCCCCCCATTCATAAGATCATCGCTGATCTGTGGCCAAACCCTATGTACCTGCCCTTGGCCCATATCCCTTGATACCCCTGTTCAATAAAAAAAACGATCTCAGACATAAATCTAACAATTGAACCAGCACCCACTGGCCTTTGCGGAAGAGAGTTCCAAAAGTCCACCACTCTCTGTGTGCAGAAATACTTTCTATCAACTCTCCTGAACGGCTTGGCCCTGTTTTTTTTAAATTATGGCCCTTTATTCTAGAGCCTTCAACTTATTGATCCGCCCGATCCTTCCCGTAAATATTTTGTAGATTTTTGTCAGAACACCCCTCAACCTTCTGAATTCGAGAGGAAAAGTCCCAATTTGTCTAATTTCTCCTCGCAACTTAACCCCTAAAGGCCAGGTCTAATTCTTGTGAACCTGCGTTCAACTCCCTCCAGGACCAAAATCTTTGCAAAGGTGTGCTGCCCAAACCTGTGCACAGTACTCCAGGTGGGCTCTAACCAGGATTTTGCATAATTGCAGCATAACATCTGCATCGCTATACTCCAGTCCTGTAGATACAAAGGCCAGAATTCCGTTGACCTGCTTGACTATTTTCTGCATCAGTTCGTGTCATTTTAAGAAGCTATTCACTTGAACACCCAAATCTCGCTGGGCATCCACTAAATTTTACTTTGTGCCTTTTAAAAACTACCTTGATCTATCATTTGGATTATTTGACTTTTTGTGGCATTATCTAAGCCGTTATGAATATTGTAAATAATTGAGACCTCAAGACAGATTCCTGCGGGACACAACTTAACCTGTATTATTCAGCAACGTACATCTAATCTATAATTCGTTGCACCTTAAATTTGGGGAGTTTCCGCAGAAGGGGATATGGTATTACATTTATGAATGTGAATTATTTGTACATTACTCTCATAAATCATACCTGACAGCGATATATTTACAGTAACTGTAATTGCAGAATTTTGCCAGCAGATGGAATTGGCACCTTGATGGTTTACATTACATGAAGAAGGCACTGCCTCAATAAATACTACACTGGACCCTAACTTTGCAGCTCTGCCACATGCAGTCCTGAATGGTGATGGACATTTAAACAAGTAACTGAAGCAGGAGCCTCAAACGAAACCCCCATTCTTAATGATGGGGGAGCTCTGCAAAAGGGAAAATAAACAAGACTGAAACAATTGCTACCATCTTCAGCCAGAAGATGTTCCATCTCGGCCTCTCCCTGATGCCCCGAACATCACAGATGCCAGTCTCCAAGGAGGTCAACTCATTCAACATGATAACATGGAGGATAGGAATAGGAGTAGACCATTTAGCCCCTGGAGCCCGCTCCGCCATGCAATATTATCATGATTGATCTGTGGCCTAACCCTGTGCTGAAAGCATTGGCTACTGCAAAGATTATTGATCCTGACAATATTTCAGCAATAATAATAACGATTTGTGCTCTGGAGCTAGCTGAGCCTTCGCCAATCTATTCAAGTATAGCTATATCACGGTCACATACACAACAGTCTGAGAATTGGCAGACATGACCTGTTTCTGAAGGCAGGACAAACCCAACCCGACCAACTACCGCCCAATGCGTCCTCACTCGATCAACGTAATGGGAACTATGAAGGATCATCTAAAAAAGTAATAATAATATAATAATAACAATGCTGCTACAACTACAAATACTAGTATTCTGCTCAATGACGCTCTGTTTGGGTCCCACTAGGGGAACTCAGTTCCAGAAATCACTGAAGCTTAGTGCAAATCTAGTGGAAATAGCTGCTTTAATGAGGTGAGGTGAGAGTGCCGGCCCTCGACATCAACGCAGCACTTGGCCGATTGTGGCATCAAGAAGCCCGAGCAAAGCTGCAGTCAATGGGGATCCGGGGGAAAAAAACATTCCACTGGCTTCAGTCATACCGAGCACAGAGTAAGATGGTTGTGGCTGTTGAAAGCCAATCATCTCAGTCACAGGGCATTTGCTGAAGGAACTCCTCAGGATAGTGCCCTCGGCCTAATATTCACGCTTCAATACAAGCTCAGAAGTGGGATGTTCACTGATGATTGCACGATGTTCAGCACATTTACAACTTCTCAGTGTCCTCAGTTCTCACTTATCGGTGTCCGTAAGCAGAAAGACTTCGAAAACATTCAGGTTTTGGCTGTGAAGTGGCATGTGACATATACGCCACCCAAGTGACAGGCAATGACCCTTTCAGGTAAGAGAGATTGCAATCATCTCCGCTTGCCATTAATGGAATGACGACAGCCGAAGCCCCACTATCATCATTTTGGGAATTACCATTGATGGAAAGTTGAACTGGGACAGTCATGTAAATAATATTGCTACAAAAGCAGGTCAGATGCTGGGAATTGTGCGCTAAGTAACTCACCTCCTGACTTCCCAAACCTATCCATCATATAAAGGCAAAAGTCAGAATTGTGATTGAATATTCTCCACTTGCCTGGCGTATGGTCCTGAACCAACAGCCAGAAAGCTCGAAACCACCCAGTAAAAAGCAGGCGGCTGGATGAACACCCCACCAACCACTTTAAACATTCACTCTCTGCATCACAGATGTACAACTCTAGCCGTGTGAACCATATACAACTTGTATAGGAGCAAAATAATCCTTTGGTAGCAACTTCCAAACACATTAACTCTGACACTTAAAATGACAAGGGCAGCAGATGCATGAGAACACAATTATCTGCAAATGCCCATAAAACCCCCACACTGTCTTGACAGGGATCTATATCACTATTTTTTCAGTGTCAATGGATGCAAATCTTGCAACCCCCTTCCTACCAGCACTGTATGTGTACTTACTCATATGGAACGCAATGATTTAGGAAGAGGGCTCACTAGCACATTCTCAAAGGAAAAAATAGAAGTGGCAACAAATCCTACTTTACCAGTGACACCAAAACCTCATTAAATGATTTTGAACATGTCATATCTCTGCTTACGTTCAACTAGCCCCCACGTCTGTTTGCATTGCAACAGGCCATGTCCCAATCACATTACAGCATGTCCTGTCTCTGTTATTTCTCTACTCGGCTCATTATCAGTTGTTCATAAGTGAAGCCAAGGCCTGTTTTAACGATGGTTTCTGAATTATGACTGTGCTGAAATATGTTTCAGTTAATCAGGGTGGCACGGTGGCACAGTGCCAGGGACCCGGGTTCAATTCCCAACTTGGGTGACTGTCTGTGTGGAGTCGGCACGTTATCCTTGTGTCTGCGTGGGTTTCCTCCGGGTGCTCCGATTCCCACTCACCGTCCGAAAGAGGTGCTGGTTTGATGCATTTTGGCCATGCGAAATTCTCCCTCAGTGTATTCAAACAGGCGCCGGAGTGTGACCACTCGGGGTTCTTCACAGTAACTTCATTGCAGTGTGAATGTAAGCCTACTTATGACACTAATAAATAAGCTTTAAATCTTGAATCTGGGAAGAGACTGTGTCTCAATTCCTACTGCATCAGAACCTTTATCTGTGACTCCTATACTGGAGCAACATCCTTCTTGCGTTACAAAAGTTTCGGTCACTGTCATTACTCTAATGGTTCGTTAGATCTAATAAACTCGACACTGTTTTAGTTAATGCTGCACGAGTGCATGTATTTGTTTATTCAACACTGTGCCCTGCCTCTGTTATTATTGCATCATGTGATCCTTCTAATTTGCTGCATTGTCCATATCTCAGTGTATGCCAGTCTAGATCACATATTAATAATTATTACCAATGCGCTAGACTCTTTCTGAGTTTATATCAGTCTAAATATCGTATCTCTAATCATTAATAACACACTAAATTCTGTCTCAGTTTTTATCAGTCTAGGTCCTGCATCAGTAATGATCATTAACACACTGGACTCTGTCTCAGTTTATGTCAGTCCAGAATCTGTATCAGTAATTACTGCGAATGCGCTAAGCTCTGTCTCCATTAATATCGGTTCAGGCCTGTATCAGTAATTGACACTATATGTCTCAGTTTATATCGCGCAAGTTCCTGCATTCGGTTAAATTGCACTGGACACCATCTCAGTTTTTCTTGTACTCGTTGATGTCATCCATATTGTTAAAATATTTCTTTCATGGGATGTGGGTGTCTCTGGTAAGGCCAGTATTTTGCCTTTAACTTCCCACAAAACACTCGGCACGACCTCATTTCTATTTCACTGCATCAGACCTCTGTTTATATTAAAATAGATCCTGTCTCTCTTAATACTCCGCTTGACCAGGGCTCAATTTATGATGCACTCGACCCATTCCCTGTTTATATGACATTTGACCCTGACTCTGTCTATATTTCGCGAGACCAGGTCACTGTTTATACTGCAGTATAGTATGCCTCTGTCTGAACTATGGCTCCATTAACATTACTCCACGGTTCTGTGAGGTAGAGAGATAATATAATGCATAAATATGCTGGGCTAAAAAATCTGAATTGAAACGGAAAGTATTGGATCGAGAGTGTATGCTGCGCAGGATTTGATATCGATTTTCAATGCAGTCAGTAGAATGAGCTTTCAAATATCACTTCTTCTTTTCCAGTTCCCAAGACTAGTCTCCATCCGTCAGAGTTGTACCTTCAGGAGGATGCAGAGAATCATGTTCCCATAGCCACTTTTCACATTATTGCGCATTGTCCAGTGCAGTAATAACTGAGTCCGTGCCCAATATAAAATGAACATGGACATGGTCAAGTGCATCCAGTTTAGTACAGAGACAGGTCTACATTAATAAAAGCAGAGCCATTGTCGATCTCAATATGAACAGAGACATGGTGACGTGTAATATTAACAGAGACAGCATCTAGTTTATTATAAACAGAAAGTACGTCTAGTGTAATGTGAACAGAGACAAAATCTTCTTTAATATAAACCGAAACAGGGATTAGTTAATTTAACATCAGCAGGGACAGGTCACAGATGAGTGCAATATAGAGACAGGGCCTAGTGTCCCATCAAACATTCCAAGGTCAGGTGTAGCATGTGGTTAGGTTCCGAATGTAAAGCTCCCTCCACAGTGCAACATTCAACACTCCCAAGCAGGTGTAGCATGGGATAGATAAAAAGTGAAACTCCGTCCACACTATCTCAATCAAGCATTTCCAGCAAACGTAGACTGTTTAGAAACAGTAAAAACCTCTCTACACTGTCCATTGAAACAATTGGACGCTGGGACAGAAAGGGTTAGATACAGGGAATGATCAGGAGAAAAGCTCCCTCTATAGATTGAATTAAATCCATTTAGTTAGAGGCCTGAAAATAGGCCTGAGAGAATACATTAGCTGGAGTTTGACTTGAAGTTGTTGAGTTAAAAACAATGACCCATCGTGGAGAGACAAAACAAGACACAGAATCAGAGAGGAGAAAGACAAAGAGAGATAAAGCACATTAAATCGCTGCAAATACAGGTCAATATGAACAATAGTGCAGTGCTCTTTGCAATATATTTAGGAATCTCTGTTATGATGCATTTTATTCGTTGTAGATTGTGTTGCACTATGTCAATTTGCTGCAGATTTTAGTGATAAAGATTGTTTCGCCTGTCGTATTTTATTAATAGCATTCAACTGATACACTGGCGGTATGAGACAGAATTTTGTACTCGCAATATCGCCAGATGGGCTCCCACAGGCCAATTTTCTAACCAATGGTTAATTGTTCATCTGTTTCAGAGAGAAATAAAACGAAATGGCAACAGAACAAGTTATGTTTGAATAGAATTGAAATATATATATTTTCTGCAATTTCCATTCTTATCTTCAAAATTATTTTTCAGTTTGGGATGTGTTAATCTGCCCAGGCCCTAAGCTCTGTTATTCCCTCCCTAAATCTCCTTATCTCACTTTCCTCGTCTAAATCAATGCATAAAACTGTCCCTGTATTGATCGTCCTTTTAGTAATCTGTTCAAATATCTCCTTGCTCAAAAACAAGATACTGCGGATGCATGGGATCTGAAAAATGAACTGCCAGAAACACTCAGCAGATCATTCATCATAAATGGAGTGATATTAGTGCACTTGTCCATCTGTCTCTCTCTCTCTCTCCTCCCTCAGTCAACACTGCAGTTCATCCTCCAGGATTCATAGCATTAGATCACATATCGTTATTACTGAATTAGGCTATGATTCCGAGGAACATATTAATGGCCATTTTTGTATTATTGCTTACTATGGTACGACGATGTATATGCTTAAATTTCACTATATATTGAGTTTAGTTTTATTACACTGCCCCTCCTTCTGTTATTACTGCATTTAACCATGTAATTTTTTTATTGCACAGGAGTTGTCTCAGTCATGTCTGTACGCCACCATATCTCGTTTTATCTTTCTTTCTGCACTATATAACGCAACCTGAAGTTTAATTTATTAACGGACTGGGCCTTGATCTATAAGGGCTACAATTAACCCTGTCTCAGTTAGTACTGTACTTGACGATGTTCGCTGCAATAATCCATTTGGTGCAGTCTTATACAGTAATGCACTAGGCCATGCCTCTTTATGTACTGCATTTGATTCATTTGAATCATTATTGCAATATACCTTTTATCTGTTTACATTACATTACGTGCCGCTTCCTTGATATTACATGAAGGCATGCCGTGATATATGCTACAATTAATCATTTCTGAGCTGTTGTTGCTCAGTCAATAGTCCACATATGTTACATTAGGTTCCATCTCAGATATTATTTTTGGTAGGTTGTATGTCATGCACTACTGAGCACACCCGTACCTCACGTTGCATTACATTGGGTCCGAATAAAAAAGCAGGCACTGCCGCAGTTACTAATTTTCTATAAAATGCTTCTGATGGATGGAAAAAGAGGAAGACCAAGCTAGCTGGATGGCGCAGTGGTTAGCAGTGGTTAGCACTGCTGCTTCACAGTGCTGGGGACTCGAGTTCGATTCCTGGCTTGGTCACTACATGTGTGGAGTTTGTACGTTCTCCCTGTGTCTGTGTCGGTTTCCTTCCACATTCCAAAGCTGTGCTAGTTAGGTGCATTGGGAATGTCACAATCTCCCTCAGTGTACCCGAACAGCTGCCAGAGTGTGGCGACTGGGGGATTCTCAGAGCCGCTTCATTGCAGTGCTAATGCAAGCCGACATGTGACTAATAAATTAACTTTGAATAAATAGATACTAACTTAAGAAATGAAACGTATTCGTGTGGATGAAAGGGGTTGGAAGTATGCATTTCATCTTGTTAATAAATATTCGGTGTTGCACATCCTATCTAGTTGCTCTCGTATTGTGTGCAATAATTTCTTGAAAGCTTGGGATGAATCTTGTAACATCCTCTTGTTCAAAAGGAATTGAGGAATACAATAAACGTATGCCACGTTGGACTGCAAATGGATACTCAGGGACAATTCAGCATGACCACTCCTCCTAACCTGCACATCTTTGGACTGCAGGAGGAAAGTGGTAAACTTGGTGGAAACCCACGCACACAATTTGCAAAAACCACACAGACAGTTACACAAGGCCGAAATGGACCCTATGCCCATAACAATGTGAGGTACCAGTCATAACTCCTATGTAAATAATTGCAATTAGTTTTAAGCATTTTATGGTAATTTGTTCAGTATTTACTTGCACATTCTTTGCCTCAGTCAATGCCTAAAGTTAATGAACTGCTCTGGACGCTCTTGAATGTGATATACAGCTGGCCATTCCACTGCCAAGGCATTGCATCTTTCAAATGACTCATTGAACTTCTCTCCTCTCTTTCTCTGTCTCAGACAATACCTAAATCGGAAAACCTTTCTTCTCTCTCTCAACCTCCTTTAGCTCACTTACAGAGGTACCCATGAGCCGGATCTGGCTACTCGTTCAAAAATGTTTAACTTTCATGCTTAAGGCAACTTGTGACTGAAAAGATGAAGCACAACAATCTCAACAGAGGAAAATTCAGTGCCGGAAACAGACCAGTTCACTCTTTTATACGCTCTCCTCGATTTCACTCACACAACACCTAACACACTTAAACTTTCTATTTTAGAACACCTGTGCGGGGAAAAATGTTGCTTTAATTTTCCCTCTTTTCTCTCAGCGATAATCTTCAATCCGTCTTCCTTTCAATTAACCTACCTAAACCCCAAATATGATCATTTTCTTGATTCATTAATATGGCAATCGAAGTGAATGTAATGCTGCGACCGGCAGCAATTCTGTGACTGTTCTTGAAGCTTTCAGAATGAGTTCACCCTCGCAGGCAGGAAGACTGTTCACGGTGATAACATTAAACTGGCCCCGTTTGTTTCATTCTCAGGTAATATAACTTCCCGATTCTTGCTGCCAGTTCCAAACCACACATCTCACTTCTGAGCAGAAAATAAATCCAGGGGCCACAATCTGACGAGAACATCTGTCAGTGCGGCCTATATCTGTCCACAGAGCCAGGGCAGTGTTATAAAGATCACATTGTGGTGACATTTACAAATGAGTCTGTTGTGATCTGTTCAGAGTTTCCATTCCAGGACATAACTGGATGGTCAGTGGATCAGTCACTGAGCTCTCCCAGGTTTCGTGAAGAAAGGAAATGATAGCTCTTATCTTGAATTGTTCGATCATTTTCTCTCCATCTGCTATTTATTTTTTGTTCTTCAGCTTTTATCTGTCAGCACCCCGTTTTTCTTTCTCCTAACTCTCCCGGTGTCTCTCTCTCTCTCTATCTCCTTGCCAGTGTTTTGAACACTTTTATTCGTGTTCAAAATCATGACGTTTTGAGTGGGGTAATTAAAGAGCGGATATTTCAACTGGGAGGACGGTCAGCAACCAGTGGGCACAGATTTATTTTATTAAGCAGAGAGACAGAAATGTAATTGTTTACTTTTACACAAGAGTTGTTGAGGACTGGAATGAACAGCTTCAGAGGGTGATCGAATCAGATTTCACAGTAACTTTGAAAATAAATGAGATATATCCTTCATGGAGTAAAATGTGAAGGATTTTCGAGAATAGGTCCATTTTAATGGTTCTTATGCATCATTGTCCTAGCATCATTTTTGAGTCTCCCCCTGTCCTTCATTGCGACTGAATAAGATGCAATATTTATACAGCTGTCGTCTTGTGCTAATCTTATGTTTTGACAGCACGTGTGTGTGTGCGCGGTGTGGGGGGGTGGGGGGGGGGGGGTGGGGGGCGGGGGGCGGGGGGGGGGGGGTGTATGGGAGGGTTGGACGTGGACATTTGCCAGGAACGATTCCGAAATTCAATTATTCAATTCTATTTACAAGCCATCACTTTGAACAAATTAGCATTGGATCGAACTTGTTTCGGAAAAGTGCAATAATCCTTAACAGTTAACAGTGAATTGGAACCTATATCTGGTTTTGCTACGTTTGACACCTGCCAGTTGTTATTGAACAATTTACTTTTTTCTAGAATGATCACACGGAAAAAATTGTTTATTTAAATGTTATATCATGTTCTGTCTCTCATATTCTATATATCTCATACATTAATTTACATGGCTCTCCCGGCCAGTTTATGTTATCATTGCGCCAGCACATCTGTCTATATTAGATTAGATTCTGTCTCTGTTGTTACCGCATAATTTTTAATCATTTATGGGATGTGGGCATCACTGGCATCTGTTGCCCTTCTCTAATTGCCCTGACAAAGTGATGATGAGCTGCCATCTTGAACAGCTACTGTCCATGTTCACCAGGCAATATCACTGTTTATATCCACCCTTATAATATACCTGATCCTGATTCATCGTGTTACCGAGATTGTACAACCTATACACAGTAGAACATATTTAGGATGGTTACCATGGAGTTGGCGAATGTAACGGTTAAACAGAAATATTGCTCCATCTCTGGAGAGCAGCTGATGTTTCAATCATTTGCATTAATAGGAATAAGAAGTCTGAGAATTACAGGTGTAATTATCTCCTGCCGCCATCATTTTCACAAATCAGCACATAATTGAGTCGAAAATCAGGAACTTTAGTGAGACACGAAGAGGATCAATTTCCAGTAATCTCCTCGTTATTCGAGATGTGATTTATCCATTTTCCAACAGATTTTTAATGACAGATAAGTCAACGCTGGGAGCAAGATAGTCAGATTGAAATCGTTTTGTGTGCAAGAGCACACAGCAGAATGGTTGTCAATAAATAGTTACATATTAAATGTTCTTCAGTTGAAATACATGAACTGTCTGGTGTTTTCATGCACTCATGGAAGGCAGAGATGGACTGAAGGTTATCACTTGGAAAACTGAAGGGAAATTGCTGAAAGAAATCATTGCTCCAAAGGGGGTAATTGGAGAAAAGAATATTTAAAAGAAATAAGCACTCGAATGTCTAAGCAAGGTATGATATGATAATTCTTAGACATAGAACCATAGAATCCCTAGAGTTCAGAAAAAGACCATCTGGCTCACCGAGTTTGCATCCCACCCAGGCCCTCCCCTCTGCCCTGTCCCCGTTAGCCCCACACATTTACCATGGCGAATCCACATACCCTATGGACAATAACAGGCAATTTTGCATAGCCAATCCATCTAATACGATCTGTTGTATTATGAACGAAGGACGGGTTTTGTGCAGTGATACAGAGACAGTGTCGAGTGCATCAATTATTGATACAGCACTTGTACTAATATGAATGTAGACTGGGTCCAGTTCAGTGCTTACTGAGAGCGGGTATAGAACAAAGAAAAATTACAGCACAGGAACAGGCACTTTGGCCCTCCAAGCCTGCACCGACCATCTGCCCGACTTAACTAAAACACGCTACGCTTCCGAAGACCATATCCCTCTATTCCCATCTCATTCATGTACTTTCCTAGGCGCCCCTTAAAAGTCACTACAGTGTCGGCTTCCACTACCTCCCCGGCAACGAGTTCGAGGCACCCACAACTCTCTGTGTAAAAGATCTGCCTCGTACATCTCTTTTAAAACTTGCCCCTCGCACCATAACCTATGCCCCCTAGTAATTGACTCTTCCACCCTGGGAAAAAGCTTCTGACTATCCACTCTGTCCATGCCTCTTATAATCTTGTAGACTTCTATCAGGTCTCCCCTCAACCTCCGTCGCTCCAGTGAGAACAAACCAAGTTTCTCCAACCTCTCCTCATAGCTAATGCCCTCCATACTAGGCAACATCCTGCTAAATCTTTTCTGTACCCTCTCCAGAGCCTCCACACCCTTCTGGTAGTGTGGCGACCAGAATTGACCATACATTCCAAGTGCGGCCTCACTAAGATTCTATAAAGCGTCAACATGACTTGCCAATTTTTAAACTCAATACACCGGCCGATGAAGGCAAGCATGCCGTATGCCTTCTTGACTACCTTTTCCACCCGCCTTGCCACTTGCAGTGACCTGTGTACCTGTACACCCAGATCCCTTTGGCCTATCAATACTCCTAAGGGTTCTGCCATTTACTGTAAATTTCCTATCTGTATTAGACCTTCCAAAATGCATTACCTCACATTTGTCCGGAATTTGTATAGCTAGTACTAACCAGCGTGATATTTTCTCACATAGACAGAAACATGAATTACGCAGCTGTAACAAAGTCAAGGTTTATTCCAATGTATGCAGAGACAATGTGTACTATAATTTAAACTGAGACAGGTTCTAGTGTAATGTAATCTCACATGGACGCTATTAGAATAAAGGGATATAATCTCGTGTGATATAAACAGAGATGTGACCCAGTGGAATAAAAAGTGAGGCAATGCAGAGTAAAGCAATAACTGAGAGAGGATAATGTGTAAAATGAACAGTGGTATGGTTTGGCGCATTAATAAAGGACACAGCAGCTAGCGCAATAAAACTCCACCTGTTCAATCGGTTCAAATACTGTTCAATCTGATTCTGGGCATTGTATGATATAAACTGAGACAAAGCTGATGCAATAATTTCAAACTAAGGCTTCAGATTGATAAAAGGTTTGACAGGGACATTAGAGCAATAAACGAGTCATGAAATAGAACAATAATTAGAGACAGGATATTATTCGGTATAAACAGGGAGGTGGACTGCTGCAGCAGTGATTGAGGTACAGTCGAGGTTTCTTTATCCGTTGCAGATTCCAGCAATGTAATGTCAAATGAGGCTTGGTGCGGTATAGTGACAACTAGGATTTTGCTGAGTATAGAATCAATTGAGAATTATTGTCACGTAATCAGAAATATGATTTTGTGTCACATAAACTGGGTCTAGTTTAGGATGGATAAAGACTGCATCCATTGCAGCAATAACTGAGACGTTCTGTTTCGCGTCGTGCCAAAGAGCACGGTTTCACTGCCATCTCCTGGACGTCCTTTGCTATTGCAGATGTTATGAAATGCTGATTTTCGTTGCTGTTTCTTATTCTTTCATGGGGTGTACACACAGCTGGCAAGGCCAGCATAATTTGGCAGTCGCGAGTACTCTGAATTCATTGGTTTCCTAGATCATCACAGAACGCATGTAAACGCCAAACACGTGTGGGCCTGGAGTCAGCTATGGGCCAAACTGGGAAATGATGGATGGTTTCCTTTTCTGCTGGGCATTAGAGGATCTGCTATATTACTTGTATTGGCCGCAATTACGGAACGAGGTTTAAATTCAAAATTGCAATTGCATTTTAAAACCCACGTTCTTTTGCAGTTAGATTTGAACATACACCTTGAGAAAATTGCCTCCCCTCAGAAATCCTCTCCCAGTGATATTACCACTTTGCCACTGACTTCATTTTCCATACTGATAGACTATTTACAGGAGAGAAGAAGGCCATTTTGAAGCATCATGTATGTGCTGGTCCTCTTAAGGAGCAATTCATCCAATAAGACTCTATACCCGACAGTCCAGCATTTTGTTCAATTCCAGACAATAATCCAATCCCATTTTGAAACCATCAATTGGCGCTCCCTGAACCATACTCTGAAACAGCAGATTGCAGGTCTGAATCAGTCACTGTCCGAAAATGTTTTTCGTTATGACTCCATGCTTCTTTCACCAATTAACTTCAACCCGCGCCCTCTGTTACAAAATCCACCTGCTATTGAACAATTCCTCTCTATCTACTCTGTCAAGACCCCTCAGGATTTTGAAGGCCTCAATGGGATCACATCAGCAACTTCCTGTCAAGGAAATCAGCCCGAACCTCACAAATATATTTTCGCAACTGAAGTTTCTGATCTCTGGAACTAATCTCGTATTTTCCCCCTGCACCCAGCCTATTGACTTTACATTTCTCCTTACGTTTGGTGCCCAGAATTTGACGCAAATTTTCAGTTGACTATTTTCCAGTGCTTTTAACAAATTTAGCATAACTTCCTTGCTTCTGTATTATTTTCTCCAACAGACAAAGACTGTTAACTATTTTATTTTCCGCTCTTTCAAACTGTCTTCCACCATGAATGATTTGTGTACATATTCACTCAGGTCCCTCGGCGTCTTACCGCCACTTTCACAGCGTTTTCATCATTTCCCTTTGTCTCTTCACATTCTGCTTAACAAAACTAATCATGTAACTTTACATGCAATCAATTAAATCTCCCAATTGCAGGACAATTCCACAAATTCGTTTTTTTTTCGTTCTGAAGTTCTGCTCGGTCTTCTGATGGTTGGCAATGTTTCCATGTTTTGCATTAGACACAGATTTTGAAAGTCTGACCTCCATCCCAAGCTCTCGGCCATTACTATGCCGGGAAGATCAAGAGTCATATAACCTGTTCCTGGCACCTTCACTACAAACTTTGTTCCAGTCCGAAAAATAGCTATGAGTTGTTTCCTGGCACTCAGCCAATTTCCTATCCGTGTTCGTCCTATCCATTTGATTCTCTGATCTCCACATTTACTCACAAGCTGTGATGCAGCACCATATCACATGACCCTTGGACGCCCATTAAGAGAAATACCCTCACAAACCATCTCTGTTGTTCAGCATTAAACTCAAGCAAGTTGACGAAAAACGATTTGATCTGAACAAATGCATTCTGGCTGAATTTGTCAAAAAGCATTAAAGTGGGATCATTTCTGCAGTGATGAAGGCAGTGAAGATATGGATGCTATATCTGCTGACGACACAAGGATAGATCGGAAAATTGGGCATTGGCGAGGGCATTGGATATATCTCGAATATTGTGTACACTATTTCTCTCCTTATCTTAAGAAATATGTTAATGCATGAGAAAAAGTTCAGAGGAGTTTTACGAAACCATCACCAGCTATCTGCTTGGTTATCTTTCTGAGTGATTGTCCGTGTGTCTCGTGGAACAAGCTGCCAGAAGTATTAGTAGATGCCGTTACAAGTTTATCTTTTAAAAAGCATTTAGATAGTATATGGGTACGAAGGGTATAGAGGGATATGGGCCAAATGCGGGCAATTGGGATTAGCTGAGGGGTTTAAACAAAAAAGGGCGGCATGGACAAGTTGGGCCGGAGGGCCTCCATGTCTTTATGACTCTATGTTTGAGTCGATCGGTTTGGGAATCTATCACTTAGTTTACTTGCCTCTGTGTTGATTCTGTGCAGTATCCGAGGCTTCCAGTGAACACGGAGGTGGAGGTATTCATGCATTATCATGGTTAGCAACGCAAACTAATAGGTGTCAGAAATCTGCAGAATAATTCTGGATTTATAACGAGGGACGTTAGAATTGATGTCACTGTCTGGGCATATATCTATATGGTTATATATCCTTATTCGTGTTGGTCTTTCCACGTGACCGTGTGTGTATCTGTTCTCCGCATGTCTGCTGGGCTTCCTCGGGTGCTGTGGTTTCCTCCAA
Source organism: Mustelus asterias (assembly GCF_964213995.1). Classification (NCBI taxonomy): domain Eukaryota; kingdom Metazoa; phylum Chordata; class Chondrichthyes; order Carcharhiniformes; family Triakidae; genus Mustelus; species Mustelus asterias. The sequence continues at coordinate 8,881,006 of NC_135830.1, forward strand.
CAGTCCAAAGATGTGCGGATTAGGTGGATTGGCCAGGCTAAATTGACCCTTAGTGTCAGGGAGATTAAGTGTGCGGTTACCGGAATAGGGCCTCGGTGGAATTGTGGTCGGTACAGACTCTCTGGGCCGAATGGCCTCCTTCTGTTCTTTAGGGGTTCTATGATTCTATGATCTCTATAAGTGTCAGTCTTTTCAGGTTGCCAATATGCGGCTGTGCTGTCCACGGGAGAGCGCTCTCTGATCACTTATGAAAGTTCACAACCCCTTTCTAAAGGAATTGTCTGTTTGAAGATGTAAAGATGGGCGGAGAGATGGAGTCCCCTTGGACCTCGTAGCATCCCCCTGACTGTTTCAACATCTCCAATTGCAGATCTGATTCAGACAGTGATCAGTCTCTCTGTTTCTGGTGTTCAGTCTCGAACCATGGGGGTGAAACTCTGTCTCACTCTGGTTATTGTCCTGATTGCAGGTTTGTCATTTTGAACTTCTGCGTGACATCTGCCAGTCACCAGATTCATTCCCCATTTCCATCTCGAGGGGATTATTCCATTGTTGTTACTCCTTCTAACCCACTGCGTGTCTGTTGCCTATTTTCAGACATCAGTAACGGTGACTCAGTGTCCCAGTCAAAACAAGGAGTTCAAGCAGCAGAGGGTGAAGATTCAGCAATACCCTGCAGTTACTCGGGATCGAGTTTAACGATGCAACATTACCTGTTCTGGTATCGCCAGTATACACACCGAGCTCCTCATTGACTGCTCAGAGCCGCCAATGTACCGAAACGGCTCCAGGTTTCTTATACTGCAGCGGGAATCTCAACCTGAAACAAAATTCTTTTCACTTGCCCATGAAAGATTTGAAGGTGACAGACAGCGCCGAGTATTACTGTGCACTGAGAGCCACAGTGAATGAGGCTCCCGCGGGCCTCAGACAAAATCTGGCACAGGTCGATAATCAATGATTCATTGTCAGGACAACACATGGGGTTAAACTTCAGAGAAAATTTACTCATAGTGAACGTGACAATACAGCCCCGTCTGAGTGTTTTCTCTCACTGAGGTTACTGATTGTCACTGTTGGGAAATTTGACATGTTTTTACTCATATTACTATCACATCAAGTCCAATCGCTCCCCGATCCTTTCACACAAACCCGCAGATCTCCCAGGTGAACCATGTCATCAGTCTGTACTTTAAATGTTCCAGATCTTTTAACTGTCTGACAGACAACACCTTTCAAAAGTGATCAAATATCAAAGGCAGACTCAGAGTTGTCACATTTTGAAGTCGCTGGGTTAAAATAATTGACTGTAACATGTGTACTTTATAAACAAAAGCCCCCAGTTGCAAACAGTCGAGGTTACAACATTGGACGGATATTTTGCTGGAACTTAAAGTCCACAAATGCCGATGCGGTGAGTTATTTAAACAATTTCGGCGTTCACTCAAGGTGTCAGAACTGCTTTGTAGAAAGCTAAACAATTTTTATTTCGCTACCGGCTGACGTGCAGGCTCGTTGGTCTAGGGGTATGATTCTCGCTTAGGGTGTCGCAGTCCATTAGCATGCGAGAGGTCCCGGGTTCAAATCCCGGACGAGCCCCTCATTTGTTTCTTTTTGACCAAGTCAGATGTTGTGATTTGTTTCAGGTGCAAAGGGCTTTCTGCTGACTGGCTTCGAAAAAGAGTCAACGAGGCACAGAGTTTTACAGCACGGAAAGAGCCCACTCGGACACCCACATGTGACATCTGGACGGGAAACGTTAGTTCTGATTCTCGCTCCACAGATAGTGCCAGAAATACTGGCATAACCCAGTATTTTCTGTTTCTATTTCATATTTCGAAAGTGCGCAGTGTGCTGCATTATATAAGACTGTAGGTTTTGGGCTGACAAGTGGCAAGTAACATTCGCGCCACACAAATGCCAGACAATGTCCATCACCTTAAGAGAAAATCTAACCACCGTCTCTTGACTGTCAATAGTTTTTCCACCACTGAATCCCCCGCTGTTAACATCCTTACGGTTACCATTGACCAGATACTCAATTGGACTCGCCACATAAACACAATGGCTACAAGAGCAGGTCAGAGGCCAGGAATACTGTGGCGAATAACTCACCTCCTGACTCCCCAGAGTCTGTCCACCATCTACAAGGCACAAGTCAGGAGCGTGATGGAATATTCCCACCTCGCCTGGATGGGTGCAGCTCCAAAAACACTCAAGAAGATTGACATTATCCAGGACAAAGCAGCCCGCTTGATTGGCACCACATCTACAAGCATTCAATACCACCGCAGCCGATGCTCAGTAGCAGCGATGTGTATCTAAAAGATACACAGCAGCAATTCACCAAAGATCCTTAGACAGCACCTTCGAAACCCACGACCACTTCCATCCAGAAGGAAAAGGGTAGTAGACACATGGGAACATCACCACCTGCAAGTTCTCCTCCAAGTCACTCACCATCCTGACTTGGAATTATATTGCCATTCCTTAGCATGGCCTATTCTGTGGTGTACTCATTTTCTGATTTAGTGCGTACCTCACCCTGAGGCCGTGAACCGCAAAGTATTTTCTCATTTCTCATTTCTGTCATCTCTCCCTCAATGTCAACAAAACGGAGATTGTCATTGACTTCAGAAAGCGTAGAGTAGAACATGCCCCTGCCTCCATCAAAGGGGACGAAGTGGAATGGGTCAAGAGGTTCAGGTTTTTAGGTCTCCAGATCACCAACAACCTGTCCTGGCCTCCCATGCCGACACTATGGTGAAGAAAGCCCATCAACGCCTCTACTTTCTCAGAAGACTTAGGAAATTTGGCATGTCAGCTCCGACTGTCACCAAGTTTTACAGGTGCACCATAGAAAACACTCTTTCTAGTTGTATCACAGCTTGGTATGGCTCCTGCTGTGCCCAAGACCGCAATAAACTACAAAGGGTCGTGAATGTAGCCCAATCCATCACTCAAACCAGCCTCCCATCCATTGATACTGTCGAGGCTTCCTGCTGCCTCGGCAAAGCAGCCAGCATAGTTAAGGACCGCACGCACCCCGGACATTCTCTCTTCCACCTTCTTCCTTCGAGAGAAAGATACAGAAGTCTGAGGTCACGTACTAGCCGACTCAAGAACAGCTTGTTCCCTGCTGCCATCATAATTTTGAATGGACATTATCTTGCATTAAGTTGATCTTTCTCTACACCATGACAATGACTGTAATACCACATTCTGCACTCTCCCGTTTCCTTCTCTATGAACGGTACGCTTTGCCTGTATAGCGCGCAAGAAAAAATGCTTTTCACTGTATACTAATACATGTGACAATAATAAATAAAACCAAATCAAATCATTTCATTTCTCCTGACGTCCAGACTATTCCTGTTGCTACATTTCCTCCCTCCTGAGTTTCAGTCGTTTCAAATTCCCACATTTTTCACCTTTTCCTGTTGTAATGAAAGGCCATGGACGTAAAAGATGAGCTTTGTTTCCCTGTCCACAAATTCTGCCTGAATTCCTAAGTTTCTGCAGCATCTTCCGCCTTCGCTGCAGTTATCTGATCGGTTTTGAATGGCCCAGAGAGCATCTTTTCTTTCAATCAGTGGCTGCTTATAGGCTCCTTGGTGTAGGGGTATGAATCGCATTTTGGTATGCCTTAACCACCGAGATCCCGAGTTGAAATCCGAGACCAACCCTACTGTTTCTTCTTATCCCTGTTACATCAAAACATCGAAACCAGGAGTAGGTCATTGGAACATCATCTACCATTCATTGTTGTCATGCCTGATAATCAAATTCAATACCCTGATCCGCCATTTAGCACCAAGAGTATATTAAACTTCTCTTGAAATCATAGTGTTCGGCCTCAACTACTTTCTGTGGGAGAGAACTCTGCAGATTCACCACTCTCTGGCTGAAGGAAGTCTCATCATCTCAGCCGTTATCCTCAAACTATTATCCCGAGTTCTGGACTCCCCACTAAAGAGAACATTCTTTCTGAATCTACCCTGTTTCACCCGGTCAGAATGTTATAAGGTTCCATTAGAATCATAGATTCCCTGCAGTACAGAAAGAGGCCAATTCGGCCCATCAAGTCTGTACTGACCGCAATCCCATCCAGGCCCCACTCCTGTAACTACGTGCATTCACCCTGCTAATACCCCTGACACTAGGGCCAATTTAACACGGTCAATCAACATTAGCCGCACATCTTTGGACAATGGGAGGAAACCGGAACACCCGGAGGAAACCCATGCAGATACGGGGAAAATGTGCAAACTCAACACAGACAGCGACCCGATGCCAGATTTGAACCTCGGACCCTGGCGTTTTGAGGCGGCAGTGCTAACCAATGTACCACCCAAAACATATCTGCCCAGAAATAGCCAGGATTAGTTGGCAAGAAATGCATTTGCCAATGTTGGACACCTAAGTGTTAAAATAAGCCGCATCCCAGAAGTGACTCGAACACATGCTCCCTGGTTTAGGAAGCCAGTGCCTTACGCGTTAGGTTACTGGGACTATCGGTGAGCTACTGCTGCAACTTTAAAAAGCTGTATATCTCCATCCATATAGACAGTGACTAACCCCAGAATCGAAACCAGGTCCCTGGTATTGTGAGCCAGCAGAACTAGCCACTGTGCCGCCCTCTCCCACGAAGATTTGATCAGATTTCATGAGCTGCAGATTTTGTTTTTTTCTTTGCATTGCAGACTTTGGGATTGGTCCACATGGGGTTTCGTTTGAGAACCTGAGCACAAACTGTGAGGAAACTATCAGCACAACACACTCGCTCGAAAATAAATATATGATCAACAGGGTTGGCTATGTAACTTGACGTTCATTTTATCTCCATTCACCTCTTCAGCTGGCCCCATGATTATGGGTTCAGGGAGCTGCCTGGATGTTTCTTTTTGTTCATGTGGGTGTCGCTGGCTAGATCAGCATGCACTGCTCATCAGTATTTAGCCTTGAGAAAGTTGTGGTGAGCTGCCTTCTTGAAACGTTGTAATCCATTTGTACAGGAACACTTACAGTGCTGTTAGGGAGGGAAGTCCACGAATTTGTCCCAATGACAGTGAAGGAACGGCGATATATTTCCAAATCAGAATGCTGAGGGAATTGAGGGTGGTGTTGGCTGTGTGGCGTTGGAGGGGGGAGGGGGAGAGGGGGCGGGGGGGGGGGGGGGGGGGGGGTTGGCAGGGGAGCTGCCAGGTGGAAGCGGTCTTGGGTTTGGGAGATGCTGTCTAAAGTGCCTTTGGTAGATTCCTGCACCATGCAGACAAGTGGAGAATATTCTATCGCACTCCTGACTTGTGCCACGTCGATCGTGGACTGTTTTGTGGGAGTCGGGAGGTGAGTTACTCCCACAGGATTCCCATCCTCTGCCCTGCTCTTTTAGCCACTGAATAAACTGATAACATGCGTGCTGAGTCAGAATAGGTGTGTCTTCTTTCCTGCTCAGTTTGTCGTGAATTTTCCGCACTTTTGTCTTTTCCTGAATGTATTTTGAGGCTCAAGTAAGGGCCAATGCCATATGATTGTAAGATACTACATTCAGGTAATATTCAATCGTGGATTCACTAGCGGGAGGGGTACGGTTTCGAGTCATGTTGTTGACGCTGGATTGATAAAGCAGAGAAGCAGGCTGAAGCTTTGGGAACCAGGGTTCGAATTCCAACACAGCAGATTAACTCAATTCAAGGCAAAGTAGAATTACTGTAAGTGAGTAGAGAAAATTTTAATTATGTAATATTTCCTCACTAAAACGAATATGTTTTGACCATGTTTCTGCCGATTTTGAAGCCTCGGACCGATATATAAACATTGCTGCACGCTGCTTTGCCGTGGGCCAGTGGCGCAATGGATAACGCGTCTGACTACGGATCAGAAGATTCCAGGTTCGACTCCTGGCTGGCTCTGTGTGATAATTTAACAGTAGTTCACAAACTCCATGTTCGTGTGGGTGAAAAATGTGTGTTGACAAATTTTGCAGCAATTCAGAGAAATGTTGACCAAATGCAGTCAGCTTCTATGATGAAATTTATCTTAGCTAATGATTGTTCAAAAAAGTGTTGACTATTTTAAGAAAAAAAAACTGATAAACTTCAATTAAGTTTTTTTTTTAAAAATAGTTTATTTAAATGACGAATTCTCGTTAAAGTATTCGGGGAAAATATGTTAGCAAGTTTAAGCTACTCTTTAAAAAGTTGGAAATTTCTCGAAAAATATGAGGAAACATTACATTTTTCAAAATGGTGAAAACATTTTCTAAAAAGTTGATGAACTCTGATTAAACATGTTTAATTTTAAGAAGCAAAATACACAGAAATGTTTTTTAAAAGTTGACAAATTTCAGTTAAATCAGATGGAGGAATTTCTTTGGAGTAAGTTTAGTTTTGAAAAGTTCAAATTAGCCAGAAGTTTCTGGTTTGTGATGCTGGGATTGTTGTCCATTGGAGCGAAGGAGATTGAGGAGCGATTTAATCGAGGTGGACTAGATTAGGGCAAGTTTAGAGGGGGAGGGGCAAATTTTAAGATATTGGGCAAGGCGGGGGCGAAGAAGATTTGGAAGCAACATTTTTTCCACAGCGAGTGCTCAGGACCTGGAACTCATTGCCTCCGAGAGTGTTGGATGCGGTCAATTTAGGTAATAGAAATTCTGAGGTGGACATGGACTTCCTGAGAAAGAAGATGGGTCTCCAGGAACATTCTTTTGGCAGGTAGATGGTTCTCCTCGGTGACATTGAATCTGAAGATCAACCTGTGGAAGCACACCCCTTCCCCGGCCACCGCCCCCACCCACTGTTGAGAACAGTACAGCACAGGAAACAGGCCCTTCGGCCCTCCAAAATGTTTGACAAGAACCCCGCTGATATTAAATGCAAGGGCATCAAAATCAAAAAGGGTATTTTGGAACATTCGTTCTTCATTGTAGATATTTTCAATTTCATATAACGTGAAAAAGGATATGCAAAATATTCAGACTGTTGAATGGGAACTCCCGACATTGTTACAAGGACAACATTAACCATTTACCTCATTGTCACCACCTCAGAAGCTGTCTTGGCTCAAGGGCCAACATTGCGGTGAATCCTCGTTTCGGTCCCGCTGTGGGGAAAACAACTTCATTGATTCACTGGCCCTGCTCTGACGTAATAAACTGGAGAACAAAGGGTCTGTGAGCTGATTGGATGAATTGGAGAATCAGGGACATGATTGGACGTCACCAGTTGATTCGTTTGGGAATTAACCAATCGCTGGAGAGACCGGAAATACATGTAAATATCTTCACCCAAACAATTACAGATTGAACCCATTCTGTTTAATTCCGCAATAAACTCGCTGCAAACATGTTGGGTATCATTTTGTATTCGTTTCTCACTGTTTCAGCTCTTTTGCCTGGTAAGTCTACAAGGGACATAAACTTCTTCTTGCAAGCGATGTCGACAGTAATTTAGGTCCGCTTTGCTGTAGATGATAATGTGATCCGTGTTCTGATGTTATGAGTTACAATAGAATGATAATAACACCTTAACTTTCAATATTTCTAAATTTCTGCCGGTGTCACTACTGGAGACTCAATATCAAAGGAGCCGGTTACAGCGATGAAGTTTGAATGGGACTCAAAGAACAAAGAACAAAGAAAGTTACAGGCTCTTAGGCCCTCCAAGCCTGCACCGATCATGTTGCCCGACTGAACTAAAACCCGCTATCCTTCCGGGGACCATATCCCTCTATTCCCATCTTACTCATATATTTGTCCGGACGCACCTTAAATGTCACTATCGTATCTGTTTCCACTACCTCCCCCGGCAGCGTGTTCCAGGCACCCATCACACTCGGTGTAAAACACTTACCTCATTAATCTCCTTTAAACCTTGCCCCTCGCACCTTAAACCTATGCCCCTTAGTAATTGACTCTTCCACCCTGGGAAAAACCTTCTGACTATCCACTCTAGCCATGCCCCTCAGAATCTTGTAGACTTGTATCAGGTCGTCCCTCAACCTCCGTCGTTCAAGTGACAACAAACCAAGTTTCTCCAACCTCTCTTCTTAGCTAATGGGCGGCATGGTAGCACAGTGGTTAGCACTGCTTCTTCACAGCTCCAGGGACCTGGGTTTGATTCCCGGCTTTGGTCACGGTCTGTGGCGTAAGCACATTCTCCTCGTGTCAGCGTGGGTTTCCTCCAGGTGCTCGGATTTCCTCCCACAGTCCAAAAATGTGCGGATTAGGTTTATTAGTAATGCTAAAATTGCCCCTTAGAGTTCTGAGATGCGTAGGTTTGAGGGATTAACGTGTAAATGTGGGGGTAGGGTCTGGGTGGGATTGTGGTCAGTGCAGACTCGATGGGCCGAATGGCCTCCTTCTGTACTGCAGGGTTTCTATGATTCTGATGCTCTCCATGCCAGGCAACATCCTGGTAAATCTTTTCTGCACCCTCTCCAAAGCCTCAACATCGTTCTGGTAGTGTGGCGACCAAAATTGAAAATTATATTCCAAGTACGGCCTAACTAACGTGCTATAAAGCTGCAATATGACTCGCCATTTTTTAAACTCAATGCCCCGGTGACCAATAGGTTAACTGCATAGCAGCTGGTGCATATTACATTCAATTGTATCGCCAGGACCGGGAGAAGGTTCCCAGCAAAAAGAACGGAGAAAGCCCCCATCTTCTTGATCTGTATCTCTTATTATGGAGATATTTCCAGTGCAAAGAGCGTGGGAACACTATTTTCTGCATATATCGAGAGGTCGAAAAGCGAGGGGAACTTCAGCATGTGTGAGCTGTGGCTGTCGGACAGCGCGGTGTATTACTGTGGACTGAGAGACGCAATGACAGAAACCAGAGGGAGCCTGGTATGAAAAAAAAAACATTGCCCCAGAGTGACAAGATGAACGGACCAGAGAATGGTAATAATATTGGGCTATAAATAGAGCATGATTCACTCTGTGGTGCTTCTATACATTTTCGGTATTGCTGATACTCACAACAGGAGAGGCGATGGCCGAGGGGTATTATCCTGAGACTATTAATCCAGAAACTCAGCGAATGTTGCGCGGACCCGATTCAATGAAAACAATATCGACAACTAAGAATCTACTGACGACCATGAAGCCATTGTCGATTGTCGGAAAAACCCACTTTGTTCACTCATGTACTTTGGGGAATGAAATCTGCCGTCCTTACCTGGTCTGGCCTACACGTGACTCCAAAGCCAAAACAATGTGGTTGATCTCAACTACCGATGGACAACTAGTGGTATCCAAGTCCCACACACAGAAAAAATTCACTGGAATCACTGTTAAAACTGTCCTGATAATAAGGCTAATGGACGTATTGAGAAAAAAAAAACAAGGACAGAACTATTTAGCCTCCATTAGCTTCCGGGTCACAGTAAGAAAATAAGGGTTTTTTGTGGAATGTCAATTATTGAGCATGTTCAAAAAATTCAACAGCTTTTGGAAGCCTAATGGCATTAAGCGCTATGCAGATAGCGCGGGAAAGTTGCGTTCAGGCTGGTCAGCCCTGATCTAACTGAATGACGAAGCAGAATCGAAGGACAGAATGGCCTACTGCTGTTCCCATGTTCCTGTACCCCATTTTTCTACATTCTTCCCCAAGTCAATCGCTAAATGTGGAAGTTCTCTCTGTAAGGATGATTATATTAATCCAGCTCACGGTGCGTCTGGTTACTGTCTGTTATCTCACCACCTGGGTGTCACACAGCACCACTGGAGACAGAAGGGAGGGAGCTGAGAACATCCGGAGAAAGGAAGCTGATTATTGAAGGCGGGGATTAGACCGGATAAAATCAAACACACAGCTCCCCTTTTACAGAGCGACAGCGGCAATGCAGCTGCTGTGGGGATCATTCCTGACAGGTAATTATGTGCAAAAGACGTTGCACCATTTCACACGTTTCCCAAGCTTGGTTCCAGACCACAAATTAATCATACGCCCTTCTGACCATTTTCTGTTTTGTTATTTCCATATTTGAGACATGGAGATTCTGTCACCCAGCCGCTCACATCAGATGTTAAGAGAGAAGGCGAGATCGTGACTTTAACATGTAGCAATGAAACCAAGCACGCTGAATGTCTTCTTCACCACTCTGTCCACCTGTGACTCCACTTTCAAGGAGCAGAGAGCGACTATAGGTTGTACTGGTACCGACAACATCCAGACACGCAGCCCGTGTTTATAGTGCGGAAAGATACTGATAGTTATGAAAATAAAGCAGATGTTTTTAAAAGTCGCTTCTTTGTAGCTAATGTCGCTCTGTAGGAGGTAGCTAAATTGATACAAAATTGGCTTGATGACAGAAGCCACAGGGCGGTTGTAGAGGGTTGTTTTTTAAACAGGAGGCCTGTGACCAGCGTTGTGCCTCAGGGATCGGTGCTGGGTCCACTGTTATTTGTCATTTATATTAATGATTTGGGTGAGAAAAAAGGAGGCATGTTTAGGAAGTTTGCAGATGACACGAAGATTGGTGGCATAGTGGACAGTGAAGAAGGTTATCTCGGATTGCAACGGGATCTTGATAAATTGGGCCAGTGGGCTCACGAATGGCAGATGGAGTTTAATTTAGATAAATGCGAGGTTATGCATTTTGGTAGATTGAACCAGGGCAGGACTTACTCAGTTAATGGTAGGTCATTGAGAAGAGTTACAGAGCAAAGAAATCTAGAGGTGCAGGTCCATAGCTCCTTGAATGTAGAGCCACAGGTGGACAGAGTGGTAAAGAAGACATTCAGCGTGCTTGGTTTCATCGCTCAGAACATTGAATACAGGGGTTGGAACGTCTTGTTGAAGTTGTACAAGACATTGGTAAGGCTACACTTGGAATACTGTGTACAGTTCTGTTCACCCTATTATAGAAAGGATATTATTAAACTAGAAAAAGTGCAGGAAAGATTTACCAGGATGCTACCGAGACTTGATGGTTTGAGTTATAAGAAGAGGCTGGATAGACTGGGACATTTTTCTCTGGCGTGTAGAAGGCTGAGGGGTGACCTTATAGAGGTCTATAAAATAATGAGGGGCATGGATCATCTAGGTAGTCAATATATTTTCCCAAAGGTAGGGGAGTCTAAAACTAGATGGCACAGGTTTAAGGAGAGAGGGGAAAGATGCAAAAGTGTCCAGAGGGCAGATTTTTCACACAGAGGATGGTGAGCGTCTGGAACAAGCTGCCAGAGGTAGTGGTAGAAGCGGGTACAATTTTGTCTTTTAAAAAGCATTTCGACAATTACATGGGTAAGACAGGTACAGAGGGATATGGGTCAAATGTGGGCGATTGGGACTAGCTTTGGATTTTTTTTAAAAAAGGCGGCATGGACAAGTTGGGCCGAAGGGCCTGGATCCATGCTGTTAACCTCTATGACTTCATGACTCTAGGTCTATCTCCAGACCTCGAACAAATTCATGAGTTTAAGTATATTTGATCTGAGCCTGACTGATGCTGCCGTTTATCATTGCGCGTCCAGACTCACAGAGATAGAAAGAAGGCTCACCCTCATTCAGAAACCTGCTTAACACTGGAGATGGCGACTGAGGATTGCTGAGACTCATGGCCAGACGTTCAGTGAGTTTTCAGCCGCTCAAACACAAACAGAGGAAACCAAGTTAACCGCAGATGCAACTGACACCTAACTCTTTCCAGCCGCAATGGAGAAAACAAACTGCAGAATCCAATCTGTCAGGCAGATCCAGCACAGAACCATACTCGACTCATTCTTCCAAAAGACAATCATGCCACTTTTCTGGTCTGGCTCCACCAGTCGGTGGTGAGCTGGATACCAGTGAATGGAAATACCTCAAGCTGCGACACAATTAATGTCCTGGTCATGGGAATGTTTCCATTGCCTGCGACCGCAGTTGGGAATAAAAGCCTTCTTTGTTAATTGGGGATAGTTCTCAAAACATTACAGGCATTGAACCCACCGTCATTGCACTCAACAGCAAATTTCAAAACTATCTGTGTAGAAAACAACTCGCATTCAATTTCAGAGGAGTCCTAAAATCTACAGCTTGCATCACAGTAACAATAATACAAATCAGATGTCTGTTTGGATTGGCAGAAACATATTTTGAAAATATAATGAATACATTGAATCTCCAGAAAGAAGGCCATTTACCACTCAGCACCAACAGAGGAAGCTCATGCATCACGTATTCATGACCACTGCAGCTAATCCACCAAGAAGTCGCATGGCACTGGGGAATGAGGGCTTTCATTATTCTCATCATAAGTCACCAATTCAGAAATCTGCAAACATCCTTATAATTTGCCTTACTTGTTAGGAGACCACTATGTTTGATTTGGACTCTGTTACATTGATCAAATTCCATTGTTAATGATGACCACTCTCTACATAACCAACTGGGCCCTTACCTGTGCCCCAAATTTAAACTTATTTAAATGAAACGGTGGCCTGATGCTCTACAATCACAGTTCAATCTGCTAGATGTTTCAAGATAAACCTTTCCCATATCAGATTGTACTTTATATTGTTGACTTCATATATTCCTTGAATTTCTGCTGCCATCTCAGTCATTGCTTCTCCCTTTGTCTATTTGCTTTTATCACTGTGCCTCCCCTTAACTCTCTCACTGACTTGTCATTGTCCTTGCAATTCTGTCGATTCCTCTGCCTATTTTTCTGTGATTCCTATGCGCCTAATTCCATCTCTCCATATGTCAGCTGAACAATATCTATTTCCAACCTCTGCAACAGCAGGGAACACAAGTGACCTTCAATGGGTATTGCTGACTTCATCTGTCCGTTTCGTAGTCACTGTGGCATCCTCATGCTCTCTGCTCACTATGAATTCACTGAATGAGACAAATAGAATCTCAGGCACCAATTTAAAACTTCGCAATGAAAGTCATGCCACCTGGTGGTGGCATCGCTAAATGCATGTTGGTCAAGTTTGTCAAACTCTCTTTCACATCCTGAATTACGTAAATTAATTTCCAGGGGTTCTTCCCCTGCTTTAAAACACGCACTCGGCCAAAAAATCCAAACAGACATTTTTCAACACACCGGCAGCCGGCGGTATCAGTAGTGTAGTTGTTATCACGTTCGCCCCCAACGCAAAAAAGATCCCGGTTTGAAATCAGGCAGAAACATTCATTAAACTTTCTCATGGAGGGTGAGGTATGTCTGTATGATTTCAGTTTCTTGCTGAATATCATCGGAATCTCGATGTTACAGCCACATTATCTTTGCTCTGACCTCGGCCTCAAATGCTTTCTCCAAAATCAGAAATGCTGAATTTTATGACGCAATGTCAGGAAAGAAACGTTCCTATTTTGACACCGTGCACATATTAGCATCTGCTTCAGTTTACACCAGTGTTTAGTTGGTTTAATAGATGCAGACTAACATAGTTAATCACCATCTGAAACATGTCTAATAGTGATGAGTGCTCAGAAAGACAGACACAAGTGATGCTGTAAGTGAACTAAAGGAAATTGCACACATTTTCCGGAGCATTCTTTTTTGAAGATCGTTCTTCATAATAAAGAAATAGAAAAAAAAACACTCAGACAAATGAGAAAATCGAAACTTAGTGCGGATTTGTTGGACTTTCCTATCGATGGACGGAATTTTTTAAGCGCCTGAATGTTAGTTACATATATTAACCGGTGACTCGATTCCTTTTGTTGGTCAGTTATGTTCGACATAAAATGTTGAATAACGACAAATACTGGATATAACTGGTTGAAATTATTCGACGGAAGATGATAATGATGCATTAATGATTGAGCAGGAATCATTGCTCCCATAGACATTTCCCAGACGAACGCTTTTGAATTTTGAAGTTCAAGATGAGTTGAGATATCAGGTGGATAGTAACGGATATGTTCTTGTATTAAGTAACATGGGCCCTAAATCTAACCATGAGAACCTGCAGCAAAACAGTGGAGTTGAACATTGTAGTCAGGCGAATTGGAGGCGTGGTGCTGTCTCTTGTTTCTGTAGTGTAGTGGTTATCACATTTGTTGAACACGCGCAAGGTTTCTGGCTCGAAACCGGGCTGAAACATTCATTAAGCTTTCTCATGTCGGGTGGGGGGAATCGATATGATTTCAGTTCGTTGCTGAACATTATCCGAATCTCGATGTTACAGCCATATTATCATTGCTCTGACCTCGGCTTCAAATGTTTTCTGGAAAATAAGAAATGCCGATTTATTTTTGACGCACTGACAGAAAGAAACGTTTCGATTTTGACGCAATGCACATAATAGCACCACGTTCAGTCTACAACAGAATTTAATGGGTTTATCGGTGCAGACTAACATCGTTAATCACCATCTGAATCATGTCCAATAGTAGGGTGTGCTCTAAAGGATAGACACAAGTGATACTGCAAGTGAACTAGAGGAAACGGAGCATATTTCCCAGAAGAATCCTTTTTAAAATCGTTCTTCATAACAAAGAAATAGGAAAGAAGACTCAGACAGATGAGGGAATGGAGACTCAGTCCGGATCTACTGGACATTCCAAAAGATGGCCGGAAATTATGCGCCTGAATATTTCACGCCCATAATAAAAAGCTCAAGTGTAACTCACAGATATCTTTTCAATCCCTTCCATTTAAATGTGGTTGACTTTGTTTGAAAGCAGACTATGGTCAATCAAAAAAATTGCGATCTGTATTACCCGGTGATTCGATTCCCTTTGTTTATCAGTTATGTTTGCAATTGAGTGATATTCAATTTCAGAGATATTCTATTCATAATGAAGACATACAGAACAGTACAGCACAGAACAGGCCCTTTAGCCCACGATGTTGTGCCAAGCTTTATCTGAAACCAAGATCAAGCTATCCCACTCCCTATCATCCTGGTGTGCTCCATGTGCCTATCCAATAACCGCTTGAATGTTCCTAAAGTGTCTGACTCCACTATCACTGCAGGCAGTCCATTCCACACCCCAACCACTCTCTGCGTAAAGAACATACCTCTGATATCCTTCCTATATCTCCCACCATGAACCCTATAGTTATGCCCCCTTGTAATAGCTCCATCCACCCGAGGAAATAGTCTTTGAACGTTCACTCTATCTATCCCCTTCATCATTTTATAAACCTCTATTAAGTCTCCCCTCAGCCTCCTCCGCTCCAGAGAGAACAACCCTAGCTCCCTCAACCTTTCCTCATAAGACCAACCCTCCAAACCAGGCAGCATCCTGGTAAATCTCCTCTGCACTCCTTCCAGCGCCTCCACATCCTTCTTATAGTGAGGTGACCAGAACTGCGCACAATATTCCAAATGTGGTCTCACCAAGGTCCTGTACAGTTGCAGCATAACCCCACGGCTCAGAAACTCCAACCCCCGTTAATAAAAGCTAACACACTATAGGCCTTCTTCACAGCTCTATCCACTTGAGTGGCAACCTTTAGAGATCTGTGGATATGGACCCCAAGATGTCTCTGTTCCTCCACAGTCTTCAGAACCCTACCTTTGACCCTGTAATCCACATTTAAATTAATCCTACCAAAATGAATCACCTCACATTTATCAGGGCCTACCAAAATGAACCACCTCACATTTATCACATTTATATGTGTTAAATAATGCATTGATATTAAATATTGAAACAAATACTGAGTACAATTGTAAAATGAGCTTTGACAAAGTATCATCTGGACTCGAAATGTCAGCTATTTTCTATCCTTACAGGTGCTGCCAGACCTTGTGAGATTTTCCTGCATTTTCTCTTTTGGTTTCCGATTCCAGAATCCGCAGTAATTTGCTTTTATTACGGAGTACAAATGGTTCAGATTATTCGAAGGAAGATGTGAATGATGCATTAATGAATGAGCAGAAATCATTGCTCCCTCAGATATTTGTCAGACGAACCCTTTTAAATTTTAAAGTTCCAGGTAAGTTGAGCAATCAGATGGAAAATTGGGCGGAGAAATGGTAGATGGAATTTAATTCAGATCAATGCGAAGTGATGCATTTTGGAAGAACGAATGTCGGGGGGAGTTATACAATAAACGGCAGAGCCACCAAGAGTATAGAAACACAGAGGGGCCTAGGTGTGCAAGTCCACAAATCCTTGAAGGTGGCAGCACAGGTGGAGAAGGTGGTGAAGAAGGCATATGGTATGCTTATCCTTATAGGACGGGCTATAGATTTTAAAAGCTGGAGTCTGATGTTGCAGCTGTATAGAACGCTGGTTAGGCCACATTTGGAGTACTGCATCCAGTTCTGGTCGCCGCACTATCAGAAGGACGTGGAAGCTTTAGAGAGAGTGCAGAGAAGGTTTACCAGGATGTTGCCTGGTATGGAGGGTCTTAGCTATGAGGAGAGATTGGGTAAACTGGAATTGTTCTCCCTGGAAAGACGGGAATGAGGGGAGACCTAATAGAGGTGTACAAGATTATGAGGGGTATAGATAGGGTGAACAGTGGGAAGATTTTACCCAGGTCGGAGGTGACGATCACGAGGGGTCAAGGGCTCAAGGTGAGAGGGGCGTGATATAACTCAGATATCAGAGGGACGTTTTTTTGCACAGAGAGTGGTGGGAGCCTGGAATGCGCTGCCAAGTAGCGTTGTGGAGGTAAACACGCTGGCATCGTTTAAGACTTACCTGGATAGTCACAGGAGCTGTCTGGGAGTGGAGGGATACAAACGAATGGTCTCGTTGGACCAATGAGCGGCACAGGCTTGGAGGGCCGAAGGTCCTGTTTCCTGTGCTGTACTGTTCTTTGTTCTTTGAAAGTAACGGGTACCTTCCTGAAACAAGTGACATGGGCTCTCAGTCTAACCATTGGAACCTGCAGAAATACAGCGCAGTTGAACATTGCAGGAAGGCCGATTTGCTGTAGTCTGCTGTCAGCAGTTGCTGTAGTGTAGTTGCTATCATGTTCGCCTCACACGCAAGCGGCCCCGGGTTTGAAACTGAGTAGAAACATTCATTAAGCTTTCCCATGCAGGGTGAGGGAAACCTGTGTGATTTCAGTTCGTTGCTGAACATTATCCGAATCTCGACGTGACAGCCATATTATCTTTGTTCAGACCTTGGCCACAAATTCTTTCTGCTAAGTAAGAAATGCTGATAGTTTTTTGATGCACTGGCAGGAAAGAAACGTTTCGATTTTGACACCGTGTATATATTCGCATCACGTTCAGTCTACAACAGAATTTAAGGGGTTTATAGGTGCAGACTAACATCGTTATTCACCATCTGAAACTTTTCTAATCGTAGTATGTGCTCCAGAAGACTGACGCAAATGCTACTGTAAGTGAACTAGAGGAAATGTTGCACATTTCCCAGGAGAATCTCTACTGAAACCGTTCTTCATGACAAAGAAATAGGGAAAAAAACCATTCAGACAGATGAGGAAATCGAGCCTCAATGCGGATCTAGTGGACTTTCCAATAGATGGCCGGAACTGATGCGCCTGAAAGTTTCACGCCCATAATAAAAAAGGCTCCACTGTCACTAACAGACAATTCTTCAAAGTCTTCCATTTAAATGTGGTTGACTTTGTTTAAAAGCTGGCCATAGTCAATCTCAAAATTGTGATCTGTATTACCCGGTGACTCGATTCATTCTGTTGCTCAGTTATGTTTGCAATTCATTGACGTTCACTTTCAGAGATATCCAATTCATAATGAAGACATATGTGTTAAATAATGCCTTGATACTAAATAGTGAAACAAATACTGAGTACAATTGCACAATGAGCTTTGACAAAGTGTCGTCTGGACTCGAAACGCCAGCTCTTTTCTCTCCTTACAGATGCTGCCAGATCTTGTGAGAATTTCCAGCATTTTATCTTTTGGTTTCAGATTCCAGCATCTGCGGTAACTGGCTTTTATTACTGAGTACAATTGGTTGAGATTATTCGAAGGAGGATGAAAATGATGCATTAATGAATGGGCAGAAATCATTGCTCCCTCAGATATTTGCCAGACGAACGCTTCTAAGTTTTGAAGTTCAAGATAAGTTGAGCAATCAGGTTGAAAGTCGCGGTTATCTTCCCGACACAAGTCACATGGGGGTAGGGGGGGGGGGTGGCGGAGGAGAGGGGGTTCTCAGTCTAACCATTTGAACGTGCAGCAATACAGCACAGTTGAACATTGCAAACAGGCCGATTTGCTCTAATGTCACTCAAGCTGTTTCTGTAGTGTAGTGGTTCTGACGTTCGCCTGACACGCGAAAAGTCCCCAGTTCAAAACCACGCAGAAACGTTCGTTAAGCTTCTTCATGTCGTGTAAGGGAAAATTGCTTAATTTCAGTTCGTTGCTCATCACCATGCGAGCCTCGATGTTAAAGGCGCGTTATCCTTGCTCTGACATCACCCTCAAATGCTTGCTGTAAAATAAGGAACAGGCCGATTTGCTGTCGTCACTTATCAGCTGTTTCTGTAGTGTAGTGGTGATCACGTTCACTTCACACGCGAGAAGTCCCCGGTCCGAAACCGAGCAGAAAAATTCATTCATCTTTCTCATGTAGGGGGAGAGAAATCTGTATCATTTCAGTTCATTGCTGAACATTATCCGAATCTCGATGTTACAGCCATATTATCTTTGCCCTAAACCTGGGCCTCAAATGTTTTCTATAAAATAAGAAATGCTGATTCATTTTTTGACACACTGACAGGAAAGAAACGTTTCGATTGTGACACATATTCGCATCTCGTTCAGTCTACAACAGAATTTAATGGGTTTATAGGTGCAGACTAACATGGTTAATCACCATCTGAAACATATCTTATAGTAATGTGTGCTCCAGAAGACTGACACAAGTGATCTACATGAAAGACACTCATTTCCCACAAGATTCTTTTTTGAAATCGTTCTTCACAACAAAGAAATAGGGAGAAAAAAAAACTCAGACAGATGAGGGAATCGAGACTCAGTGCGGTTCTCCTGGACTTTCCTATTAATGGCCAGAATTTATGCGTCTGAATGTTTCACGCCCATTATAAAAAAGGCTCAAGTGTCACGAACAGATAATTCTTGAATCTCTTCCATTCAAATGAAGTTGACTCTGTGTGAAAGCTGACTATGGTCAATCGCAAAATTGCGATCGGTATTACCCGGTGACTCGATTCCTTCTGTTGGTCAGTTATGTTTGCAATTCAATGATATTCAATTTCAGAGATATTCAATTCATAATGACGTGTTAAATAATGCATTGATGCTAAATATTGAAACAAATACTGAGTACAATTGTAAAATGAGCCTTGACAAAGTGTCATCTGGACTTGAAACGACAGCCCTTTTCACTCCTTACATTTGCTGTCAGAGCTTCTGAGATTTTCCAGCATTTTCTCTTTTGGTTTCCTATTCCAGCATCCGCAGTAATTTGCTTTTATTACTGAGTACAGTTGGTTGAGATTATTCGAAGAAAGATGAGAATGATGCATTAATGAATGGGCAGAAATCATTGCTCCCTTAGATATTTGCGGGACGAACGCTTTTAAATTTTGATGTTTGAGATAAGTTGAGCAATCAGATTGAAAGTAACGGTTATCTTCCTGAATTCAGTGACATGGGCTCTCAGTCTCACCATCGGAACCTGCAACAAGACAGCGGAGTTGAACATTGCAGATAGGCAGCTTTGCTCTAACGTGTTTTAGGCTGTTTCTGTAGTGTAGTGGTTAACACATTCGCTAAACACGCAAATAGTCCCCGCTTCGAAACCAAGTAGAAGCATTCATTAAGCTTTCGCATGTCGTGTAAGGAAAAATTGCTTGATTTCAGTTAATTGCTCAACATTATCCGAAACCCGATGTTAATGGCATGTTATCATTGCTCTGGCATCACTCTCAAGTGTTTTCTGTGAAATAAGAAACGATTTTTTTTTGACGCACTGACAGGAAAGTTCGATTTTGACACCGAACACATATTCGCATCTCGTTCAGACTACAACAGAATTTAATGGGCTTATAGATGCAGATTAATATGGTTAATCACCATCTGAAATATCTGATAGTAGTGTGTGTTCAAAAAGTGATACTGTAAGTGAACTGGAGGAAATGGCGCACATTTCACAGAAGAATCTTTTTTAAAATGGTTTTTCGTCACTAAGAAACAGGAAAAGACACTCAGGCAGATGAGGGAATCGAGACTCACTGCGGATCGACTGGACTTTCCTGTAAAGGGCCGGAATTTATGCGCCTGAATGTTTCACGCCCGTAATAAAAAAGGCTCAAGTGTCACGAACAGATAGTTCTTGATTCTCCTCCATTTAAATGTCGTTGACTTTGTTTAAAATTTGACGATAGTCAATCTCAAATTTGCGATCTGTATTAGCCGGTGATTCGATTCGTTCTGTTGGTCAGTTATGTTTGCAATTCAGTGATGTTCAATTTCAGAGATATTCAATTCATAATGAAGACATATGTGTTAAATAACGCATTGATATTAAATATTGAAACAAATACTGTGTACAATTGTACAATAAGCTTTGATAAAGTGTCATCTGGACTCGAAACGTCCGCCCTTTTCACTCCTTACAGGTGCTGCCAGACATTGGGAGATTTTGCAGCATTTTCTCTTTTCTCATCCGCAGTAATTTGCTTTTATTACTGAGTACAAATGATTGAGATGATTCGAAGAAAGATGAAGATGATGCATTAACGAATGAGCAGAAATCATTGCTCCCTTAGATATTTGCCAGAAGAAGGATTTTGAATTTTGATGTTCGGGATAAGTCGTACAATCAGATTGAAAGTGACGGTTATCTTCCTGAATTCAGTCACATGGGCTCTCAGTCTCACCATCGGAACCTGCAGCAACACAGCGTAGTTGAACATTGCAGACAGGCAGATTTGCTCCAGTGCGATTACAGCTGTTTCTGTAGTGTAGTGGTTATCACGTTCGCCTAACACGCGAAAGGTCCCTGGTTCGAAACCAGGCAGAAACATTCATTAAGCTTCCTCATGTCGTGGAAGTGAAAATTGCTTGTTTTCAGTTCGTTGCTCATCATTATCCGAGCCTCGATGTGAAAGGCATGTTATCATTAAGCTGTTTCTGTGGTGTCGTGGTTATCACATTCGCCTAACACGTGGAAAGTCACCGGTTCGAAACCAGGCAGAAACATAGGGTAGCACAGTGGCACATCAGTTAAGACTGCTGCCTCAAGGCGCCAGGGTCCCAGGTTCGATTCCCAGTTTGGATCACTGTCTGCGCGGAGTCTGCATCTTCTCCCCGTGTCTGCATGGGTTTCCTCCGGGTGCGCCGGTCTCCTCCCACAGTCTGAAAGACATGCTGGCATCACCCTCAAATGCTTTCTGTGAAATAAGAAACGTTTTTTTTGACGCACTGACAGGAAAGTTCGATTTTGACACCAGCACTTATTCGCATCTCGTTCAGTCTACAGCAGAATTTAATGGGTTTATAGGTGCAGACTAATATGGTTAATCAGCATCTGAAATATCTGACAGTAGTGTGTGCTCAAAAAGACAGATACAAGTCATACTGCAAGTGAACTAGAGGAAATGACGCACATTTCACACAAGATCTATTTTTAAATCGTTTTTCATCACTGAGAAACAGGAAAGGCCACTCAGACAGATGAGAGAATCGAGGCTCAGTGCGGATCGACTGGACTTTCCGGTAAAGGTCCGGAAGTTATGCGCCTAAATGTTTCAGGCCCATAATTAAAAGGCTCAAGCGTCACGAACAGATCATTCTTGATTTTTCTCCATTTAAATGCAGTTGACTTTGTTTAAAAGCTGACGATAGTCAATCTCAAATTTGCGATCTGTATTTCCCGGTGATTCGATTCGTTCTGTTGGGCAGTTTTGTTTGCAATTCAGTGATGTTCAATTTCAGAGATATTCAATTCATAATGAAGACATATATGTTAAATAACGCATTGATATTAAATATTGAAAGAAATACTGAGTACAATTGTACAATGAGCTTTGATAAAGTGTCATCTGGACTCGAAACAGCCGCCCTTTTCACTCCTTACAGGTGCTGCCAGACATTGGGAGATTTTGCAGCATTTTCTCTTTTCTCATCCGCAGTAATTTGCTTTTATTACTGAGTACAAATGATTGAGATGATTCGAAGAAAGATGAAGATGATGCATTAACGAATGAGCAGAAATCATTGCTCCCTTAGATATTTGCCAGAAGAAGGATTTTGAATTTTGATGTTCGGGATAAGTCGTACAATCAGATTGAAAGTGACGGTTATCTTCCTGAATTCAGTCACATGGGCTCTCAGTCTCACCATCGGAACCTGCAGCAACACAGCGTAGTTGAACATTGCAGACAGGCAGATTTGCTCCACTGCTCTTCCAGCTGTTTCTGTAGTGTAGTGGTTATCACGTTCGCCTAACACGCGAAAAGTCCCTGGTTCGAAACCAGGCAGAAACATTCATTAAGCTTCCTCGTGTCGTGGAAGGGAAAATTGCTTGTTTTCAGTTCGTTGCTCATCATTCTCCGAGCCTCGATGTGAAAGGCATGTTATCATTAAGCTGTTTCTGTGGTGTCGTGGTTATCACATTCGCCTAACACGTGGAAAGTCACCGGTTCGAAACCAGGCAGAAACATAGGGTAGCACAGTGGCACAGCAGTTAAGACTGCTGCCTCAAGGCGCCAGGGTCCCAGGTTCGATTCCCAGTTTGGATCACTGTCTGCGCGGAGTCTGCATCTTCTCCCCGTGTCTGCATGGGTTGCCTCCGGGTGCGCCGATCTCCTCCCACTGTCTGAAAGACATGCTGGCATCACCCTCAAATGCTTTGTGTGAAATAAGAAACGTTTTTTTTGACGCACTGACAGGAAATTTCGATTTTGACACCAGCACTTATTCGCATCTCGTTCAGTCTACAGCAGAATTTAATGGGTTTATAGGTGCAGACTAATATGGTTAATCAGCATCTGAAATATCTGACAGTAGTGTGTGCTCAAAAAGACAGATACAAGTCATACTGCAAGTGAACTAGAGGAAATGACGCACATTTCACACGAGATCTATTTTTAAATCGTTTTTCATCACTGAGAAACAGGAAAAGCCACTCAGACAGATGAGGGAATCGAGGCTCAGTGCGGATCTACTGGACTTTCCGGTAAAGGTCCGGAAGTTATGCGCCTAAATGTTTCAGGCCCATAATTAAAAGGCTCAAGCGTCACGAACAGATCATTCTTGATTTTTCTCCATTTAAATGCAGTTGACTTTGTTTAAAAGCTGACGATAGTCAATCTCAAATTTGCGATCTGTATTACCCGGTGATTCGATTCGTTCTGTTGGGCAGTTTTGTTTGCAATTCAGTGATGTTCAATTTCAGAGATATTCAATTCATAATGAAGACATATATGTTAAATAACGCATTGATATTAAATATTGAAAGAAATACTGAGTACAATTGTACAATGAGCTTTGATAAAGTGTCATCTGGACTCGAAACATCCGCCCTTTTCACTCCTTACAGGTGCTGCCAGACATTGGGAGATTTTGCAGCATTTTCTCTTTTCTCATCCGCAGTAATTTGCTTTTATTACTGAGTACAAATGATTGAGATGATTCGAAGAAAGATGAAGATGATGCATTAACGAATGAGCAGAAATCATTGCTCCCTTAGATATTTGCCAGAAGAAGGATTTTGAATTTTGATGTTCGGGATAAGTCGTACAATCAGATTGAAAGTGACGGCTATCTTCCTGAATTCAGTCACATGGGCTCTCAGTCTCACCATCGGAACCTGCAGCATCACAGCGTAGTTGAACATTGCAGACAGGCAGATTTGCTCCACTGCTATTCCAGCTGTTTCTGTAGTGTAGTGGTTATCTCGTTTGCCTAACACGCGAAAGGTCCCTGGTTCGAAACCAGGCAGAAACATTCATTAAGCTTCCTCATGTCGTGGAAGGTAAAATTGCTTGTTTTCAGTTCGTTGCTCATCATTATCCGAGCCTCGATGTGAAAGGCATGTTATCATTAAGCTGTTTCTGTGGTGTCGTGGTTATCACATTCGCCTAACACGTGGAAAGTCACCGGTTCGAAACCAGGCAGAAACATAGGGTAGCACAGTGGCACATAAGTTAAGACTGCTGCCTCAAGGCGCCAGGGTCCCAGGTTCGATTCCCAGTATGGATCACTGTCTGCGCGGAGTCTGCATCTTCTACCCGTGTCTGCATGGGTTTCCTCCGGGTGCGCCGGTCTCCTCCCACAGTCTGAAAGACATGCTGGCATCACCCTCAAATGCTTTGTGTGAAATAAGAAACGTTTTTTTTGACGCACTGACAGGAAATTTCGATTTTGACACCAGCACTTATTCGCATCTCGTTCAGTCTACAGCAGAATTTAATGGGTTTATAGGTGCAGACTAATATGGTTAATCAGCATCTGAAATATCTGACAGTAGTGTGTGCTCAAAAAGACAGATACAAGTCATACTGCAAGTGAACTAGAGGAAATGACGCACATTTCACACAAGATCTATTTTTAAATCGTTTTTCATCACTGAGAAACAGGAAAAGCCACTCAGAAAGATGAGAGAATCGAGGCTCAGTGCGGATCGACTGGACTTTCCGGTAAAGGTCCGGAAGTTATGCGCCTAAATGTTTCAGGCCCATAATTAAAAGGCTCAAGTGTCACGAACAGATAATTCTTGATTTTTCTCCATTTAAATGCAGTTGACTTTGTTTAAAAGCTGACCATAGTCAATCTCAAATTTGCGATCTGTATTTCCCGGTGATTCGATTCGTTCTGTTGGGCAGTTTTGTTTGCAATTCAGTGATGTTCAATTCATAATGAAGACATATATTTTAAATAACGCATTGATATTATATATTGAAACAAATACTGTGTACAATTGTACAATAAGCTTTGATAAAGTGTTATCTGGACTCTAAACGTCCGCCCTTTTCGCTCCTTACAGGTGCTGCCAGACATTGGGAGATTTTGCAGCATTTTCTCTTTTCTCATCCGCAGTAATTTGCTTTTATTACTGAGTACAATTGATTGAGATGATTCGAAGAAAGATGAAGATGATGCATTAACGAATGAGCAGAAATCATTGCTCCCTTAGATATTTGCCAGAAGAACGGTTTTGAATTTTGATGTTCGGGATAAGTCGTACAATCAGATTGAAAGTAACGGTTATCTTCCTGAATTCAGTCACATGGGCTCTCAGTCTCACCATCGGAACCTGCAGCATCACAGCGTAGTTGAACATTGCAGACAGGCAGATTTGCTCCAGTGCAATGACAGCTGTTTCTGTAGTGTAGTGGTTATCACATTTGCCTAACACGCGGAAGGTCCCTGGTTCGAAACCAGGCAGAAACGTTCATTGAGCTTCCTCATGTCGCGTAAGGGAAAATTGATTGATTTTTGTTTGTTCCTCATCATTATACGAGCCTCGATGTTAACGGCATGTTATCATTGCTCTGACGTCACCCTCAATTGCTTTCTGTGAAATAAGAAACGCTTTTTTTTGACGCACTGACAGGAAAGTTCGATTTTGACACCAGCACTTATTCGCATCTCGTTCAGTCTACAGCAGAATTTAATGGGTTTATAGGTGCAGACTAATATGGTTAATCGCCATCTGAAATATCTGACAGTAGTGTGTGCTCAAAAAGACAGATACAAGTCATACTGTAAGTGAACTCGAGGAAATGGCGCACATTTCACAGAAGAATCTTTTAAAAATCGTTTTCATCACTGAGAAATAGGAAAAGCCACTCAGACAGATGAGGGAATCGAGACTCAGTGCGGATCTACTGGACTTTCCTGTAATCGGCCGGAATTTATGCGCCTGAATGTTTCACGCCCGTAATAAAAAAGGCTCAACTGTCACGAACAGATCATTCTTGATTCTCCTCCATTTAAATGCAGTTGACTTTGTTGAAAAGCTGACCAGAGTCAATCTCAAATTTGCGATCTGTATTTCCCGGTGATTCGCTTCGTCCTGTTGGTCAGTTCTGTTTGCAATTCAGTGATGTTCAGTTTCAGAGATATTCAATTCATAATGAAGACATATGTGTTAAATAAGGCATGGATATTAAATATTGAAAGAAATACTGTGTACAATTGTACAATGAGCTTTGATAAAGTGCCATCTGGATTCGAAACGTCCGCCCTTTTCGCTCCTTACAGGTGCTGCCAGACATTGGGAGATTTTGCAGCATTTTCTCTTTTCTCATCCGCAGTAATTTGCTTTTATTACTGAGTACAATTGATTGAGATGATTCGAAGAAAAATGAAAATGATGCATTAACGAATGGGCAGAAATCATTGCTCCCTTAGATATTTGCCAGAAGAACGGTTTTGAATTTTGATGTTCGGGATATGTCGCACAATCAGATTGAAAGTGACGGTTATCTTCCTGAATTCAGTGACAATGGGCTCTCAGTCTAACCATCGGAACCTGCAGCAACACAGCGTAGTTGAACATTGCAGGCAGGCAGATTTGCTCCACTGCTATTCCAGCTGTTTCTGTAGTGTAGTGGTTATCACGTTCGCCTAACACGCGGAAGGTCCCTGGTTCGAAACGAGGCAGAAACATTCATTAAGCTTCCTCATGTCGTGGAAGGGAAAATTGCTTGTTTTCATTTCGTTGCTCATCATTATCCGAGCCTCGATGTGAAAGGCATGTTATCATTAAGCTGTTTCTGTGGTGTCGTGGTTATCACATTCGCCTAACACGTGGAAAGTCACCGGTTCGAAACCAGGCAGAAACATAGGGTAGCACAGTGGCACAGCAGTTAAGACTGCTGCCTCAAGGCGCCAGGGTCCCAGGTTCGATTCCCAGTTTGGATCACTGTCTGCGCGGAGTCTGCATCTTCTCCCCGTGTCTGCATGGGTTTCCTCCGGGTTCGCCGGTCTCCTCCCACTGTCTGAAAGACATGCTGGCATCACCCTCAAATGCTTTCTGTGAAATAAGAAACGTTTTTTTTGACGCACTGACAGGAAATTTCGATTTTGACACCAGCACTTATTCGCATCTCGTTCAGTCTACAGCAGAATTTAATGGGTTTATAGGTGCAGACTAATATGGTTAATCAGCATCTGAAATATCTGACAGTAGTGTGTGCTCAAAAAGACAGATACAAGTCATACTGCAAGTGAACTAGAGGAAATGACGCACATTTCACACAAGATCTATTTTTAAATCGTTTTTCATCACTGCGAAACAGGAAAAGCCACTCCAAGACAGATGAGGGAATCGAGGCTCAGTGCGGATCTACTGGACTTTCCGGGAAAGGTCAGGAAGTTATGCGCCTAAATGTTTCAGGCCCATAATTAAAAAGGCTCAAGTGTCACGAACAGATAATTCTTGATTTTTCTCCATTTAAATGCAGTTGACTCTGTTTAAAAGCTGACGACAGTCAATCTCAAATTTGCGATCTGTATTTCCCGGTGATTCGATTCGTTCTGTTGGGCAGTTTTGTTTGCAATTCAGTGATGTTCAATTTCAGAGATATTCAATTCATAATGAAGACATATATGTTAAATAACGCATTGATATTAAATATTGAAACAAATACTGTGTACAATTGTACAATAAGCTTTGATAAAGTGTCATCTGGACTCGAAACGTCCGCCCTTTTCACTCCTTACAGGTGCTGCCAGACATTGGGAGATTTTGCAGCATTTTCTCTTTTCTCATCCGCAGTAATTTGCTTTTATTACTCAGTACAATTGATTGAGATGATTCGAAGAAAGATGAAGATGATGCATTAACGAATGAGCAGAAATCATTGCTCCCTTAGATATTTGCCAGAAGAACGGTTTTGAATTTTGATGTTCGGGATAAGTCGTACAATCAGATTGAAAGTAACGGTTATCTTCCTGAATTCAGTCACATGGGCTCTCAGTCTCACCATCGGAACCTGCAGCATCACAGCGTAGTTGAACATTGCAGACAGGCAGATTTGCTCCAGTGCAATGACAGCTGTTTCTGTAGTGTAGTGGTTATCACATTCGCCTAACACGCGAAAGGTCCCTGGTTCGAAACCAGGCAGAAACGTTCATTGAGCTTCCTCATGTCGCGTAAGGGAAAATTGATTGATTTTTGTTTGTTCCGAATCATTATACGAGCCTCGATGTTAACGGCATGTTATCATTGCTCTGACGTCACCCTCAAATGCTTCCTATGAAATAAGAAACGCTTTTTTTTGACGCACTGACAGGAAAGTTCGATTTTGACACCGAACACTTATTCGCATCTCGTTCAGTCGACAACAGAATTTAATGGGTTTATAGGTGCAGACTAATATGGTTAATCGCCATCTGAAATATCTGACAGTAGTGTGTGCTCAAAAAGACAGATACAAGTCATACTGTAAGTGAACTCGAGGAAATGGCGCACATTTCACAGAAGAATCTTTTTAAAATCGTTTTCATCACTGAGAAATAGGAAAAGCCACTCAGACAGATGAGGGAATCGAGACTCAGTGCGGATCTACTGGACTTTCCTGTAATCGGCCGGAATTTATGCGCCTGAATGTTTCACGCCCGTAATAAAAAAGGCTCAACTGTCACGAACAGATCATTCTTGATTCTCCTCCATTTAAATGCAGTTGACTTTGTTGAAAAGCTGACCAGAGTCAATCTCAAATTTGTGATCTGTATTACCCGGTGATTCGCTTCGTTCTGTTGGTCAGTTATGTTTGCAATTCAGTGATGTTCAGTTTCAGAGATATTCAATTCATAATGAAGACATATGTGTTAAATAAGGCATGGATATTAAATATTGAAAGAAATACTGTGTACAATTGTACAATGAGCTTTGATAAAGTGCCATCTGGATTCGAAACATCCGCCCTTTTCACTCCTTACAGGTGCTGCCAGACATTGGGAGATTTTGCAGCATTTTCTCTTTTGTCATCCGCAGTAATTTGCTTTTATTACTGAGTACAAATGATTGAGATGATTCGAAGAAAAATGAAAATGATGCATTAACGAATGGGCAGAAATCATTGCTCCCTTAGATATTTGCCAGAAGAACGGTTTTGAATTTTGATGTTCGGGATCAGTCGTACAATCAGATTGAAAGTGACGGTTATCTTCCTGAATTCAGTCACATGGGCTCTCAGTCTCACCATCGGAACCTGCAGCAACACAGCGTAGTTGAACATTGCAGACAGGCAGATTTGCTCCACTGCTCTTCCAGCTGTTTCTGTAGTGTAGTGGTTATCACGTTCGCCTAACACGCGAAAAGTCCCTGGTTCGAAACCAGGCAGAAACATTCATTTAGCTTCCTCATGTCGTGGAAGGGAAAATTGCTTGTTTTCAGTTCGTTGCTCATCATGATCCGAGCCTCGATGTGAAAGGCATGTTATCATTAAGCTGTTTCTGTGGTGTCGTGGTTATCACATTCGCCTAACACGTGGAAAATCATCGGTTCGAAACCAGGCAGAAACATAGGGTAGCACAGTGGCACAGCAGTTAAGACTGCTGCCTCAAGGCGCCAGGGTCCCAGGTTCGATTCCCTGTTTGGATCACTGTCTGCGCGGAGTCTGCATCTTCTCCCCGTGTCTGCATGGGTTTCCTCCGGGTGCGCCGGTCTCCTCCCACAGTCTGAAAGACATGCTGGCATCGCCCTCAAATGCTTTGTGTGAAATAAGAAACGTTTTTTTTGACGCACTGACAGGAAATTTCGATTTTGACACCAGCACTTATTCGCATCTCGTTCAGTCTACAGCAGAATTTAATGGGTTTATAGGTGCAGACTAATATGGTTAATCAGCATCTGAAATAACTGACAGTAGTGTGTGCTCAAAAAGACAGATACAAGTCATACTGCAAGTGAACTAGAGGAAATGACGCACATTTCACACAAGATCTATTTTTAAATCGTTTTTCATCACTGAGAAACAGGAAAAGCCACTCAGACAGATGAGAGAATCGAGGCTCAGTGCGGATCTACTGGACTTTCCGGGAAAGGTCCGGAAGTTATGCGCCTAAATGTTTCAGGCCCATAATTAAAAGGCTCAAGTGTCACGAACAGATAATTCTTGATTTTTCTCCATTTAAATGCAGTTGACTTTGTTTAAAAGCTGACGATAGTCAATCTCAAATTTGCGATCTGTATTTCCCGGTGATTCGATTCGTTCTGTTGGGCAGTTATGTTTGCAATTCAGTGATGTTCAATTTCAGAGATATTCAATTCATAATGAAGACATATATGTTAAATAACGCATTGATATTAAATAGTGAAACAAATACTGAGTACAATTGTACAATAAGCTTTGATAAAGTGTCATCTGGACTCGAAACATCCGCCCTTTTCACTCCTTACAGGTGCTGCCAGACATTGGGAGATTTTGCAGCATTTTCTCTTTTCTCATCCGCAGTAATTTGCTTTTATTACTGAGTACAATTGATTGAGATGATTCGAAGAAAGATGAAGATGATGCATTAACGAATGAGCAGAAATCATTGCTCCCTTAGATATTTGCCAGAAGAACGGTTTTGAATTTGATGTTCGGGATAAGTCGTACAATCAGATTGAAAGTAACGGTTATCTTCCTGAATTCAGTCACATGGGCTCTCAGTCTCACCATCGGAACCTGCAGCATCACAGCGTAGTTGAACATTGCAGACAGGCAGATTTGCTCCAGTGCAATGACAGCTATTTCTGTAGTGTAGTGGTTATCACATTCGCCTAACCCGCGAAAGGTCCCTGGTTCGAAACCAGGCAGAAACGCTCATTGAGCTTCCTCATGTCGCGTAAGGGAAAATTGATTGTTTTTTGTTTGTTCCGAATCATTCTCCGAGCCTCGATGTTCACGGCATGTTATCATTGCTCTGACGTCACCCTCAATTGCTTTCTGTGAAATAAGAAACGCTTTTTTTTGACGCACTGACAGGAAAGTTCGATTTTGACACCGAACACTTATTCGCATCTCGTTCAGTCTACAGCAGAATTTAATGGGTTTACAGGTGCAGACTAATATGGTTAATCAGCATCTGAAATATCTGACAGTAGTGTGTGCTCAAAAAGACAGATACAAGTCATACTGCAAGTGAACTAGAGGAAATGACGCACATTTCACACAAGATCTATTTTTAAATCGTTTTTCATCACTGAGAAACAGGAAAAGCCACTCAGACAGATGAGAGAATCGAGGCTCAGTGCGTATCTACTGGACTTTCCGGTAAAGGTCCGGAAGTTATGCGCCTAAATGTTTCAGGCCCATAATTAAAAGGCTCAAGTGTCACGAACAGATAATTCTTGATTTTTCTCCATTTAAATGCAGTTGACTTTGTTTAAAAGCTGACGATAGTCAATCTCAAATTTGCGATCTGTATTTCCCGGTGATTCGATTCGTTCTGTTGGGCAGTTTTGTTTGCAATTCAGTGATGTTCAATTTCAGAGATATTCAATTCATAATGAAGACATATGTGTTAAATAAGGCATGGATATTAAATATTGAAAGAAATACTGTGTACAATTGTACAATGAGCTTTGATAAAGTGCCATCTGGATTCGAAACATCCGCCCTTTTCACTCCTTACAGGTGCTGCCAGACATTGGGAGATTTTGCAGCATTTTCTCTTTTGTCATCCGCAGTAATTTGCTTTTATTACTGAGTACAATTGATTGAGATGATTCGAAGAAAAATGAAAATGATGCATTAACGAATGGGCAGAAATCATTGCTCCCTTAGATATTTGCCAGAAGAACGGTTTTGAGTTTTGATGTTCGGGATAAGTCGTACAATCAGATTGAAAGTGACGGTTATCTTCCTGAATTCAGTGACATGGGCTCTCAGTCTCACCATCGGAACCTGCAGCATCACAGCGTAGTTGAACATTGCAGACAGGCAGATTTGCTCCAGTGCAATGGTAGCTGTTTCTGTAGTGTAGTGGTTATCACATTCGCCTAACACGCGAAAGGTCCCTGGTTCGAAACCAGGCAGAAACACTCATTGAGCTTCCTCATGTCGCGTATGGGAAAATTGATTGATTTTTGTTTGTTCCTCATAATTATACGAGCCTCGATGTTAACGGCATGTTATCATTGCTCTGACATCACCCTCAAATGCTTTCTGTGAAATAAGAAACGCTTTTTTTTGACGCACTGACAGGAAAATTCGATTTTGACACCGAACACTTATTCGCATCTCGTTCAGTCTACAACAGAATTTAATGGGTTTATAGGTGCAGACTAATATGGTTAATCGCCATCTGAAATATCTGACAGTAGTGTGTGCTCAAAAAGACAGATACAAGTCATACTGTAAGTGAACTCGAGGAAATGGCGCACATTTCACAGAAGAATCTTTTTAAAATCGTTTTCATCACTGAGAAATAGGAAAAGCCACTCAGACAGATGAGGGAATCGAGACTCAGTGCGGATCTACTGGACTTTCCTGTAATCGGCCGGAATTTATGCGCCTGAATGTTTCACGCCCGTAATAAAAAAGGCTCAACTGTCACGAACAGATCATTCTTGATCCAACTCCATTTAAATGCAGTTGACTTTGTTTAAAAGCTGACGATAGTCAATCTCAAATTTGCGATCTGTATTTCCCGGTGATTCGATTCGTTCTGTTGGGCAGTTTTGTTTGCAATTCAGTGATGTTCAATTTCAGAGATATTCAATTCATAATGAAGACATATATGTTAAATAACGCATTGATATTAAATATTGAAAGAAATACTGAGTACAATTGTACAATGAGCTTTGATAAAGTGTCATCTGGACTCGAAACAGCCGCCCTTTTCACTCCTTACAGGTGCTGCCAGACATTGGGAGATTTTGCAGCATTTTCTCTTTTCTCATCCGCAGTAATTTGCTTTTATTACTGAGTACAAATGATTGAGATGATTCGAAGAAAGATGAAGATGATGCATTAACGAATGAGCAGAAATCATTGCTCCCTTAGATATTTGCCAGAAGAAGGATTTTGAATTTTGATGTTCGGGATAAGTCGTACAATCAGATTGAAAGTGACGGTTATCTTCCTGAATTCAGTCACACGGGCTCTCAGTCTCACCATCGGAACCTGCAGCAACACAGCGTAGTTGAACATTGCAGACAGGCAGATTTGCTCCACTGCTCTTCCAGCTGTTTCTGTAGTGTAGTGGTTATCACGTTCGCCTAACACGCGAAAAGTCCCTGGTTCGAAACCAGGCAGAAACATTCATTAAGCTTCCTCGTGTCGTGGAAGGGAAAATTGCTTGTTTTCAGTTCGTTGCTCATCATTATCCGAGCCTCGATGTGAAAGGCATGTTATCATTAAGCTGTTTCTGTGGTGTCGTGGTTATCACATTCGCCTAACACGTGGAAAGTCACCGGTTCGAAACCAGGCAGAAACATAGGGTAGCACAGTGGCACAGCAGTTAAGACTGCTGCCTCAAGGCGCCAGGGTCCCAGGTTCGATTCCCAGTTTGGATCACTGTCTGCGCGGAGTCTGCATCTTCTCCCCGTGTCTGCATGGATTGCCTCCGGGTGCGCCGATCTCCTCCCACTGTCTGAAAGACATGCTGGCATCACCCTCAAATGCTTTGTGTGAAATAAGAAACGTTTTTTTTGACGCACTGACAGGAAATTTCGATTTTGACACCAGCACTTATTCGCATCTCGTTCAGTCTACAGCAGAATTTAATGGGTTTATAGGTGCAGACTAATATGGTTAATCAGCATCTGAAATATCTGACAGTAGTGTGTGCTCAAAAAGACAGATACAAGTCATACTGCAAGTGAACTAGAGGAAATGACGCACATTTCACACGAGATCTATTTTTAAATCGTTTTTCATCACTGAGAAACAGGAAAAGCCACTCAGACAGATGAGGGAATCGAGGCTCAGTGCGGATCTACTGGACTTTCCGGTAAAGGTCCGGAAGTTATGCGCCTAAATGTTTCAGGCCCATAATTAAAAGGCTCAAGCGTCACGAACAGATCATTCTTGATTTTTCTCCATTTAAATGCAGTTGACTTTGTTTAAAAGCTGACGATAGTCAATCTCAAATTTGCGATCTGTATTTCCCGGTGATTCGATTCGTTCTGTTGGGCAGTTTTGTTTGCAATTCAGTGATGTTCAATTTCAGAGATATTCAATTCATAATGAAGACATATATGTTAAATAACGCATTGATATTAAATATTGAAAGAAATACTGAGTACAATTGTACAATGAGCTTTGATAAAGTGTCATCTGGACTCGAAACATCCGCCCTTTTCACTCCTTACAGGTGCTGCCAGACATTGGGAGATTTTGCAGCATTTTCTCTTTTCTCATCCGCAGTAATTTGCTTTTATTACTGAGTACAAATGATTGAGATGATTCGAAGAAAGATGAAGATGATGCATTAACGAATGAGCAGAAATCATTGCTCCCTTAGATATTTGCCAGAAGAAGGATTTTGAATTTTGATGTTCGGGATAAGTCGTACAATCAGATTGAAAGTGACGGCTATCTTCCTGAATTCAGTCACATGGGCTCTCAGTCTCACCATCGGAACCTGCAGCATCACAGCGTAGTTGAACATTGCAGACAGGCAGATTTGCTCCACTGCTATTCCAGCTGTTTCTGTAGTGTAGTGGTTATCACGTTTGCCTAACACGCGAACGGTCCCTGGTTCGAAACCAGGCAGAAACATTCATTAAGCTTCCTCATGTCGTGGAAGGTAAAATTGCTTGTTTTCAGTTCGTTGCTCATCATTATCCGAGCCTCGATGTGAAAGGCATGTTATCATTAAGCTGTTTCTGTGGTGTCGTGGTTATCACATTCGCCTAACACGTGGAAAGTCACCGGTTCGAAACCAGGCAGAAACATAGGGTAGCACAGTGGCACATAAGTTAAGACTGCTGCCTCAAGGCGCCAGGGTCCCAGGTTCGATTCCCAGTATGGATCACTGTCTGCGCGGAGTCTGCATCTTCTACCCGTGTCTGCATGGGTTTCCTCCGGGTGCGCCGGTCTCCTCCCACAGTCTGAAAGACATGCTGGCATCACCCTCAAATGCTTTGTGTGAAATAAGAAACGTTTTTTTTGACGCACTGACAGGAAATTTCGATTTTGACACCAGCACTTATTCGCATCTCGTTCAGTCTACAGCAGAATTTAATGGGTTTATAGGTGCAGACTAATATGGTTAATCAGCATCTGAAATATCTGACAGTAGTGTGTGCTCAAAAAGACAGATACAAGTCATACTGCAAGTGAACTAGAGGAAATGACGCACATTTCACACAAGATCTATTTTTAAATCGTTTTTCATCACTGAGAAACAGGAAAAGCCACTCAGAAAGATGAGAGAATCGAGGCTCAGTGCGGATCGACTGGACTTTCCGGTAAAGGTCCGGAAGTTATGCGCCTAAATGTTTCAGGCCCATAATTAAAAGGCTCAAGTGTCACGAACAGATAATTCTTGATTTTTCTCCATTTAAATGCAGTTGACTTTGTTTAAAAGCTGACCATAGTCAATCTCAAATTTGCGATCTGTATTTCCCGGTGATTCGATTCGTTCTGTTGGGCAGTTTTGTTTGCAATTCAGTGATGTTCAATTCATAATGAAGACATATATTTTAAATAACGCATTGATATTATATATTGAAACAAATACTGTGTACAATTGTACAATAAGCTTTGATAAAGTGTTATCTGGACTCTAAACGTCCGCCCTTTTCGCTCCTTACAGGTGCTGCCAGACATTGGGAGATTTTGCAGCATTTTCTCTTTTCTCATCCGCAGTAATTTGCTTTTATTACTGAGTACAATTGATTGAGATGATTCGAAGAAAGATGAAGATGATGCATTAACGAATGAGCAGAAATCATTGCTCCCTTAGATATTTGCCAGAAGAACGGTTTTGAATTTTGATGTTCGGGATAAGTCGTACAATCAGATTGAAAGTAACGGTTATCTTCCTGAATTCAGTCACATGGGCTCTCAGTCTCACCATCGGAACCTGCAGCATCACAGCGTAGTTGAACATTGCAGACAGGCAGATTTGCTCCAGTGCAATGACAGCTGTTTCTGTAGTGTAGTGGTTATCACATTTGCCTAACACGCGGAAGGTCCCTGGTTCGAAACCAGGCAGAAACGTTCATTGAGCTTCCTCATGTCGCGTAAGGGAAAATTGATTGATTTTTGTTTGTTCCTCATCATTATACGAGCCTCGATGTTAACGGCATGTTATCATTGCTCTGACGTCACCCTCAATTGCTTTCTGTGAAATAAGAAACGCTTTTTTTTGACGCACTGACAGGAAAGTTCGATTTTGACACCAGCACTTATTCGCATCTCGTTCAGTCTACAGCAGAATTTAATGGGTTTATAGGTGCAGACTAATATGGTTAATCGCCATCTGAAATATCTGACAGTAGTGTGTGCTCAAAAAGACAGATACAAGTCATACTGTAAGTGAACTCGAGGAAATGGCGCACATTTCACAGAAGAATCTTTTAAAAATCGTTTTCATCACTGAGAAATAGGAAAAGCCACTCAGACAGATGAGGGAATCGAGACTCAGTGCGGATCTACTGGACTTTCCTGTAATCGGCCGGAATTTATGCGCCTGAATGTTTCACGCCCGTAATAAAAAAGGCTCAACTGTCACGAACAGATCATTCTTGATTCTCCTCCATTTAAATGCAGTTGACTTTGTTGAAAAGCTGACCAGAGTCAATCTCAAATTTGCGATCTGTATTTCCCGGTGATTCGCTTCGTCCTGTTGGTCAGTTCTGTTTGCAATTCAGTGATGTTCAGTTTCAGAGATATTCAATTCATAATGAAGACATATGTGTTAAATAAGGCATGGATATTAAATATTGAAAGAAATACTGTGTACAATTGTACAATGAGCTTTGATAAAGTGCCATCTGGATTCGAAACGTCCGCCCTTTTCGCTCCTTACAGGTGCTGCCAGACATTGGGAGATTTTGCAGCATTTTCTCTTTTCTCATCCGCAGTAATTTGCTTTTATTACTGAGTACAATTGATTGAGATGATTCGAAGAAAAATGAAAATGATGCATTAACGAATGGGCAGAAATCATTGCTCCCTTAGATATTTGCCAGAAGAACGGTTTTGAATTTTGATGTTCGGGATATGTCGCACAATCAGATTGAAAGTGACGGTTATCTTCCTGAATTCAGTGACAATGGGCTCTCAGTCTAACCATCGGAACCTGCAGCAACACAGCGTAGTTGAACATTGCAGGCAGGCAGATTTGCTCCACTGCTATTCCAGCTGTTTCTGTAGTGTAGTGGTTATCACGTTCGCCTAACACGCGGAAGGTCCCTGGTTCGAAACGAGGCAGAAACATTCATTAAGCTTCCTCATGTCGTGGAAGGGAAAATTGCTTGTTTTCATTTCGTTGCTCATCATTATCCGAGCCTCGATGTGAAAGGCATGTTATCATTAAGCTGTTTCTGTGGTGTCGTGGTTATCACATTCGCCTAACACGTGGAAAGTCACCGGTTCGAAACCAGGCAGAAACATAGGGTAGCACAGTGGCACAGCAGTTAAGACTGCTGCCTCAAGGCGCCAGGGTCCCAGGTTCGATTCCCAGTTTGGATCACTGTCTGCGCGGAGTCTGCATCTTCTCCCCGTGTCTGCATGGGTTTCCTCCGGGTTCGCCGGTCTCCTCCCACTGTCTGAAAGACATGCTGGCATCACCCTCAAATGCTTTCTGTGAAATAAGAAACGTTTTTTTTGACGCACTGACAGGAAATTTCGATTTTGACACCAGCACTTATTCGCATCTCGTTCAGTCTACAGCAGAATTTAATGGGTTTATAGGTGCAGACTAATATGGTTAATCAGCATCTGAAATATCTGACAGTAGTGTGTGCTCAAAAAGACAGATACAAGTCATACTGCAAGTGAACTAGAGGAAATGACGCACATTTCACACAAGATCTATTTTTAAATCGTTTTTCATCACTGCGAAACAGGAAAAGCCACTCCAAGACAGATGAGGGAATCGAGGCTCAGTGCGGATCTACTGGACTTTCCGGGAAAGGTCAGGAAGTTATGCGCCTAAATGTTTCAGGCCCATAATTAAAAAGGCTCAAGTGTCACGAACAGATAATTCTTGATTTTTCTCCATTTAAATGCAGTTGACTCTGTTTAAAAGCTGACGACAGTCAATCTCAAATTTGCGATCTGTATTTCCCGGTGATTCGATTCGTTCTGTTGGGCAGTTTTGTTTGCAATTCAGTGATGTTCAATTTCAGAGATATTCAATTCATAATGAAGACATATATGTTAAATAACGCATTGATATTAAATATTGAAACAAATACTGTGTACAATTGTACAATAAGCTTTGATAAAGTGTCATCTGGACTCGAAACGTCCGCCCTTTTCACTCCTTACAGGTGCTGCCAGACATTGGGAGATTTTGCAGCATTTTCTCTTTTCTCATCCGCAGTAATTTGCTTTTATTACTCAGTACAATTGATTGAGATGATTCGAAGAAAGATGAAGATGATGCATTAACGAATGAGCAGAAATCATTGCTCCCTTAGATATTTGCCAGAAGAACGGTTTTGAATTTTGATGTTCGGGATAAGTCGTACAATCAGATTGAAAGTAACGGTTATCTTCCTGAATTCAGTCACATGGGCTCTCAGTCTCACCATCGGAACCTGCAGCATCACAGCGTAGTTGAACATTGCAGACAGGCAGATTTGCTCCAGTGCAATGACAGCTGTTTCTGTAGTGTAGTGGTTATCACATTCGCCTAACACGCGAAAGGTCCCTGGTTCGAAACCAGGCAGAAACGTTCATTGAGCTTCCTCATGTCGCGTAAGGGAAAATTGATTGATTTTTGTTTGTTCCGAATCATTATACGAGCCTCGATGTTAACGGCATGTTATCATTGCTCTGACGTCACCCTCAAATGCTTCCTATGAAATAAGAAACGCTTTTTTTTGACGCACTGACAGGAAAGTTCGATTTTGACACCGAACACTTATTCGCATCTCGTTCAGTCGACAACAGAATTTAATGGGTTTATAGGTGCAGACTAATATGGTTAATCGCCATCTGAAATATCTGACAGTAGTGTGTGCTCAAAAAGACAGATACAAGTCATACTGTAAGTGAACTCGAGGAAATGGCGCACATTTCACAGAAGAATCTTTTTAAAATCGTTTTCATCACTGAGAAATAGGAAAAGCCACTCAGACAGATGAGGGAATCGAGACTCAGTGCGGATCTACTGGACTTTCCTGTAATCGGCCGGAATTTATGCGCCTGAATGTTTCACGCCCGTAATAAAAAAGGCTCAACTGTCACGAACAGATCATTCTTGATTCTCCTCCATTTAAATGCAGTTGACTTTGTTGAAAAGCTGACCAGAGTCAATCTCAAATTTGTGATCTGTATTACCCGGTGATTCGCTTCGTTCTGTTGGTCAGTTATGTTTGCAATTCAGTGATGTTCAGTTTCAGAGATATTCAATTCATAATGAAGACATATGTGTTAAATAAGGCATGGATATTAAATATTGAAAGAAATACTGTGTACAATTGTACAATGAGCTTTGATAAAGTGCCATCTGGATTCGAAACATCCGCCCTTTTCACTCCTTACAGGTGCTGCCAGACATTGGGAGATTTTGCAGCATTTTCTCTTTTGTCATCCGCAGTAATTTGCTTTTATTACTGAGTACAAATGATTGAGATGATTCGAAGAAAAATGAAAATGATGCATTAACGAATGGGCAGAAATCATTGCTCCCTTAGATATTTGCCAGAAGAACGGTTTTGAATTTTGATGTTCGGGATCAGTCGTACAATCAGATTGAAAGTGACGGTTATCTTCCTGAATTCAGTGACAATGGGCTCTCAGTCTAACCATCGGAACCTGCAGCAACACAGCGTAGTTGAACATTGCAGGCAGGCAGATTTGCTCCACTGCTATTCCAGCTGTTTCTGTAGTGTAGTGGTTATCACGTTCGCCTAACACGCGGAAGGTCCCTGGTTCGAAACGAGGCAGAAACATTCATTAAGCTTCCTCATGTCGTGGAAGGGAAAATTGCTTGTTTTCATTTCGTTGCTCATCATTATCCGAGCCTCGATGTGAAAGGCATGTTATCATTAAGCTGTTTCTGTGGTGTCGTGGTTATCACATTCGCCTAACACGTGGAAAGTCACCGGTTCGAAACCAGGCAGAAACATAGGGTAGCACAGTGGCACAGCAGTTAAGACTGCTGCCTCAAGGCGCCAGGGTCCCAGGTTCGATTCCCAGTTTGGATCACTGTCTGCGCGGAGTCTGCATCTTCTCCCCGTGTCTGCATGGGTTTCCTCCGGGTTCGCCGGTCTCCTCCCACTGTCTGAAAGACATGCTGGCATCACCCTCAAATGCTTTCTGTGAAATAAGAAACGTTTTTTTTGACGCACTGACAGGAAATTTCGATTTTGACACCAGCACTTATTCGCATCTCGTTCAGTCTACAGCAGAATTTAATGGGTTTATAGGTGCAGACTAATATGGTTAATCAGCATCTGAAATATCTGACAGTAGTGTGTGCTCAAAAAGACAGATACAAGTCATACTGCAAGTGAACTAGAGGAAATGACGCACATTTCACACAAGATCTATTTTTAAATCGTTTTTCATCACTGCGAAACAGGAAAAGCCACTCCAAGACAGATGAGGGAATCGAGGCTCAGTGCGGATCTACTGGACTTTCCGGGAAAGGTCAGGAAGTTATGCGCCTAAATGTTTCAGGCCCATAATTAAAAAGGCTCAAGTGTCACGAACAGATAATTCTTGATTTTTCTCCATTTAAATGCAGTTGACTCTGTTTAAAAGCTGACGACAGTCAATCTCAAATTTGCGATCTGTATTTCCCGGTGATTCGATTCGTTCTGTTGGGCAGTTTTGTTTGCAATTCAGTGATGTTCAATTTCAGAGATATTCAATTCATAATGAAGACATATATGTTAAATAACGCATTGATATTAAATATTGAAACAAATACTGTGTACAATTGTACAATAAGCTTTGATAAAGTGTCATCTGGACTCGAAACGTCCGCCCTTTTCACTCCTTACAGGTGCTGCCAGACATTGGGAGATTTTGCAGCATTTTCTCTTTTCTCATCCGCAGTAATTTGCTTTTATTACTCAGTACAATTGATTGAGATGATTCGAAGAAAGATGAAGATGATGCATTAACGAATGAGCAGAAATCATTGCTCCCTTAGATATTTGCCAGAAGAACGGTTTTGAATTTTGATGTTCGGGATAAGTCGTACAATCAGATTGAAAGTAACGGTTATCTTCCTGAATTCAGTCACATGGGCTCTCAGTCTCACCATCGGAACCTGCAGCATCACAGCGTAGTTGAACATTGCAGACAGGCAGATTTGCTCCAGTGCAATGACAGCTGTTTCTGTAGTGTAGTGGTTATCACATTCGCCTAACACGCGAAAGGTCCCTGGTTCGAAACCAGGCAGAAACGTTCATTGAGCTTCCTCATGTCGCGTAAGGGAAAATTGATTGATTTTTGTTTGTTCCGAATCATTATACGAGCCTCGATGTTAACGGCATGTTATCATTGCTCTGACGTCACCCTCAAATGCTTTCTATGAAATAAGAAACGCTTTTTTTTGACGCACTGACAGGAAAATTCGATTTTGACACCGAACACTTATTCGCATCTCGTTCAGTCGACAACAGAATTTAATGGGTTTATAGGTGCAGACTAATATGGTTAATCGCCATCTGAAATATCTGACAGTAGTGTGTGCTCAAAAAGACAGATACAAGTCATACTGTAAGTGAACTCGAGGAAATGGCGCACATTTCACAGAAGAATCTTTTTAAAATCGTTTTCATCACTGAGAAATAGGAAAAGCCACTCAGACAGATGAGGGAATCGAGACTCAGTGCGGATCTACTGGACTTTCCTGTAATCGGCCGGAATTTATGCGCCTGAATGTTTCACGCCCGTAATAAAAAAGGCTCAACTGTCACGAACAGATCATTCTTGATTCTCCTCCATTTAAATGCAGTTGACTTTGTTGAAAAGCTGACCAGAGTCAATCTCAAATTTGTGATCTGTATTACCCGGTGATTCGCTTCGTTCTGTTGGTCAGTTATGTTTGCAATTCAGTGATGTTCAGTTTCAGAGATATTCAATTCATAATGAAGACATATGTGTTAAATAAGGCATGGATATTAAATATTGAAAGAAATACTGTGTACAATTGTACAATGAGCTTTGATAAAGTGCCATCTGGATTCGAAACATCCGCCCTTTTCACTCCTTACAGGTGCTGCCAGACATTGGGAGATTTTGCAGCATTTTCTCTTTTGTCATCCGCAGTAATTTGCTTTTATTACTGAGTACAAATGATTGAGATGATTCGAAGAAAAATGAAAATGATGCATTAACGAATGGGCAGAAATCATTGCTCCCTTAGATATTTGCCAGAAGAACGGTTTTGAATTTTGATGTTCGGGATCAGTCGTACAATCAGATTGAAAGTGACGGTTATCTTCCTGAATTCAGTCACATGGGCTCTCAGTCTCACCATCGGAACCTGCAGCAACACAGCGTAGTTGAACATTGCAGACAGGCAGATTTGCTCCACTGCTCTTCCAGCTGTTTCTGTAGTGTAGTGGTTATCACGTTCGCCTAACACGCGAAAAGTCCCTGGTTCGAAACCAGGCAGAAACATTCATTAAGCTTCCTCATGTCGTGGAAGGGAAAATTGCTTGTTTTCAGTTCGTTGCTCATCATTATCCGAGCCTCGATGTGAAAGGCATGTTATCATTAAGCTGTTTCTGTGGTGTCGTGGTTATCACATTCGCCTAACACGTGGAAAATCATCGGTTCGAAACCAGGCAGAAACATAGGGTAGCACAGTGGCACAGCAGTTAAGACTGCTGCCTCAAGGCGCCAGGGTCCCAGGTTCGATTCCCTGTTTGGATCACTGTCTGCGCGGAGTCTGCATCTTCTCCCCGTGTCTGCATGGGTTTCCTCCGGGTGCGCCGGTCTCCTCCCACAGTCTGAAAGACATGCTGGCATCGCCCTCAAATGCTTTGTGTGAAATAAGAAACGTTTTTTTTGACGCACTGACAGGAAATTTCGATTTTGACACCAGCACTTATTCGCATCTCGTTCAGTCTACAGCAGAATTTAATGGGTTTATAGGTGCAGACTAATATGGTTAATCAGCATCTGAAATAACTGACAGTAGTGTGTGCTCAAAAAGACAGATACAAGTCATACTGCAAGTGAACTAGAGGAAATGACGTACATTTCACACAAGATCTATTTTTAAATCGTTTTTCATCACTGAGAAACAGGAAAAGCCACTCAGACAGATGAGAGAATCGAGGCTCAGTGCGGATCTACTGGACTTTCCGGGAAAGGTCCGGAAGTTATGCGCCTAAATGTTTCAGGCCCATAATTAAAAGGCTCAAGTGTCACGAACAGATAATTCTTGATTTTTCTCCATTTAAATGCAGTTGACTTTGTTTAAAAGCTGACGATAGTCAATCTCAAATTTGCGATCTGTATTTCCCGGTGATTCGATTCGTTCTGT
The DNA here is from genome assembly GCF_964213995.1 of Mustelus asterias. Lineage (NCBI taxonomy): Eukaryota > Metazoa > Chordata > Chondrichthyes > Carcharhiniformes > Triakidae > Mustelus > Mustelus asterias. The sequence continues at coordinate 8,924,453 of NC_135830.1, forward strand.
TGGGCAGTTATGTTTGCAATTCAGTGATGTTCAATTTCAGAGATATTCAATTCATAATGAAGACATATATGTTAAATAACGCATTGATATTAAATAGTGAAACAAATACTGAGTACAATTGTACAATAAGCTTTGATAAAGTGTCATCTGGACTCGAAACATCCGCCCTTTTCACTCCTTACAGGTGCTGCCAGACATTGGGAGATTTTGCAGCATTTTCTCTTTTCTCATCCGCAGTAATTTGCTTTTATTACTGAGTACAATTGATTGAGATGATTCGAAGAAAGGTGAAGATGATGCATTAACGAATGAGCAGAAATCATTGCTCCCTTAGATATTTGCCAGAAGAACGGTTTTGAATTTGATGTTCGGGATAAGTCGTACAATCAGATTGAAAGTAACGGTTATCTTCCTGAATTCAGTCACATGGGCTCTCAGTCTCACCATCGGAACCTGCAGCATCACAGCGTAGTTGAACATTGCAGACAGGCAGATTTGCTCCAGTGCAATGACAGCTATTTCTGTAGTGTAGTGGTTATCACATTCGCCTAACCCGCGAAAGGTCCCTGGTTCGAAACCAGGCAGAAACGCTCATTGAGCTTCCTCATGTCGCGTAAGGGAAAATTGATTGTTTTTTGTTTGTTCCGAATCATTCTCCGAGCCTCGATGTTCACGGCATGTTATCATTGCTCTGACGTCACCCTCAATTGCTTTCTGTGAAATAAGAAACGCTTTTTTTTGACGCACTGACAGGAAAGTTCGATTTTGACACCGAACACTTATTCGCATCTCGTTCAGTCTACAGCAGAATTTAATGGGTTTACAGGTGCAGACTAATATGGTTAATCAGCATCTGAAATATCTGACAGTAGTGTGTGCTCAAAAAGACAGATACAAGTCATACTGCAAGTGAACTAGAGGAAATGACGCACATTTCACACAAGATCTATTTTTAAATCGTTTTTCATCACTGAGAAACAGGAAAAGCCACTCAGACAGATGAGAGAATCGAGGCTCAGTGCGTATCTACTGGACTTTCCGGTAAAGGTCCGGAAGTTATGCGCCTAAATGTTTCAGGCCCATAATTAAAAGGCTCAAGTGTCACGAACAGATAATTCTTGATTTTTCTCCATTTAAATGCAGTTGACTTTGTTTAAAAGCTGACGATAGTCAATCTCAAATTTGCGATCTGTATTTCCCGGTGATTCGATTCGTTCTGTTGGGCAGTTTTGTTTGCAATTCAGTGATGTTCAATTTCAGAGATATTCAATTCATAATGAAGACATATGTGTTAAATAAGGCATGGATATTAAATATTGAAAGAAATACTGTGTACAATTGTACAATGAGCTTTGATAAAGTGCCATCTGGATTCGAAACATCCGCCCTTTTCACTCCTTACAGGTGCTGCCAGACATTGGGAGATTTTGCAGCATTTTCTCTTTTGTCATCCGCAGTAATTTGCTTTTATTACTGAGTACAATTGATTGAGATGATTCGAAGAAAAATGAAAATGATGCATTAACGAATGGGCAGAAATCATTGCTCCCTTAGATATTTGCCAGAAGAACGGTTTTGAGTTTTGATGTTCGGGATAAGTCGTACAATCAGATTGAAAGTGACGGTTATCTTCCTGAATTCAGTGACATGGGCTCTCAGTCTCACCATCGGAACCTGCAGCATCACAGCGTAGTTGAACATTGCAGACAGGCAGATTTGCTCCAGTGCAATGGTAGCTGTTTCTGTAGTGTAGTGGTTATCACATTCGCCTAACACGCGAAAGGTCCCTGGTTCGAAACCAGGCAGAAACACTCATTGAGCTTCCTCATGTCGCGTATGGGAAAATTGATTGATTTTTGTTTGTTCCTAATAATTATACGAGCCTCGATGTTAACGGCATGTTATCATTGCTCTGACATCACCCTCAAATGCTTTCTGTGAAATAAGAAACGCTTTTTTTTGACGCACTGACAGGAAAATTCGATTTTGACACCGAACACTTATTCGCATCTCGTTCAGTCTACAACAGAATTTAATGGGTTTATAGGTGCAGACTAATATGGTTAATCGCCATCTGAAATATCTGACAGTAGTGTGTGCTCAAAAAGACAGATACAAGTCATACTGTAAGTGAACTCGAGGAAATGGCGCACATTTCACAGAAGAATCTTTTTAAAATCGTTTTCATCACTGAGAAATAGGAAAAGCCACTCAGACAGATGAGGGAATCGAGACTCAGTGCGGATCTACTGGACTTTCCTGTAATCGGCCGGAATTTATGCGCCTGAATGTTTCACGCCCGTAATAAAAAAGGCTCAACTGTCACGAACAGATCATTCTTGATCCAACTCCATTTAAATGCAGTTGACTTTGTTTAAAAGCTGACGATAGTCAATCTCAAATTTGCGATCTGTATTTCCCGGTGATTCGATTCGTTCTGTTGGGCAGTTTTGTTTGCAATTCAGTGATGTTCAATTTCAGAGATATTCAATTCATAATGAAGACATATATGTTAAATAACGCATTGATATTAAATATTGAAAGAAATACTGAGTACAATTGTACAATGAGCTTTGATAAAGTGTCATCTGGACTCGAAACAGCCGCCCTTTTCACTCCTTACAGGTGCTGCCAGACATTGGGAGATTTTGCAGCATTTTCTCTTTTCTCATCCGCAGTAATTTGCTTTTATTACTGAGTACAAATGATTGAGATGATTCGAAGAAAGATGAAGATGATGCATTAACGAATGAGCAGAAATCATTGCTCCCTTAGATATTTGCCAGAAGAAGGATTTTGAATTTTGATGTTCGGGATAAGTCGTACAATCAGATTGAAAGTGACGGTTATCTTCCTGAATTCAGTCACATGGGCTCTCAGTCTCACCATCGGAACCTGCAGCAACACAGCGTAGTTGAACATTGCAGACAGGCAGATTTGCTCCACTGCTCTTCCAGCTGTTTCTGTAGTGTAGTGGTTATCACGTTCGCCTAACACGCGAAAAGTCCCTGGTTCGAAACCAGGCAGAAACATTCATTAAGCTTCCTCGTGTCGTGGAAGGGAAAATTGCTTGTTTTCAGTTCGTTGCTCATCATTATCCGAGCCTCGATGTGAAAGGCATGTTATCATTAAGCTGTTTCTGTGGTGTCGTGGTTATCACATTCGCCTAACACGTGGAAAGTCACCGGTTCGAAACCAGGCAGAAACATAGGGTAGCACAGTGGCACAGCAGTTAAGACTGCTGCCTCAAGGCGCCAGGGTCCCAGGTTCGATTCCCAGTTTGGATCACTGTCTGCGCGGAGTCTGCATCTTCTCCCCGTGTCTGCATGGATTGCCTCCGGGTGCGCCGATCTCCTCCCACTGTCTGAAAGACATGCTGGCATCACCCTCAAATGCTTTGTGTGAAATAAGAAACGTTTTTTTTGACGCACTGACAGGAAATTTCGATTTTGACACCAGCACTTATTCGCATCTCGTTCAGTCTACAGCAGAATTTAATGGGTTTATAGGTGCAGACTAATATGGTTAATCAGCATCTGAAATATCTGACAGTAGTGTGTGCTCAAAAAGACAGATACAAGTCATACTGCAAGTGAACTAGAGGAAATGACGCACATTTCACACGAGATCTATTTTTAAATCGTTTTTCATCACTGAGAAACAGGAAAAGCCACTCAGACAGATGAGGGAATCGAGGCTCAGTGCGGATCTACTGGACTTTCCGGTAAAGGTCCGGAAGTTATGCGCCTAAATGTTTCAGGCCCATAATTAAAAGGCTCAAGCGTCACGAACAGATCATTCTTGATTTTTCTCCATTTAAATGCAGTTGACTTTGTTTAAAAGCTGACGATAGTCAATCTCAAATTTGCGATCTGTATTTCGCGGTGATTCGATTCGTTCTGTTGGGCAGTTTTGTTTGCAATTCAGTGATGTTCAGTTTCAGAGATATTCAATTCATAATGAAGACCTATATGTTAAATAACGCATTGATATTAAATATTGAAACAAATACTGAGTACAATTGTACAATGAGCTTTGATAAAGTGCCATCTGGACTCGAAACGTCCGCCCTTTTCATTCCTTACAGGTGCTGCCAGACATTGGGAGATTTTGCAGCATTTTCTCTTTTCTCATCCGCAGTAATTTGCTTTTATTACTGAGTACAATTGATTGAGATGATTCGAAGAAAGATGAAGATGATGCATTAACGAATGAGCAGAAATCATTGCTCCCTTAGATATTTGCCAGAAGAAGGATTTTGAATTTTGATGTTCGGGATAAGTCGTACAATCAGATTGAAAGTGACGGTTATCTTCCTGAATTCAGTCACATGGGCTCTCAGTCTCACCATCGGAACCTGCAGCATCACAGCGTAGTTGAACATTGCAGACAGGCAGATTTGCTCCACTGCTATTCCAGCTGTTTCTGTAGTGTAGTGGTTATCACGTTTGCCTAACACGCGAAAGGTCCCTGGTTCGAAACCAGGCAGAAACATTCATTAAGCTTCCTCATGTCGTGGAAGGGAAAATTGCTTGTTTTCAGTTCGTTGCTCATCATTATCCGAGCCTCGATGTGAAAGGCATGTTATCATTAAGCTGTTTCTGTGGTGTCGTGGTTATCACATTCGCCTAACACGTGGAAAATCACCGGTTCGAAACCAGGCAGAAACATAGGGTAGCACAGTGGCACATCAGTTAAGACTGCTGCCTCAAGGCGCCAGGGTCCCAGGTTCGATTCCCAGTATGGATCACTGTCTGCGCGGAGTCTGCATCTTCTACCCGTGTCTGCATGGGTTTCCTCCGGGTGCGCCGGTCTCCTCCCACAGTCTGAAAGACATGCTGGCATCACCCTCAAATGCTTTGTGTGAAATAAGAAACGTTTTTTTTGACGCACTGACAGGAAATTTCGATTTTGACACCAGCACTTATTCGCATCTCGTTCAGTCTACAGCAGAATTTAATGGGTTTATAGGTGCAGACTAATATGGTTAATCAGCATCTGAAATATCTGACAGTAGTGTGTGCTCAAAAAGACAGATACAAGTCATACTGCAAGTGAACTAGAGGAAATGACGCACATTTCACACAAGATCTATTTTTAAATCGTTTTTCATCACTGAGAAACAGGAAAAGCCACTCAGAAAGATGAGAGAATCGAGGCTCAGTGCGGATCGACTGGACTTTCCGGTAAAGGTCCGGAAGTTATGCGCCTAAATGTTTCAGGCCCATAATTAAAAGGCTCAAGTGTCACGAACAGATAATTCTTGATTTTTCTCCATTTAAATGCAGTTGACTTTGTTTAAAAGCTGACCATAGTCAATCTCAAATTTGCGATCTGTATTTCCCGGTGATTCGATTCGTTCTGTTGGGCAGTTTTGTTTGCAATTCAGTGATGTTCAATTCATAATGAAGACATATATGTTAAATAACGCATTGATATTATATATTGAAACAAATACTGTGTACAATTGTACAATAAGCTTTGATAAAGTGTTATCTGGACTCTAAACGTCCGCCCTTTTCGCTCCTTACAGGTGCTGCCAGACATTGGGAGATTTTGCAGCATTTTCTCTTTTCTCATCCGCAGTAATTTGCTTTTATTACTGAGTACAATTGATTGAGATGATTCGAAGAAAGATGAAGGTGATGCATTAACGAATGAGCAGAAATCATTGCTCCCTTAGATATTTGCCAGGAGAACGGTTTTGAATTTTGATGTTCGGGATAAGTCGTACAATCAGATTGAAAGTAACGGTTATCTTCCTGAATTCAGTCACATGGGCTCTCAGTCTCACCATCGGAACCTGCAGCATCACAGCGTAGTTGAACATTGCAGACAGGCAGATTTGCTCCTGTGCAATGACAGCGGTTTCTGTAGTGTAGTGGTTATCGCATTCGCCTAACACGCGGAAGGTCCCTGGTTTGAAACCAGGCAGAAACGTTCATTGAGCTTCCTCATGTCGCGTAAGGGAAAATTGATTGATTTTTGTTTGTTCCGAATCATTATACGAGCCTCGATGTTAACGGCATGTTATCATTGCTCTGACGTCACCCTCAATTGCTTTCTGTGAAATAAGAAACGCTTTTTTTTGACGCACTGACAGGAAAGTTCGATTTTGACACCAGCACTTATTCGCATCTCGTTCAGTCTACAGCAGAATTTAATGGGTTTATAGGTGCAGACTAATATGGTTAATCGCCATCTGAAATATCTGACAGTAGTGTGTGCTCAAAAAGACAGATACAAGTCATACTGTAAGTGAACTCGAGGAAATGGCGCACATTTCACAGAAGAATCTTTTAAAAATCGTTTTCATCACTGAGAAATAGGAAAAGCCACTCAGACAGATGAGGGAATCGAGACTCAGTGCGGATCTACTGGACTTTCCTGTAATCGGCCGGAATTTATGCGCCTGAATGTTTCACGCCCGTAATAAAAAAGGCTCAACTGTCACGAACAGATCATTCTTGATTCTCCTCCATTTAAATGCAGTTGACTTTGTTGAAAAGCTGACCAGAGTCAATCTCAAATTTGCGATCTGTATTTCCCGGTGATTCGCTTCGTCCTGTTGGTCAGTTCTGTTTGCAATTCAGTGATGTTCAGTTTCAGAGATATTCAATTCATAATGAAGACATATGTGTTAAATAAGGCATGGATATTAAATATTGAAAGAAATACTGTGTACAATTGTACAATGAGCTTTGATAAAGTGCCATCTGGATTCGAAACGTCCGCCCTTTTCGCTCCTTACAGGTGCTGCCAGACATTGGGAGATTTTGCAGCATTTTCTCTTTTCTCATCCGCAGTAATTTGCTTTTATTACTGAGTACAATTGATTGAGATGATTCGAAGAAAAATGAAAATGATGCATTAACGAATGGGCAGAAATCATTGCTCCCTTAGATATTTGCCAGAAGAAGGATTTTGAATTTTGATGTTCGGGATATGTCGCACAATCAGATTGAAAGTGACGGTTATCTTCCTGAATTCAGTGACAATGGGCTCTCAGTCTAACCATCGGAACCTGCAGCAACACAGCGTAGTTGAACATTGCAGGCAGGCAGATTTGCTCCACTGCTATTCCAGCTGTTTCTGTAGTGTAGTGGTTATCACGTTCGCCTAACACGCGGAAGGTCCCTGGTTCGAAACGAGGCAGAAACATTCATTAAGCTTCCTCATGTCGTGGAAGGGAAAATTGCTTGTTTTCATTTCGTTGCTCATCATTATCCGAGCCTCGATGTGAAAGGCATGTTATCATTAAGCTGTTTCTGTGGTGTCGTGGTTATCACATTCGCCTAACACGTGGAAAGTCACCGGTTCGAAACCAGGCAGAAACATAGGGTAGCACAGTGGCACAGCAGTTAAGACTGCTGCCTCAAGGCGCCAGGGTCCCAGGTTCGATTCCCAGTTTGGATCACTGTCTGCGCGGAGTCTGCATCTTCTCCCCGTGTCTGCATGGGTTTCCTCCGGGTTCGCCGGTCTCCTCCCACTGTCTGAAAGACATGCTGGCATCACCCTCAAATGCTTTCTGTGAAATAAGAAACGTTTTTTTTGACGCACTGACAGGAAATTTCGATTTTGACACCAGCACTTATTCGCATCTCGTTCAGTCTACAGCAGAATTTAATGGGTTTATAGGTGCAGACTAATATGGTTAATCAGCATCTGAAATATCTGACAGTAGTGTGTGCTCAAAAAGACAGATACAAGTCATACTGCAAGTGAACTAGAGGGAATGACGCACATTTCACACAAGATCTATTTTTAAATCGTTTTTCATCACTGAGAAACAGGAAAAGCCACTCAGACAGATGAGAGAATCGAGGCTCAGTGCGGATCTACTGGACTTTCCGGTAAAGGTCCGGAAGTTATGCGCTGAAATGTTTCAGGCCCATAATTAAAAGGCTCAAGTGTCACGAACAGATCATTCTTGATTTTTCTCCATTTAAATGCAGTTGACTTTGTTTAAAAGCTGACGATAGTCAATCTCAAATTTGCGATCTGTATTTCGCGGTGATTCGATTCGTTCTGTTGGGCAGTTTTGTTTGCAATGCAGTGATGTTCAGTTTCAGAGATATTCAATTCATAATGAAGACCTATATGTTAAATAACGCATTGATATTAAATATTGAAACAAATACTGAGTACAATTGTACAATGAGCTTTGATAAAGTGCCATCTGGACTCGAAACGTCCGCCCTTTTCATTCCTTACAGGTGCTGCCAGACATTGGGAGATTTTGCAGCATTTTCTCTTTTCTCATCCGCAGTAATTTGCTTTTATTACTGAGTACAATTGATTGAGATGATTCGAAGAAAGATGAAGATGATGCATTAACGAATGAGCAGAAATCATTGCTCCCTTAGATATTTGCCAGAAGAACGGTTTTGAATTTTTATGTTCGGGATAAGTCGTACAATCAGATTGAAAGTAACGGTTATCTTCCTGAATTCAGTGACATGGGCTCTCAGTCTCACCATCGGAACCTGCAGCATCACAGCGTAGTTGAACATTGCAGACAGGCAGATTTGCTCCAGTGCAATGACAGCTGTGTCTGTAGTGTAGTGGTTATCACATTCGCCTAACACGCGAAAGGTCCCTGGTTCGAAACCAGGCAGAAACACTCATTGAGCTTCCTCATGTCGCGTAAGGGAAAATTGATTGTTTTTTGTTTGTTCCGAATCATTATACGAGCCTCGATGTTAACGGCATGTTATCATTGCTCTGACGTCACCCTCAATTGCTTTCTGTGAAATAAGAAACGCTTTTTTTTGACGCACTGACAGGAAAGTTCGATTTTGACACCGAACACTTATTCGCATCTCGTTCAGTCTACAGCAGAATTTAATGGGTTTACAGGTGCAGACTAATATGGTTAATCGCCATCTGAAATATCTGACAGTAGTGTGTGCTCAAAAAGACAGATACAAGTCATACTGTAAGTGAACTCGAGGAAATGGCGCACATTTCACAGAAGAATCTTTTTGAAATCGTTTTCATCAATGAGAAATCGGAAAAGCCACTCAGACAGATGAGGGAATCGAGACTCAGTGCGGATCTACTGCACTTTCCTGTAATCGGCCGGAATTTATGCGCCTGAATGTTTCACGCCCGTAATAAAAAAGGCTCAACTGTCACGAACAGATCATTCTTGATTCTCCTCCATTTAAATGCAGTTGACTTTGTTGAAAAGCTGACCACAGTCAATCTCAAATTTGCGATCTGTATTTCCCGGTGATTCGCTTCGTCCTGTTGGTCAGTTCTGTTTGCAATTCAGTGATGTTCAGTTTCAGAGATATTCAATTCATAATGAAGACATATGTGTTAAATAAGGCATGGATATTAAATATTGAAAGAAATACTGTGTACAATTGTACAATGAGCTTTGATAAAGTGCCATCTGGATTCGAAACATCCGCCCTTTTCGCTCCTTACAGGTGCTGCCAGACATTGGGAGATTTTGCAGCATTTTCTCTTTTGTCATCCGTAGTAATTTGCTTTTATTACTGAGTACAATTGATTGAGATGATTCGAAGAAAAATGAAAATGATGCATTAACGAATGGGCAGAAATCATTGCTCCCTTAGATATTTGCCAGAAGAACGGTTTTGAATTTTGATGTTCGGGATAAGTCGCACAATCAGATTGAAAGTGACGGTTATCTTCCTGAATTCAGTGACAATGGGCTCTCAGTCTCACCATCGGAACCTGCAGCAACACAGCGTAGTTGAACATTGCAGACAGGCAGATTTGCTCCACTGCTCTTCCAGCTGTTTCTGTAGTGTAGTGGTTATCACGTTCGCCTAACACGCGAAAGGTCCCTGGTTCGAAACGAGGCAGAAACATTCATTTAGCTTCCTCATGTCGTGGAAGGGAAAATTGCTGGTTTTCATTTCGTTGCCCATCATTATCCGAGCCTCGATGTGAAAGGCATGTTATCATTAAGCTGTTTCTGTGGTGTCGTGGTTATCACATTCGCCTAACACGTAGAAAGTCACCGGTTCGAAACCAGGCAGAAACATAGGGTAGCACAGTGGCACAGCAGTTAAGACTGCTGCCTCAAGGTCCCAGGTTCGATTCCCAGTTTGGATCACTGTCTGCGCGGAGTCTGCATCTTCTCCCCGTGTCTGCATGGGTTTCCTCCGGGTGCGCCGGTCTCCTCCCACAGTCTGAAAGACATGCTGGCATCACCCTCAAATGCTTTCTGTGAAATAAGAAACGTTTTTTTTTGACGCACTGACAGGAAATTTCGATTTTGACACCAGCACTTATTCGCATCTCGTTCAGTCTACAGCAGAATTTAATGGGTTTATAGGTGCAGACTAATATGGTTAATCAGCATCTGAAATATCTGACAGTAGTGTGTGCTCAAAAAGACAGATACAAGTCATACTGCAAGTGAACTAGAGGAAATGACGCACATTTCACACAAGATCTATTTTTAAATCGTTTTTCATCACTGAGAAACAGGAAAAGCCACTCAGACAGATGAGGGAATCGAGGCTCAGTGCGGCTCTACTGGACTTTCCGGTAAAGGTCCGGAAGTTATGCGCCTAAATGTTTCAGGCCCATAATTAAAAGGCTCAAGTGTCACGAACAGATAATTCTTGATTTTTCTCCATTTAAATGCAGTTGACTTTGTTTAAAAGCTGACGATAGTCAATCTCAAATTTGCGATCTGTATTTCCCGGTGATTCGATTCGTTCTGTTGGGCAGTTTTGTTTGCAATTCAGTGATGTTCAATTTCAGAGATATTCAATTCATAATGAAGACATATGTGTTAAATAACGCATTGATATTAAATATTGAAACAAATACTGTGTACAATTGTACAATAAGCTTTGATAAAGTGTCATCTGGACTCGAAACGTCCGCCCTTTTCACTCCTTACAGGTGCTACCAGACATTGGGAGATTTTGCAGCATTTTCTCTTTTCTCATCCGCAGTAATTTGCTTTTATTACTGAGTACAATTGATTGAGATGATTCAAAGAAAGATGAAGATGATGCATTAACGAATGGGCAGAAATCATTGCTCCCTTAGATATTTGCCAGAAGAAGGATTTTGAATTTTGATGTTCGGGATAAGTCGTACAATCAGATTGAAAGTAACGGTTATCTTCCTGAATTCAGTCACATGGGCTCTCAGTCTCACCATCGGAACCTGCAGCAACACAGCGTAGTTGAACATTGCAGACCGGCAGACTTGGTCCCCATGGCTGTTCCGTGTGTCTGGATGAAGAACTGGTTGTTGAAGGTGAAGACATTGTGGTCCAGGATGAAGCGGATGAGTTGTAAAATTGCCTCATAAGAACAGCATATGGCGCTCGACTCATCGATCAACAGTTCCGACCCGGCACAGCAAAAAACCGCACCGACCTCCTCAGAAGACAAACACAGGACATGGTGGACAGAGTACCCTTCGTCGTCCAGTACTTCCCCGGAGCGAAGAAGCTACGGCATCTCCTCCAGAGCCTTCAACATGTCATTGATGAAGACGAACATCTCGGCAAGGCCATCCGCACACCCCCACTTCTTGCCTTCAAACAACCGCGCAACCTCAAACAGACCATTGTCCACAGCAAACTACCCAGCCTTCAGGAGAACAGTGACCACGACACCACACACCCTGCCACAGCAACCTCTGCAAGATGTGCCGGATCATCGACACGGATGCCATCATCTCACGTGAGAACACCATCCACCAGGTACACGGTACCTACTCTTGCAACTCGGCCAATGTTGTCTGCCTGATACGCTGCAGGAAAGGATGTCCCGAGGCATGGTACATTGGGGAAACCATGCAGACGCTCCGACAACGGGTGAATGAACACCGCTCGACAATCAACAGGCAAGACTGTTCTCTTCCTGTTGGGGAGCACTTCAGCAGTAACGGGCATTCAGCCTCTGATCTTCAGGTAAGCGTTCTCCAAGGTGGCCTTCACGACACACAACAGCGCAGAGTCACTGAGCAGAAACTGATAGCCAAGTTCCGCACACATGAGGACGGCCTAAACCGGGATGTTGGATTTATGTCACATTATCAGTAACCCCCACAGCTTACCTCCTGGACTTGCGGGCTGTCCTGTCTGGAGACAATACACATCTCTTTAACCTGTGTTTAATGCTTCCTCCACCCACATTGTCTGTATCTTTAAGATCTGGTTGGCTGTAGGGATTCGCATTCTAATCAGTATTCTGTAACTTGATTTTGTATCTCTGTGCCCTGTTTGAGAGCACATTTCCACTCCATCTGACGAAGGAGCAGCACTCCGAAAGCTAATGGTATTTGCTACCAAATAAACCTGCTGGACTTTAACCTGGTGTTGTTAAAACTCTTACTGTAATCAGGACAATAACCAGAGACAGACAGCAGCCCCATAGTTCCAGTCTGAACACCAGGAACAGAGATAGTGACCAATGTCTGCATAACACCTGGAAATGGAGAAGTTGAAACAGTCAGTGGACTGTTATGAGGTCTCTCCGCCCATTTTTACATTTTCAAACATTCGCTTCCTCGAGAAGGGAATCGTGATTTTTCATAAGTGATCAGAGAGCGCTCTCCCGTGGACAGCAATGCCGCACATTGGAAACAGATACACACACGGCCACCTGCAAAGACTGACACATATCCAGGTAATGGAATCATAGAATCATAGAATTTGTACAGTACAGAAAAATGCCATTCGGCCCACTGATATGTACCGATCGCAAGCCTCCCAGGCCCTATTCCCGTAACCTCATACATTTACTCTGCCAATCCCCCTGACACTAGGGTCAATTTAGCATGGCCAATCAAACTAACCTGCACATCTTTGGACCGTGGGAGGAAACCGGAGCACCCAAGGAAACCCACGCAGACACAGGGAAAGCAGATACACACACGGCCACGTGCAAAGACCAACACGTGTAAGGATATATAACCACATAGATATATGCCCAGACACTGACATCAATTCTAACGTCCCTCGTTATAAATCCAGAATTATTCTGTAGATTTCTGACACATTAGTTTGAGTTGCTAACTATGAAAATACATGAATAACTCCAACTCCGTGTTCACTAGAAGCCTCGTATACCGCACAGAATCAACAAAAGCATAGACACAGGGACAAGTAAACACAGTGATCGATTCTCAAACTGATCGACTCAAACATAGACACACAGACAATCACTGAGGAAGATAAACAAACAGATTAACACAGCCACTGACACACTCAAGAGAAGTGCACTCATTGACAATGTCAAAAACCCACTAGCTCCAGAGTAACTTTCTGAACTGGAATTCCCTGGGGTCATGTCAGTGCGGCAATATCATGTTAGATATTCATTGCGATGGAACTGTCCATTTTAACAACAGGGACTGCCAGAAATCTATTTCTCATCAATGGTGATCATTAATTGATGACTCAACAGTGGACACATTTGGAGAATAAGCAATAATGGGTGTATTTATTTTTACAGCCAAACACATTCTGGACGTGTCCATATCATGTTTAAAGTTTATTTACTAATGTCACAAGTAGGATTACGTTAATACGGCAATGAAGTTACTGTGAAAATCCCCTAGTCGCCATACTCCGCCGCCTGTTCAGGTACACTAAGGGAGAAATGTAGCATGGCAATGCACCTAACCAGCACGTCTTTCAGACTGTGGGAGGAAACTGGAGCAAATTCACACAGACACAGGAAGAACGTGCAAACTCCACTCAGACCCAAGCCAGGAATCGAACCCGAGTCCCTGGCGCTGTGAGGCAGCAGTGTGCCATTGTGCCACCATAGAATCATAGAAACCCTACAGTACAGAAAGAGGCCATTCGACCCATCGAGTCTGTACCGACCACAATCCCACCCAGGCCCTACCCCCATATCCAACCCACTAATCCCTCTAACCTACGCATCTCAGGACACTAAGAGGCAACTTTAGCATGGCCAATCAACCTAACCCGCACATCTTTGGACTGTGCCACCCCGTGTGCAGTCGGTGTAGGTAAGACAGATTCCCCACCCATTCTCGAGGTTGCCAGATCGGATGTTCGGGACACAGGAGGACAACACAAGGAGACTGCTTCAGGTATAGGTGATTCATTCTCCTCTGTTATATTCCATACTCTGTGGAAAGTTGTGGAGTTAATATTATATATAAATAAGAAATAATGAGGAGATGCTTTATCCGATTAAACCCGTTTTGTAAATTCGATTTGAAATCAAGTGCATAAATGAATATATGCTTACATTGAAAACTATATTGGGAAGCTATATCCAATACTTCATGCCATTGGGTCAGTGAAACGTTGTTACCTAACGCAAACTGTACATGGATTCCACAGAAACTCCTTCTTCAAATGGGGATTGGACAATGACTTGAAAGGGAGAAAAATCAGCTTCATGGAATGAGAGGAGGAAATTGAAATGAGAACAAAGAACAGTGCAGAACAGGAACAGGCCCTTCGGCCCACCAAGCCCGCACCGACACGTCAGTTTGGTAGCTCGTCATAAAATAATTGGCATAGGCATGGTGGGTCGAAGGGACTCTTATTGTTCTCTGCCATTGCCAACCATTTTCAATCATTACAACAATCTGAAGTCCCTCTCTGCTTCAAGAAGACGACCATCATCCCGGTACCTAAGAAAAATCAAGCAGCGTGTCTTAATAACTATCGGCCGGTGGCTCTGACATCCATCATGATGAAGTGCTTTGAAAGGTTTGTCATGGCACGAATCAATTCCAGCCTCCCGGACCACCTGGATCCACTACAGTTGCCTACCGCCGCAACAGGTCCACAGCAGACGGAATTTCCCTGGCCTTGCACTCAACCCTGGATCACCGAGACAACAAGGACAGACTCCTATTTATTGACTACAGCTCAGACTTCAACAAGTAAAGAATTAGGGAAAACCACTCAGACAGTTGAGGAAATCGAGATTCTGTGCGGATCTACTGGACTTTCCTACAGCTGAACAGGATTTAGATGCCTGAGTGCTTCACACACAGAATAAAGAGGGATCAAGTATAACAACAGATCATTCTTAAATCTATTCCCTTTAAAGATATTTGATTTTGTTCAAAAGCTGATTGTGGTCAATCTCAATGAAGCACCGTGACATGTGTATTACCCAGTGACTCGATTCCTTTTGTTGGTCAGTCATGTTTGCAATTCAATGTTGCCTATTTCGGAGATATTTCATTCAGAATGAGGAGATATGTAATTAATAAAAATATATTAATATTAAACATTGAACAGCGAACAAATATTGGATAGAACTGGTTGAAATTATTCGAAGGAAGATGAGAATGATGCATTAATGATTGAGCAGAAACCATTGCTCCCTTAGATATTTACCGGACGACCGCTTATAAAGGTTGAAGTTCAAGATGAGTTGAGAAATCAGGTTGAAAGAAACGGTTTTTTTTTTGTATTAAGTGACATGGGCTCTCAGTATAACCATTGGAGCCTGCAGCAACACAGTCGAGTTGAACATTGTGATCATGCCAATTGGTGGCACTATGCTGTCAATTGTTTCTGTAGTGTAGTGGTTATCACGTTTCCCTCACACGCGAAAGGTCCCCGGTTCAAAACCTGGCAGAAGCTTTTATTGAAATTATTCATTTCGTATGAGGGAAGTTTTGCATGGTTTCAGTTGTTGCTGAACATGATCTGAATCTCGATGTTGCAGCCATGTTATCTTTGGTCTGACCTCGGCCTCAAATGCTCTCAGCAAAATCAGAAATGCTGTATTTTAAGACGCAATGAGGAAATAAATGTTTGTACTTTGACACCGTGCGCATATTAGCAACTTGTTCAGTCCATAACAGAATTTAATGGATTTATAAATGCAGACTCACATAGTTAATCACCATCTGAAACATGTGTAATAGTCGTGTGTGCTCATAAACACAGACAGAAGTGAAAGTGTAACTGAACTTGAGGAAATGGCGCACATTTCCCGGAAGCATATTTTTAAAATTGTTCTTCATAATAAAGAAATGGGAAAAAAATCACTCAGGCAGATGAGTAAATCGAAACTCAGTGTAGATCTGCTGGACTTTTCTATAGATGAATGGGATTTAGGCGCCAGAATGTTTCACACGCAGAATAAAGAGGGATTAAGTATAACCAGCAGATCATTATTAAATCTTTTTCCTTGAAAGATATTTGATATTGTTTAAAAGCTGACTGTCTCAAATAAGCACCATGGGGTGTGTATCACCCAGTGACTCGATTTCTTTTATTGGTCAGTCATGTTTGCAATGCAATGTTGCATATTCCTGAGATATTCAACTCAGAATGAAGATGCATGTATTAAATACATGTATTCATATTTAATATTGAATAACGAAACAAATATTGAGTAACTAGCCAACGTTTCGAGTTTGGATGACCCTTCATCAGAGCTAAGGGCAAAGAAAATCAGACAAGATTTATATTATGAGGGTGGAAGGGGGGTGCTGTAATTGGACAAAGGGAATGAAAAGGAGATTGTAGAAGGCTGAGAGAGGTGTGAAAAGTGTTAATCAGAATGGTAGAGCAGAGGTACAGATGGTTTGCCCTGAATGGAGGGGGGCTGGTGGGGGGGAGGAGGGGGGGGGGCGGTTGGTCCGGGGGGGGGGGGGGGGGGGGCGGGGGGGAGGGGGCGGGCGCGGGCGAGAAGAAGAGCAGGAATGAAGAAGTTGAAAAATGGAAGTGACAAAGAAGTATGATAAAATGGATGAATGAGATGAAAAGAAGAAACAAAATGAAATAAAATAAATGGAAATGGGGTGAAGGTGGAGGGGAGAGTCATGCTCTGAAGTTGTTGAACTCAATGTTCAGTCTGGAAGGCTGTAAAGTGCCCAATCGGAAGATGAGGTTCTGTTCCTCCAATTTGCATTGGGGTTCACTAGAACATTGGAAAAGGCCAAGGACGGACATGTGGGCAGGAGAGCAGGGTGGTGTGTTGAAGGGGCAAGTGACAGGAAGCTCTGGGTCCTGCTTGCGGACAGACTGAAGGTGTTCAACAAAGCGGTCACCCAATTTGTGTTTGGTCTCTCCGATGTAGAGTAGACTGGATTGGGAGCAGTGAATTGAATAGACCAGATTGAAGAAGGTGCGTGTGAAGCACTGCTTCACCTGAAAGGGTGTTCAGGACCCGGGAGGTGAACAGGGAGGAGGTAAAGTGGCAGGTGTTGCACCTTCTACTATTGCATGGGAAGGTGCCATGGGTAGGGGATAGGAGTTTGGGTGGGATGGAGGAGTGGACCAGGGTATCCCAGAGAGGACGATCCTTGTGGAATGCTGGTGGTGGAGTGGGGGGGTGGGGGGGGGGGGGTAAAGGGAAGATGTGTTGGGTATGGCATCATGCTGGAATTGGCAGCAATGGCAGAGGATGATCCTTTGAATGTGGAGGCTGGTCAGGTGAAAAGTGAAGACAAGGGGAACCCTGTCCTGGTTCTGGGAGGGAGGGGAGGGAGTGGGAGCAGTGGCTGGGGGATGGGTCGGACATGGTCAAGAGCCCTGTCAACAACAGTGGGTGGAAAACCTCAACTGTTGAAGAAGAAAGACATATCTGCAATGCTATTTAGGAAAGTGGCATCATCAGAACAGATGCGGCGGAGGCGAAAGAATGAAGAGAATGGGATGGAGTCCTTTCAGGATGTGGGGTGTGAAGAACTGCAGTCAAGATAGTTGTGGGAGTTGGTGGGCTTGTAATAGATACTGGTGGATAGTCTAACCATGAGAACCTGCAGCAACACAGCAGAGTTGAACCTTGCAGACAAGTCGATTGGCTACACTGAACTGCTGGTAGTTTCTGTAGTGTAGTGGTTATCATGTTTGCCTAATGCGTGAGAAGTCCCTGGTTCAAAACCAGCTAGAAACTTTAGCATTTCAGGAAGTATGCATGATTTTGGTTATTTGCTGAACATTATCCAATTCTCGATGTTGCCATATTATGTTTGTTTTGACCTCGGTCTCAAATGCTTTCAGGAAAATCAGAAATGCTGCATTTTTAGATTTAGTTGCAGGAAAGAGATGTTGGTATTTTGACACCGTGCATATATTAGCAACTTGTTCGATGCATGGGTTTATAGATGTAGACCAACATAGTTAATCACCATCTGAAACACGTCTAATAGTAGTGTGTGCTCATAAAGACAGACACAAGTGATACTGTAACTGAACTAGAGGAATTGGTGCACATTGCACAGACACACCTTTTTAAAATCGGTTTTCAGAATAAAGATATACAGAAAACCATTCATGCTGATGAGGAAATCAAGGCTCAGTGCAGATCTACTGGACATTCAATAGATGGGCGGCACGGGCGGCACGGTAGCACAGTGGTTAGCACTGCTGCTTCACAGCTCCAGGGTCCTGGGTTCGATTTCTGGCTCGGGTCACTGTCTGTGTGGAGTTTGCACATTCTCCTCGTGTCTGCATGGGTTTCCTCCGGGTGCTCCGGTTTCCTCCCACAATCCAAAGATGTGCGGGTTAGGTTGATTGGCCAGGTTAAAAAAAATTGCCCCTTAGAGTCCTGGGATGTATGGGTTAGAGGGATTAGCGGGTAAAATATGTGGGGGTAGGTCCTGGGTGGGATTGTGGTCGGTGCAGACTCGATGGGCCGAATGGCCTCCTTCTGCACTGTAGGGTTTCTATGATTTCTATGAATGGGATTTAGGCACCAGAATATTTCACACCCAGAATAAACTAACTGGTCATTCTTAAATCTCTTCCCATTAAAGATATTTGATTTTGTTTATAAACTGATTGTGGTCAATCTCAAATGAGCATCATGGGGTGTGCATTAAGCAGTGACTCGATCTGTTTTGTTGGTCAGTCATAGTTGCAATTCAATGCTGCATATGTCAGAGATATTCAATTCAGAATCAGGAGATGCAGAATAAATAAATGTATTGATGTTAAATGTTGAATAATGAAACAAATACCTAGTAAAATAGATTGAGAATGATGCATTTGCCACAGTGGTTCATTTTCAGTTTTTGCTTCAGATTCCAGCATTCACAGATTTTTGCTTTTATTTATTCGCTCTGACCTGAACCTCAAAATTCATTCAGGGCGATCGGAAATACTGGATTTTCATGAGAAGAAAAAGGTGGTGTGTGGGAGGAAACAGGAGCACCTGGAGAACGTGCAGACTCCGCACAGACAGTCACCCAAGCCGAGAAACGAACCTGAGTCCCTGGTGCTGTAATGGCTGTCGAAAGAGAGAATGCGACAGCCATTCGCAGTATTTTCCCCTGGTTTCTGTGGCTATAGCTCATCTTTCATTCCCTCACCCTGCAGTATAAATATCTCCCACTTTCTATGTCTTTTTGCTTTGACAAAAGGTCATCTGGACTCAATATTGCAAATATCTCTGACATTAAGTGATGTCCATCTTTGTGCGGGGCAAATGTTCTCCATTTGGACAGAAGGTGGAGAGTCGGAACAGATGCGCCCCTGACAAAGATGGCGTCGATGTGGGGCGGGACTTTAGGCGGTGCCCGCAGAACGCTCAGGCGGTTGGGCTCGCACATGCGCATTGCAGCGGGAGTGTTTTGTTGACGGAAGCGCGCGGCTTCTTCTCTTGATCTGAATCAGATTTGAAAGGAGGGACGGTTAACGATCGGCGGCGTTACCATGGCTGCAGGGGTGGGACTTGTCAACCGCGCGCGCTGGCACAAGCGGACCCTGAGCGGCACCAGCAGGTGCGGAGGCCGCCCGGGGGAGCCGGGGTCTCGAGTAAGCGGCAAGCCGGGCCGGCCCGCCTCTCCTGAGGGGACGCCACCGCACACTGACCCGGGGACATGGCACCAACCCAAAACTTCCCAACCCCGGGTTTTTCACGCCTCTTTTACCCCTCACCGAACTCCTCACCACAAAGCAGCCCCTCAAATCCCCCAGAAACCACTCAGACCCCACTTGGCATCTGTTCTCCAGGTCATGACCCTGAGATGCCCTTTTGGTTTCGGCCCCTTCACCTGATCAGGTGCCAACTGCGGTGGTGGTTGGAGGAACGACTGCTCGTTTCCAGGGCCGGGTGCTGAACTGGATCTCTCTCAATGTCCCGCAGTGTTTGTTTTCAAGATACAATTTGGTACATCTGGTGATTTGTCACTTTGTCAAAAACCAGGGCGGCACGGTAGCACAGTGGTTAGCACTGCGGCTTCACAGCTCCAGGGACCTGGGTTCGATTCCCACTCGGGTCACTGTCTGTGTGGAGTTTGCACATTCTCCTCGTGTCTGCGTGGGTTTCCTCCGGGTGCTCCGGTTTCCTCCCACAGTCCAAAGATGTGCGGGTTAGGTTGATTGGCTGTGCTAAAATTGCCCCTTAGTGTCCTGAGATGAGTAGGTTAGAGGGATTAGTGGGTAAAATATGTAGGGATATGGGGGTAGGGCCTGGGTGGGATTGTGGTCGGTGCAGACTCGATGGGCCGAATGGCCTCTTTCTGCACTGTAGGGTTCTATGATCTATGATGGTCCCTAAATGGAGGGCAAGTGGATTGGCACCCTTTTTATCAATTGACACTCATCCACTTCTGCCATCCTCCATTCCCGTGGCAGTTCAGTGGACACAACGGCAGTGTGTGTCCGAGGTTTGCCCAAGCTTTAGTTCATGCTGGCACTATTGTCACCACGTTGGGGTCCTCAACAGAGAGACTCCCTCTTTAAAGAAGGTCCTGAAAGGGTGACCAATTTGTGTTTTCTGTTTCTCATAGGAGCCGTGGTCAACAGTATAGCCAGAGAGACTCCATGTACCCAGTCGCATATTCAGACAAACAGCTACCGGACATCTGCGTCCAAGAAACAGACCGGATCCTGGTTGAGAAAGTAAGTTGGATTTGAATGTGCCTTTAGTGTGTGACTGACAACGCCCCTGGTTTGTCCATGGTGATAAAGCACCTTGGTGAACCACAGCAGCCTGTGTGATAAAGGGTTAATCATCATCCTTACTTCCAGGCCTGGGTATAAGATCAGCATATGGCCTCCCCTAACCGGCCCCCTTTACTGATACCCTGCTCACTTTCTGTTTTCATCGCCTTGGGCCCATTGAAACAGCTGCCCATGAATCTGTTCATCATGTACATGGCTGGCAACACCAGCTCCATCCTCCTTATCATGATGGTGTGCATGATGGCCTGGAGACCCATACAGGCCTTGATGTCCATGTCAGCAAGTGAGTATTGTATTGAATCTACAGCTCAGAAACAGCTCTGAACCGGCATCACTTGAGTGCAGCTTAGAATAGAGTGCTGAGAGTTGGGTAATTAAGGGAGTCAGGGAAGGAAGGAAAAGAGGTGCTGTTTTGCTTTCTAACTTTCTCAGCCTTTAGGAAGTGATCTTACTCTTCCACAGGAGAAGAAGCTAGATTTTTGGTGAGTATCTGCTAAGTGACTAAGATTTATTCTGTTCCTAAGGATCAAAATAGTATAGCAACAGGTGGTAAGGTTAATAAACTACTTAAAAACAAAAATAAATTATCATTGGATAAAAGAAATAGTTTATTAGTACACATTCAAGCTGCAGCATTTGAGAGTTCCTGGGTGTCAGTTTGATCCAGGGCAAACAGGCATAGAGGTTTACAGCATGGAAACAGACAGAAAAAAAACAGACAGGAAACAGACCAATGAAATTTTTAAAAAATTTAAAATTGACAAACAGAAATCATCATCATCATCTAACTCATTCTGAGTAAATATTCTCACCAGGTCCTCTGTTGGGGCCCTGCTAAGCAGGTTTAATGGTCGGTGATTGTAGAAACTGAGCAGTCACAGGAATGTGGTCACGATAGTCCAGTCCCATAATGCCTCACATTCAATCTGCAGTCCTTCAATTATAACAGAATATGTGGCTGTATGTAGCTGCCTCGGCCATGGTCAACCCCAACACTGCCTCCCTGAACTGATACAATGCCTGAGGTGTAAGTACGCTCATAGTGCTGTTGGGGAGGGATTTCCAGCTACACATTCCAGACTTTCACTGGACTGTAGGTGAATATCAGATTGATATATTCCATTCAACCACACCCAAGGTGAGTTATTCCAATTCCTTTATTGTCCAGGACAATATATTCACAATATCTTTAAAACAGAAATTAAACATTCCCATTTGATTTCAGGTATTAACATATTCTGTTAGTTTGTTCTTTATTGTCGATGTCAGGCTGGGGTTGTTCCCCTTGGAGCAAAGGAGGTTGAGGGGAGATTAGATAGAGGTGGACAAGATTCTGACAGGTTTAGATAAGGTGGACAAAGAAAAGCTGTTCCCATTAGCTGATGGGACAAGGACGAGGGGATTTATGGTTTTGGGCCAGAGATGCAGGGGGGATGTGAGGAAGAATATTTTGATGCAGTGAATGGTAATGACCTGGAACTCGCTGCCTACGAGGGTGGAGGAAGTGGAGTCAATAAACAATTACAAAGGAAATTGGATGGACATTTGAGGGGGTTTCAAACAGAAATAATGACTCTTAACTTCCTAACACCCTGTCACTCTGTGATCCTTGTGAAATTTGAAACCGGGTATTCGCAACAAGACTCAAAGAGCATCAGTCCACTGGAAGTAAAGTCATGAGACCGGCCAGTCCAGCAGAAAGAAACCCTCCGACCCTCCCACTTCACCAACTGTGAGACTGAACAAAATGTCCTGGATGTAATTGAAAGCAGAAACAATAACAGCAGAATCCAACCCCTAGAATCACTCGTGAACCCGTTGGTGTCTCAGCAGGGCGGATGAAAGACTGAATCTCTTCTCACACACAGAGCAGGTGAACGGCTTCTCCCCAGTGTGAACTCGCTGGTGTGTCCGCAGGTTGGATAATCGAGTGAATCTCTTCTCACACTGAGAGCAGGTGAATGGCCTCTCCCCAGTGTGAACTCGCTGGTGTCTCAGCAGGCTGGATGAATCACAGAATCCCTTCCCACACTGAGAACAGATGAACTGCCTCTCCCCAGTGTGAACGCGCTGGTGTCTGCAGGTGGGATGACCGAGTGAATCCCTTCCCACACTGAGAGCAGGTGAACGGCCTCTCCCCAGTATGAACGCATGCATGTGCCCGCAGGTCAGATGACCAAATGAATCCCTCCCCACACTGAGAGCAGGTGAATGGTCTCTCCCCAGTGTGAACTCGCTGGTGTGTCCGCAGGTCGGATGACCGAGTGAATCCCTTCCCACACACAGTGCAGGTGAACGGCCTCTCCCCAGTGTGAAATCGCCGGTGTGTGCGCAAGGTGGATAAATGACTGAATCCCTCCCCACACTGAGAGCAGGTGAACGGCCTCTCCCCAGTGTGAACTCGCTCGTGTGCCCGCAGGTCGGATGACCGAGTGAATCCCTTCCCACACTGAGAACACGTGAATGGTCTCTCCCCAGTGTGAACCCGCTGGTGTGACTGCAGGCTGGATGACTGAGTGAATCCCTCCCCACACTGAGAGCAGGTGAATGGTCTCTCCCCAGAGTGGCTGCGCCGATGAGCTTCCAGCTCTGATGGGTATCTGTATCTCTTCCCACAGTCCCCACATTTCCATGGTTTCTCCATGGTGCAGGTGTCCTTGCCACTCTCTTGGGTGGCCAATCAGTTGAAGCCTCACACAGAACACGTGTACAGTCTCTCCCCGCTGTGAATGGTGTGATATTTATTCAGGCTGTGTAACTGGTTAAAGCTCTTTAGTCAGTGCATTGGAACACTCTCACTCGAGTGTGGCCGTGTGTTGCTGCTTTTCCAGTCACACTGACATTTCAAATCTTTTCAAATCAAGAGACCGGACAATCATTTCTCCTTCTAGACTCAAAGGGCGATGATATTCAACTCCCATGGAATATGACTCTGTCAGATCTGACGTGACGTTTGAGATTTCGGTCTGTGATTCCTCTTTCAATATCCTGTAAAACAAGTTTACAAAAGTCATCAGTGTCAGTACAGGATAGAAATTCAGAACAGACAATTCTCGTTTCTATGGAACATTCTTTCCTATTTCAGTCCCAAAAAGCTGTAAATCTCCATCCCACACACTCTCCCTCCATTCTCACTCTGCTGTATCTAATATTCACCCTCCCAATTCTCCTGAAGGTGCTGATTGAGGCTGATTGACAGATCCATGCTCACTGCTTCCTGTCCTGGACACAGAGACCATAACAAATAGGAGCTGCAGTCGGCCATTTGGCCCATCGAGCCTTTTAAACTATTCAATGAGATAATTCGTTCATCTACCTCAGCATCATTCTCCCCACACTAAACCCATATCCCTTGATATCTTCAATATCTAGAAACCAATCAATCGCTCTCTTGAAAATAGTTGATGACTGAGGCTTCACTGTCCTCAGGGGTTGAGAATTCCAAAGCTTTACCACATCCTTGAGTGAAGAAATCCCCTCACATATTAGCTTTTTCTCCATCTTCTTGTCTGTTCCCCATAACCCTTGACACCCTTGTCAGTCAAAGATCTGTCTAACTGGAATATATTCAATGATCCTCAGCCTCCACTGGTCCCTGTGGAACAGAAATCCAAAAGACCAACAGCCCTCTGAGGGCAGAGACGTCTGGAAATATATAACGTAGCTACAGTTCCATATTACAAGATATTCAGAACGGTTGAGATTTCTGCCTGTGATTCCTCGTTCAAAATCCTGTGAAATAAGTTTGCAAAAGTCATCACAGTCAGTATAGGATAGAAATTCAGAGCAGACAATTCTAGTTTCTATGGAACATTCTTTCCTACTTCATTCCCAAAAAGTTGTAAATCTCCATCCATATCTATGGATCCTATTTAAAAAGGAAAGTGGATGGGCACTTGAAGGAAATAAACTTTCAGGAGAATGGGATATAGAGTGGGAATCGGACTGGAATGTTATACAGAGAGTCAGCATGGACTCGAGTTACCAAATGGATTCCTTCTGTGCTGTAATGACTTTATGACTGGAAATGTATAACATCGCTACAGGATTATATTACAATGCAAGAAATAATAATAAATATATTTTATACAGCAACATAATTATCTAATCTGGGTACCATATAATAACACTGGACATATCTCTGTCCTATATTAATTTACTGTCCCCTTAAATGTCAGCCATCTCCTGCCCTTTAATTGTGAACATGAGGAAAGAGACCGTCCTTTTAGACAGAAAGAAGATTAACGTTTCAGGGTGGGCAGAATGAATTACAGGGAATAAAAATGTATCAGATTTTGTTGGTCAATATAAGCTCAGAAGTGGAAGGGAAATGATCTCCAGTGGAAGAGAAACAATTCCTTTCTAAAATGGTAAATCAGCAGTGAACAGAGTTGTGAAGTGGGAAAAACCTCATCAAGACATAGCTTGCGGAAATAATAGTTAAAATACACCCATTATTAGAGGCAGAGGAAGGTAGACAATGGCAGAGAGCTGATCAGGGAGGGCAGAGGTCAAACAGAGAAATGAATGGCCGTTTAAAAATTCATAAAAAGCATGGTTGGCAAGTTTGCAGATGATACTAAATTAGGAGGTATTGCTGATAGTGAAGAAGGTTATCAAAAATTACAGGGAGATCTTGATCAGTTGATCGGTTAGGGAAGTGGGCTGATGATTGGCAAATGGATTTCAGTACAGATAATAGAGTACAGAGGCACAACCTCAGGCTAAAGGGACGATCCTTTAAAACAGAGATAAGGAGGAATTTCTTCAGCCAGAGAGTGGTGGATTTGTGGAACTCTTTGCTGCAGAAGGCTGTGGAGGCCAGGTCACTGACTATCTTTAAGACAGAGATAGATAGGTTCTTGATTAATAAGGGGATCAGGGGTGATGGGAAGAAGGCAGGAGAATGGGGATGAAAAAAATATCAGCCATGATTGGTTGGCGGAGCAGACCTGACGGGACAAGTGGCCTAATTCTGCTCCTATGTCTTATGGTCTTAAGTGTGAGTGTTGCATTTTGGAAAGTCAAACCAGGGTAGGACTTACACAGTAAATGGTAAGGCCCTGGGGAGTGTTGAGGAACAGAGGAACCCAGGAGTACAAGGACATAGTTTGTTGAAAGTGGCGGCACAGGTAGACAGAGTGGTGAAGAAGGCATTTAGCACACTGGCCTTCATCAGTCAGGGCACTGAGTATAGGAGTTGGGACATTATGTTATAGTTGTATAAGTCGTTGGTGAGGCTGCACTTGGAGTATTGTGTACAGTTTTTGTAACCCTGTTATAGGAAAAACATTGATAAACTGGAAAGAGTGAAAAGAAGATTTATGAGGATGTTGCCGGGACTAATGGGCCTGAGTGATCGCGAGAGGTTGAACAGGTGAGGGCTTTATTCCTTCGAACGTAGGAGAATATGGGGGTTACCATATTGAGGTGTATTAAATAATGAGGGGCATAGATTGGATGAACCCACATTGTCTTTTTGCCAGGGTCAGGGAATTGAAAACTCGAGGGCATAGGTTTAAGGTGAGAGGGGAAAGATTAAAAGGGACCAGAGGGGCAACGTCTTCATGCAGAGGGTGATGTGTACATGGAATGAGCTGCCAGAGAAAGTGGTTGAGGCAGGTTCAAACAGCAGGTTTAAACATTTAAAAAGCATTTGGAGAAGTGCATGGTAACGAGTGGCGTGCCGCAGGGATCGGTACTGGGGCCTCAACTATTTACCATTTATATAGACGATCTGGAGGAGGGGACTGAGTGTAGGGTAACAAAGTTTGCAGACGACACAAAGATAAGTGGAAAAGTGAATCATTTGGAGGGCGTAGAACGTCTGCAGAGAGATTTGGACAGGCTGAGTGAGTGGGCGAGGATCTGGCAGATGGAGTATAATGTTAACAAATGGGAGGTTATTCACTTTGGAAGAAATAATAGCAAATTGGATTATTATCTAAATGGAAAGAAATTACAACATGCTGCTGTGCAGAGGGACCTGGGGGTCCTTGTGCATGAGACCCAAAGACCCAGTCTGCAGGTGCAACAGGTGATCAAGAAGGCAAATGGGATGTTGGCCTATATCGCGAGGGGGATAGAATATAAAAGCAGAGATGTCTTGCTGCATCTGTACAGGGCATTGGTGAGGCCACAGCTGGAATACTGTGTGCAGTATTGGTCCCCTTATTCGTGGAAGGATATATTGGCCTTGGAGGGAGTGCAGAGAAGGTTCACCAGGATGATACTAGAGATGAGGGGTGTTGATTATGAGGAGAGACTGAGCAGATTGGGTTGATATTCGTTGGAATTTAGAAGGCTGAGGGGGGATCTTATTGAGACCTATAAGATAATGAAGGGGCTGGATAGGGTAGAGATGGAGAGATTCTTTCCACTTAGAAAGGAAACTAGAACTAGAGGGCACAGCCTCAAAATAAAGGGGGGTCAGTTTAGGACAGAGTTGAGGAGGAACTTCTTCTCTCAGAGGGTGGTGAATCTCTGGAATTCTCTGCCCACTGAAGTGGTGGATACCTCGTTGAATATGTTTAAATCATGGATAGATGGACTCCTGATCGGTAAGGGAATTAGGGGTTATGGGGATCAGGCGGGTACGTGGAGCTGATCCACTTCAGATCAGCCATGATCTTATTGAATGGCGGGACAGGCTCGAGGGGCTAGATGGCCTACTCCTGCTCCTATTTCTTATGTTCTTATGTACATGAATTGGAAAGGATGAGAGGGATATGAGCCAAACATGGGCAATTGGGACAAGCTGGGAGGGCACCATGGTTGGCATGGATCAGTTGGGCCCAAGGGCCTGTTTCCGTGCTGTATTGCTCTATGACTCTATGTGTTGGCTGCGTCACCATCTATTGCCCATAACTCATTGCCCTTGAACTGAGTGGTTTGCATTGCTGGGGGATGTGGTAATTTCCTTCTTTAAAGGACATTATTAAATCAGATGGATTTTTACAACAATTGTCATCAATGGACTTCTAATTCTAGATTTTTACTGAATTCAAATTTCAACATTTGCCAACGTGAGATTCGAACCCAGGGTTCACAGTGCATTGCCCTGGATCCCTGTATTATTAATCCAATAACACTATCGCTGCACCATTACCTCCCCATCCATGGGGAAGGAGTCATAATAGCCCGAGATCCATGGAATCAGAGCATGCTCTAAATTTAAATGAATGCTCACTAACACTCACCCCAAAACAATTTCACTGTTTTCACATTTTAAAATCTGCTGCAGCTGAAAAGATCTCAGAGAGATTGGTGTCCGGGAAAAATGTTGCAATCTTCAAATCTTGTCCCTGTAAATGAGGAAAGTTATAGGTGTAATTCAAGGTTAGAAATTCAAGACAGACAAACATTTCTTTTGGTCTGAGTTTGCTGTGTGTAAATCTTTCCCTTCTAACCCCCTGTAAAAGGAGTTTCCAAAATCCATCAGCATCTGTCCAGGACAGAAATTCAAAACATTCACTCCTCCTTTAACCTGGCACAGAATTACTTTAGCTGGGACAAAATTGCAGTGGAGGCAGTTCAGGGAAGATCCAGTTGGTTGATTCCTGAAATGAGGAGTTTTAGCTTTCAGGTTGAGCAGCTTGGACCTGTACTCTTTGGAGTTTTGAAGACTGAGAAGTAATCTTAATGAAACATCTGGGAATTTAAGGGCGACACGGTGGCTAGCACTGCTGCCTCACAGTGCCAGGGTCCCAGGTTCAATTCCGGCCTTGGGTCACTGTCTGTGTGGAGTTTGCACATTCTCCCCATGTCTGCATGGGTTTCCTCCGGGTGCTCTGGTTTCCTCCCACAGTCCAAAGATGTGCGGGTTAGGTGGATTGGCCATGCTAAATTGACCCTAGTGTCAGGGGGATTAGCAGGGTAAATGCATGGGGTTGTGGGGATGGGGCCTGGGTGGGATTGTGATCGGTACAGACTCGATGGGCCGAATGGCCTCCTTCTGCACTGTAGGGATTCTATGATTCATATGATATAAGGTGCTTGACAAGGTAGATGCTGAGAGGATGTTTCCTCTGGTGTGGAAATCAAGTAAAAATAAAGGATCTCAAATTTAAGATGAAGAGAGATCTTTTCTCTCAGCGGGTTGTTGATCTTTGGAACTCTGTCTTCACCAGTGAGGATTGGAGGCAGGTCATTGAATATATTCAAAGCTGAGGTTTTGATCCACAAGAAAGTCAAGGGTATGGACGGGGTGGGGGAGCAAAGTAGACATGATCTTATTGAATGATGCAGCAGGCTCGATGGGCCGAATGACGGGCTCCTGTTCCGAATTCTTATTCCGATGTTCTTGGATAGCTGCGCATGCGCCCTGCCACCTATTGTCCCTCTGAAGATAGAGGTTCTGAACCTGCCCCTGAAACCACGCCCATTATGACCCGTCAGACAGCGGCGCATGCGCCCTCCGTCTCCGCTGAAACAAGATGGCGGCCGACAACTGGGGCCTGTTCCCGGGATAAAAGCCTGGGAGCTGTAAACCCGGGACCTGCAGGGTCTTATTCGGGTCTTGCAGCCTACAGCGGATGTTTGGAAGCCATAGCTCCCTCCCTACCCCGACTCCCGGCTCCATTTCTCACCCGCAGAAAAACGTGCCAACTCCCGGACTCGCAAGACTCCGAGCAAAGTGACACTGCGCACGCTCCAGATATAACACTGCGCATTAGGCTCCTGTGGAATGAATAGGACACTTTCAAACCCGCAGGGGCACCTGGGAATTAACGACGTCATTGTCAAAGACGATAATAGAATATTATCTTGTGCAATTAAGATCAATCAATTTTTAAAAATGCATTCCTCGGAATTTGTGCGCTGATATTCTCTACTTCTAAAATTGATTTAAACCAGTGCTCTCCTGTGGGAATACCCCGAGTTTTTAAACGTTTTCCCACTAGTTTCCCTCTCTGCTCCCCTGAAGGTACTTACACTGGTTGGCTCAATCCCACAGAGACTAGTTTCTTTCACTTTCTTTCTCCCGATGCTGAATATTCTGTTTTATAGAATGATACATCACAGATGGAAACCATTTGGCTCATCCTGCCCAGTCGGGCTGTCTTTAAGATCTATCCAATTAAACCCACAGCCCTGCTGGCAGAGTGAGAACACTATCTATATACTGCAGCTATGCAGCAGGTGAATGGAAAATGTTTTCCAGTTGCATACCTTTCAGGCACACTCACCCCTAGAAAAATAAATTAGCCTGTGTACGAAGAACAAAGAAAATTACAGCACAGGAACAGACCCTTCGGCCCTCCAAGCCTGCACCGACCATACTGCCCGACTGAACTAAAACCCCCTACCCTTCTGGGGACCCTATCCCTCTATTCCCATCTCATTCATGTACTTTTCAAGACGCCCCTTAAAAGTCACTACCGTATCTGCTTCCACTACCTCCCCCAGCAATGAGTTCCAGGCACCCACCACTCTCTGTGTAAAAAGTCTGCCTCGTACATCTCTTTTAAACTTTACCCCTCGCACCTTAAACCTATTCCCCTGAGTAATTGACACTTCCACTCTGGGAAAAAGCTTCTGACTATCCACTCTGTCCATGCCTCTCATAATCTTGTAGACTTCTATCAGGTCTCCCCTCAACCTCCGTCGCTCCAGTGAGAACAAACCAAGTTTTTCCAACCTCTCCTCATAGCTAATGTCCTCCATACCAGGCAACATCCTGGTCAATCTTTTCTGTACCCTCTGCAAAGCCTCCACATCCTTCTGGAAGTGTGGCGACCAGAATTAAACACTATATTCTAAGTGCGGCCTAACTAAGGTTCTATAAATCTGCAACATGACTTGCCAATTTTTAAACTCAATACCCTGGCCGATGAAGGCAAGCATGTCGTATGTCTTCTTGATGACCTTCTCCACCTATTTCCACTTTCAGTGACCTGTGTACCTGTACACCCAGATCCCTTTGCCTATCAATACTCCTATGGGTTCTGCCATTTACTGCATATTTCCTATCTGTATTAGACCTTCCAAAATGCATTACCTCACATTTGTCCGGATTAAACTCCATCTGCCATCTCTCCGCCCAAGTCTCCAACTGATCTATATCCTGCTGAATCCTCTGATGGTCCTCATCGCTATCGAACAAACCCCAGACAGTGAACATTATCCCCCAGACCCAAATATAAAGCGGTGAACATTCTCCCTCCAGAACTGAATATAAAACAGTGAACATTCATCCCCAGACCCGAATATAAAACAGTGAACATTATCCCCCAGACCCAAATATAAAGCAACATTATTGCCCCAGACCCAAATATAAAACAATGAACATTATCCCCCCCAAGACCCGAATATAAAACAGTGAACATTATCCCCCCCAGACCCGAATATAAAACAGTGAACATTAACCCCCCACCCCCCCACCCCACTTGAATACAAAATTGTCCTGATGGATTCAGACAGCATTATCACAATATTCCAAATGTGTTTTTTTCCAGGAATAGATTCAGCGACTGCATCACTCGAGGCCAGAGATACTCTCCTCAAACTCGGCTCATGTGAGGAATCCCTCCAATGAGGCTCAGGAATGCTGCAACCAGAGTCACGTGACCACCAAGTGTGTAACTGAACAAACTACCGCAACGTTGAAGATGTATTTCAGTGTGAAATGATTTGCTTCACCTGTTGCTTCAGATTTGAGAGAAAATGTCCCTTTCTGGGGTAATTTGACCTTGACCCAGGCACTTTTCAGATCTGAAAGTGATGGCCTTTAGCACAATCACAAGGCTGCACAATACAGAGTGAACACTAATCTGTTTCATTCTGCAACTATGTTGTGGTTACACGAGTAATACTTTCCACTAATTAGCTGCCAGCACCAAAAAGGCATTCAGCCTCCCACACAAATGAGCAAGACTGCGTATGAATATCTTTGCCAGTGCAGTGCCGGGTACAAGGCTGTACATCCCAGTGAGTGGCTGATAGAATAAAACAGCATGTTCCTCGATTTCTCATAATATGT
This sequence comes from Mustelus asterias, assembly GCF_964213995.1. NCBI lineage: Eukaryota > Metazoa > Chordata > Chondrichthyes > Carcharhiniformes > Triakidae > Mustelus > Mustelus asterias. Next base: position 8,956,306 of record NC_135830.1, read on the forward strand.
CGTTATTTTTTTCAGCAGCTCACACTCACAAAACCAAAAATACAATGTTAACTGTGATTACAGGTTGGGCAGCACTTGCTGAACAATCCTGAGTGTGCCAATAGCTGCACTCAGAATCAATTGAAGATAATCAGTTGAGTTCATAATACGGCTCAGTTATAGTTGCGAGAAGCACCTTACATTTATACCCAGCGATCCTTTCCCTGCAAAGAAAAGGAGAATTTTCATCCTCAGTGTGAATTCGCTGGTGTAACAGCAGGTGGGGTGAGGTAGTGAATCCTTTCCCACACACAGAACAGATGAATGGCCTCTCTCCAATGTGACTGTATCTATGGTTTTCCAGCAAGTATGGATAATTGAATTCTTTACCACAATCATCACATTTCCATGGTTTCTCCATTTTCCCAGCCCCAATGTGACCGTGTCAATGGGTTTCCAACCGGAATGGATAATTGAATCCTTTACCACAATCCTCACATTTTCACGGTTTGTCCATGGTGCTGGTGTCCTTCTGTCTCTCCAGGTTGGATGATTAGTTGAAGCCTCATCCACATACAGACCATGTGTATGGTTTCTCTCCACTGTGAATGGTGTGGTGTTTTTCAGGCTGTGTAACTGGTTAAAGCTCTATTCACAGTCAGTTCACTGGAGCACTCTCACTTGGGTGTGTGTGTCTCAGTTCTTTTTCTGTCACATTGAATTTTGAAATTTTCTTCCACTGACAAAACAGGGAACTATTTCTCCCTCCACTGTCAAAATCAATCATAAGCAATCACTGTCAAAAGCAGGTCATGATGAATCGAATGTCTGTGAATCCTCTTCTAGTTCCCTGCAAAAAGAGTTTTAAAAAGTACTTCAGAACTGACAATTTCAGTTTCCACAAAACATTTCTCCATCTCATTTATCTTGAGCTGTAATCCCCATCCCACACACTCTCTCTTGTCCCTGAGCTGAAATCAAACTCATTGCCCCATCTCCACTCTGAGCCCAGCTCCCTCCAGCTGGATTCAGTCCTCCAGACCATGTGCAGATTGAGAGTACAATCAAGGAGTCAATTATTTTCCTTCCAAGTCAGGGGACGTGCAGCCCCACTGACTCTGTTGTTAACACAATGGGCACATGTGCTCTGCTCACCAATGAAACACCACCGTGACCATTAACATGGGCCTGTTCCTAGGAAAGGCTCCATTTTATTTGTGCCACAGCATCAGGGGAATTACCTCCTGCACAGGAACAAAGGTATCATCAGTCACAGAAAATAATTGCAGCTGGTGTCTCAAACCTCATTTTGCCATTTGCTCCCAGACATTCTCAATTCAATTTTGAAATGTGAACTGAAATCTGGCATTATGGGGTAAATTAAAACACATTTTAATGGTCATTTTCAGAATGACTATTCCCGAGAATTAATTCCCAAGTCAGTGAATTAAAATTCTCATCAGCAATGCAGGTGACACAGTGGTTAGCACTGCTGCCTCACAGCTCCAGGGACCTGGGTTCGATTCCCAATATGGGTCACTCTCCGTGTGGAGTCTGCCCGTTTTCCCCATGTCTGCGTGGGTTTTCTCCAGATGCTCCGGTTTCCTCCCATCATCCAAAGATGTGCTAGTTAGGTGCATTGGCCATGCTAAATTGCCCCTTAGTGTCCTGGGATGAGTCGGTCAGAGGGATTAGCAGGTTACATATGTGGGGTTACTGGAATAGGGCCTTTGTGGGATTGTTGTCGGTGCAGACTTGGCCTAATAACTTCCTTCAGCACTGTAGGGATTCTATGAAATACTTTGGGAGAATTGCTATTTTAATGGGTATTTTCACAAATTCTATAAAATGATTTTTCAAAACAAATTAATATTTTCTTCAACAGATGATTAATAAATAAAAGTATTTAATAAAACAACCACCCAGTGTGGGGTTCAGGATTCTAACTCAGGGTTTCTGAGCTCCAGGAACCACGAACTGAACCAGCCGGGAATGGTCTCCACAAAACTTCCCCAACTCCCTCCCGGGAAAAAGCTGCAAACCCGGGAGCTGCAGCTTTTTACTGGGGGTGTTGGGGCCTCCAGCGGGTGTTTGTGAATCCTCCCCGCCCACCTCCCAGGGTTTCCTTCCTTCCTTCCCAGAGATCAGAGTCCTCATTGATTTGAGGCCAAAGTGTAACCTCTTATTTATTGTCCCCCTCCCCCATCCTCTGATGTGAACCATCCTCCAGTGGCTGAGCCAGGATGGGGCCGTTAACCTGGGCCTGTTCCCGGGAGGGAGGGAGGGAGAAGCCCCGCAGCTGCAAACCAGGGAGCTGACAATGATTCTGAAGGGTTTGCGGATCCACAAAGTGTTTCCAAATCCTCCCAGCCACCGCCTAACGCTGACTCCGCTTCTCCGGGACAAACAAGCGCCAAGGACAGCAATGACAGTGCGCATGCTCCACATCACAATGCCCGTGGACTGATTGACGGCAGCTCCGGACCAATAGGAAGAGGGGGCGGGGCTGGTCCTCCAACCAATCGGAGTGAATGAGGGGCGGGACCTGAAGCATGCGCACTGCGGGTAATGGCGACGGATGGCCGGTTTTATCTTGGAAGCGAGATCAATACGAGGTAGAGGGCGGCGCGCGGGGAATGATAAATGTGGCGGGTGGGTGGAGAGGCTTTGTAAACATGTTGTTCAAACCCAAACCCCGGAAATGAACTTCCCGGTTCCCCCGCTTTGTACCAAATGGAGCGGCAGCTTGTCGTGTTAGACCCGGGCTGACTGCCGCCATTGAGGCTGCATGTGGGAGGCCGGCAGGGATTGTGATCGGAGAGTGAAGCCCTGACGTCACAATGGAATGGGTGAGAGTGTGACGTCACAATGGAATGGGTGGGAGTGTGACGTCACAATGGAATGGGTGAGAGTGTGACATCACAATGGAATGGGTGAGGGTGTGATGTCACAATGGAATGGGTGAGGGTGTGACGTCACAATGGAATGGGTGAGAGTGTGACGTCACAATGGAATGGGTGAGGGTGTGATGTCACAATGGAATGGGTGAGGGTGTGATGTCACAATGGAATGGGTGAGGGTTCCAGATGAGCTGAGACTGGGCTGGAGTTGGGCGATGGCACTGACATGTGGCCCGGTGGCACAGTGGTTAGTGCAGCTGCCTAACAGCGCCAGGGACCCGGGTTCAATTCCAGCCTCAGGTCGCTGTCTGTGCAGAGTTTCTACATTCTCCCCGTGTCTGTGTGGGTTTCCTCCGGGTGTTCCGGTTTCCTTCCACAGTCCAAAGATGTGCCGGTTAGACAGATTGGCCATGATAAATTGCCACTTGGTATCGGGGAATTAACAGGTAAATATGTGGATAGGGCCTGGATGGGATTGTTGTCGGTGCAGGCTCGATGGGCTGAATGGCCTCCTCCTACACTGTATTTTATTATTCATTATTATTAATTAATTGCAATTCTGATTTCCAGCTGTTTCTGAGTTTTAACTGTATCCTCTATTGTGAACACCGAGGCAAAATACTTGTTCAATTCATCTCCCAGCTCCTTATTTTTCATTATCAATTCCTGGACTCACTTTCTATTAGACAGTTAAGAAATGAGGTGGAGCAAGTGACTGAAGTGTCAGTATTGGGAGCACCAATAGTTTCAAAATAGTTCTTGAAAAAGATAGGACAGGTCCACAGGTCAAGGCCCTAAACTGGAGCAGGGCCACTTTTGTGGGCATTAGGCAGGATCTAGCAGATGTCGATTAGGTGAATTTGTTTGAAGGGAAAGGAATGACTGGCAAATGGGAGGTTTTAAAAGTGTGATATCAAGAGTCCAGGGGCAGTATATTCCTGTTAAGATGCAGGGAAAGAATGGTAAATTTAGGGATCTCTGGCAGACAAGGGACATTGAGGCTCTGGTCAGGTAAAAGAAGGAAGCATACATTGGGTTTAGGAATCGGGGACAAATGAATCACTCTGACTATAAAAAGTATAAGAAAATACTGAAGAGGGAAATCAGGAGGACAAAATGAGGGTATGATATGGATCTGGCAGGTAAGATTAAAGAAAATTCCAAGATGTTCTATAGCTATATTAAGAGTAAAAGGGTGGCCAGAGAGAGAAGAGATCCCCTTAAAAATCAGTATGGCCATCTGTGTGTGGAGCCACAGGAGATGGGTGAGATTTTTAATGAATACTTCTCCTCTGTGTTTACTGCGGAGAGCACCATGGGTGCTAAAGAAATAAGGGAAACAAGTGATGATGTCTTGGGCACACGCATGTTACTTGGGAGGAGGTATCTGCAGCCTTATAAAAGGAAATTACTGCGGATGCTGGAATCTGAAACCAAGAGAGAAAATGCTGGAAAATCTCAGCAGGTCTGGCAGCATCTGTAAGGAGAGAAAAGAGCTGATGTTGGAAGTGCAGGGTCGGATTAAGACAAGTCAGCATGGATTTAGTAAGGGGAGGTCGTGCCTGACAAACCTGTTAGAGTTCTTTGAAGAGATAACAAATAGGTTAGACCAAGGAGAGCCAATGGATGTTATCTATCTTGACTTCCAAAAGGCCTTTGACAAGGTGCCTCACGGGAGACTGCTGAGTAAAATAAGGGCCCATGGTATTCGAGGCAAGGTACTAACATGGATTGACGATTGGCTGTCAGACAGAAGGCAGAGAGTTGGGATAAAAGGTTCTTTCTCAGAATGGCAACCGGTGACAAGTGGTGTCCCGCAGGGTTCAGTGTTGGGGCCACAGCTGTTCTCTTTATATATTAACGATCTAGATGACGGGACTGGGAGCATTCTGGCCAAGTTTGCCGATGATACAAAGATAGGTGGAGGGGCAGGTAGTATTGAGGAGGTGGGGAGGCTGCAGAAAGATTTAGACAGTTTAGGAGAGTGGTCCAAGAAGTGGCTGATGAAATTCAACGTGGGCAAGTGCGAGGTCGTACACTTTGGAAAAAAGAATAGGGGCATGGACTATTTTCTAAACGGTGACAAAATTCATAATGCTAAAGTGCAAAGGGACTTGGGAGTCCTAGTCCAGGATTCTCTAAAGGTAAACTTGCAGGTTGAGTCCGTAATTAAGAAAGCAAATGTAATGTTGTCATTTATCTCAAGAGGCTTGGAATACAAAAGCAGGGATGTACTTCTGAGGCTTTATAAAGCACTGGTTAGGCCCCATTTGGAGTACTGTGAGCAATTTTGGGCCCCACACCTCAGGAAGGACATACTGGCACTGGAGCGGGTCCAGCGGAGATTCACACGGATGATCCCAGGAATGGTAGGCCTGACATACGATGAACGTCTGAGGATCGTGGGATTATATTCATTGGAGTTTAGGAGGTTGAGGGGAGATCTGATAGAAACTTACAAGATAATGAACGGCTTAGATAGGATGGACGTAGGGAAGTTGTTTCCATTAACAGGGGAGACTAGGACGCGGGGGCACAGCCTTAGAATAAAAGGGAGTCACTTTAGAACAGAGATGAGGAGAAATTTCTTCAGCCAGAGAGTGGTGGGTCTGTGGAATTCATTGCCACAGAGGGCTGTGGAGGCCGAGACGTTGAGCGTCTTCAAGACAGAAATTGATAAATTCTTGATTTCTCGAGGAATTAAGGGCTATGGGGAGAGAGCGGGTAAATGGAGTTGAAATCAACCATGATTGAATGGTGGAGTGGACTCGATGGGCCGAATGGCCTTACTTCCGCTCCTATGTCTTATGGTCTTATGGTTTCTTGTCTAGATGACCCTTTGTCAAAGCTCTGAAACATCAGTTCTTTTCTCTCCATACAGATGCTGCCAGACCTGCTGAGAATGGGGAGAGAGTGTGTGGGATGGAGATTTACAGCTTTTGGGGAATGAGAGAGGAAAGAATGTTCCATAGAAATTGTCTGTTCTGAATTTCTATCCTGTACTGACACTGATGACTTTTGGAAACTCATTTTACAGGATATTGAAAAAGGAATCACAGGCTGAAATCTCAAACGTCACGTCTCGATCTGACAGAGTCATATTCCTTGGGACCTCAATATCATCGGACTTTGAATCCAGAAGGAGAAATGATTGTCCAGTCTGTCGATTTGAAAAGATTTGAAATGTCAGTGTGAGTGAAAAAGCATCGACACACTGCCACACTCGAGTGAGAGTGTTCCAATGCACTGACTAAAGAGCTTTAACCAGTTACACAGTCTGAATAAATATCACACCATTCACAGCGGGTAGAGACTGTAATCTTGTTCTGTGTGTGGACGAAGTTTCAACTAATTGTCCACCCAAGAGAGAGGCAAGGACACCTGCACCATGGAGAAACCATGGAAATGTGTGGACTGTGGAAAGGGATACAGAGCCCCATCAGAGCTGGAAGCTCATCGGCGCATCCACACCGGGGAGAGACCATTCACCTGCTCTCAATGTGGGAAGGGATTCATTCAGTTATCCGACCTGCAGTCACACCAGCGAGTTCACACTGGGGAGAGACCATTCACCTGCTCTCAATGTGGGAAGGGATTCATTCAGTTATCCGACCTGCAGAGACACCAGCGAGTTCATACTGGGGAGAAACCATTTACCTGCTCTCACTGTGGGAAGGGGTTCACTCAGTTATCCAACCTGCAGAGACACCAGCGAGTTCACACTGGAGAGAGGTCATTCACCTGCTCTCAGTGTGGGAAGGGATTCACTCGGTTATCCCTTCTGCAGACACACCAGCAAGTTCACACTGGGGAAAGACCATTCACCTGCTCTCAGTGTGGGAAGGGATTCCCTCGGTTATCCCTCCTACAGACACACCAGCAAGTTCACACTGGGGAGAGACCATTCACCTGCTCTCAGTGTGGGAAGGGATTCACTCGGGTATCCAACCTGCGGGCACACCAGCGAGTTCACACTGGGGAGAGGCCATTCACCTGCTCCCAGTGTGGGAAGGGATTCACTCAGTTATCCAGCCTGCTGACACACCAGCGAGTTCACACTGGGGAGTGGCCATTCACCTGCTCTCAGTGTGGGAAGGGATTCCCTCAGTTATCCAGCCTGCTGACACACCAGCGAGTTCACACTGGGGAGAGGCCGTTCACCTGCTCTCAGTGTGAGAAGGGATTCACTCAGTTATCCAACTTGCAGACACACCAGCGAATTCACACTGTAGAGAAACCATTCACCTGCTCTCAGTGTGGAAAGGGATTCACTCGGTCATCCGACCTGCGGAGACACCAACGCATTCACACTGGGGAGAGGCCATTCACCTGCTCTGTGTGTGGGAAGGGTTTCAGCGTTTCATCCCGGCTGCTGAGACATCAACAAGTTCACGAGTGATGACAGTGGTTGGATTCTGCTGTTATTGTTTCTGCTGTCAGTTGCATCCAGGACTGCATTTTGTTCATTCTCACAGTTGGTCAATGGGAAGGGTCAGAGGGTTTCTTTGTGCTGGACTGGCTGGTCTCAGCCTCCAGTGGGCTGATGCTATTTGTGTCTTTTTGCGAATACCTGATTTCAAATGTCACAAGGATCACAGAGTGACAGTGTGTTAGGACGTTTAGAGATATTTAGTCAGAAGAAAACAGAGGTTGGCAGTGCAAAGGTACATTTCTGAATGGAGGGCTGTGACAAGTGACATTCCTCAGGGATCAGTGCTGGGACTTTTGCTGTTTGTAATATATATAAATGATTTGGAGGAAAATGTAACTGGTTTGATTGGTAAGTTTGTGGATGACACAAAGGTTGGTGGAATTGCGGATAGTGATGGGGACTGGCAAAGGATACAGCAGGATATAGATCAGTTGGAGACTTGGGCGGAGAGATGGCAGATGAAGTTTAATCTGGACAAATGTGAGGTAATGCATTTTGGAAGGTCTAATACAGATGGGAAATATACAGTAAATGGAGAACCCTTCAGAGTATTCATAGGCAGAGGGATCTGGGTGTACAGGTGCACAGGTTATTGAAAGTGGCAATGAGGTGGAGAAGATAATCAAGAAGGCATACGGCATGCTTGCCTTCATCGGCCGGGGCATTGAGTTTTTGGAAGTTTACAAACAGGATCACAAGAATGCTTAAGTAATTAATTTTGGTTACTGTTGTTGTAAAGCACATGCTAAGTTTCTCTGTTTGTGTATGGATGATATTTGTGTGTTGAATGCTTCAAGCTTTGAGGTTTTCTGTCTGTGATTTAAATCAAACAGATTTTTAACAAAGGAAGTGTGATCAATAAAACTTTTTTTGTTCAGAAGTTATGAACCTGGAGCCATGTTTACTGGCCAGAGACAGGATTCCAGGATATTTTACTAAACATGTGGGAATTTTAATCCGGATAAAACTCACTCATGAGAGAATGAGAGTTTTAATTTGTAATGGTTATTTAAAATTTGACACATGTGAAATGATTCTGACCAATCCTGTGTTGGATTGATCTTGGGTTAAACTTCCTGTCAGGTCCAAAGATTTATTCCTGACGCAAGTAACACAAAGAAAGGGAAAATTCTGGAATTGGATACTGAAGAAAAGAGTTTAAAAAGAGAGATTATTAAATAGAAATGTTCCCAGACCATGTGGTCATTAGATTAAAACAAAGGAAGGGTGCTGACGTCCATTTGAGAACTTTTAATCCACCCCATTTCTAACTAAGGGAGTCGATGTACAAAGAAAGCCCAAGAAAGACCCCCCCAAGGGGGGTCTGGAAAGTATCATGATGGGGGCACCTGTCCATGAGATGATCACAAAGCCCCATAATGCCCAGATACTAATTTTATTGAACGTATAATGTATGTAATCTATCACCATTCTGATTGGATTGTGTCCAGCCGGGATGGACTGAGTAACTGGTTAAGAATTGATGATATTCTGTGTTGGGTGGAGTTACACATGGTCAGCCCCTGTGGCTTCTCCTCGCTGGCGTAACTCAATAAACTGTTTGTCGATTGAATCAGGCACAACACACTGGGTACATTCCCACTTCATCCTTGGGAGTGGCCTGATAGGCCATGGTCCAGACTAAATGTGGCCTTTGAGGGGTCGTTGTAAATGTGCATTGAAAATGGTTGGAAGCACAGATCACCAGGAAATGGGTCCACCTTTGCCAGTTGACTCTGCTGTGGGAGTGGAAGAGGAATGTTCATGTACAGATTCTCAAACTCCCTCTTCACCTCCCATTCCAGAAACACCATTACAAGATTTACCAGTGGTATTGTACAGGTCGCAATGAAACCACAAAGCTCCTGACAGACTTCCGTATTGTTAAAGACATTACTTTGTTGTATTTCTGTCCTGATGGGGGATTGAAATTTAAGGAGAGGAGAAGTGTTCCAGAGTGTTCTTCTCAACCTCTCTCCCTTCAGAGCAAATGCGGGCTTTAGGCGGGGTTTCAGTCTGCAAGTCCAGGCTGGTTCCAATGCTCCTGTTTCCTTTTGTTTGCCAATGATTTTTAAACTTTGTTATTTATTTATATAAAGAACATCCTGCTTTTAACAACACATTTGACTACCTTATTTGTGGAATGAAGTTCCCACAATTGTAAAGCAGGAGATTAGTTAAATGGACAGCCTGAATTGAGAGACAATTGAAGAATAAATGATTCATTAATACAGTTGTTAGGCTGGAAATGTAAATTTGAACACAAAAGTTTATAACGTTTAGAATTATAAAGATATAAAGAATGTTTAAAATTCTGTGGGAATTATAAAATGTTACCTTCTGGCAGCAACAGAATAGAAAAAAACAGATAACAAGACTTGTTAGCGTGGCACGGTGCCACAATGGTTAGCACTGCTGCGTCACAGTGCCAGTGACCTGGACTCGATTCCCGGCTTGGGTGACTATGTGGAGTCAGCACGTTCTCCCCGTGTCTGCGTGGGTTTCCTCCGGGTGCTCCAGTTTCCTCCCACAGTCCGAAAGACGTGCTGGTTAGGTGCATTAGCCATGTTAAATTCTCAATCAGTGTAACCGATCAGACGCCAGAGTGCGGCAACTAAGGGATTTTCACAGTAACTTCATTGCAGTGTTAACGTAAGCCTACTGGTGACACTAATAAATAAACTTTAATACTTTCTTAACCTTGACTGGAGGGAATGAATCGTCTCCTGTTCAAGATGTCTCAACATTGAATGACTGATGTTAACCAATTATTGGTCGACACTCAGGCTACCCCAAGCTAAGAGATATCGTTTGAGAGAAAGAATTGTCTTAAAATTCAGACAATGTGTGTAACTAGCTAAAAACCAAACCAGTTTCATTATTGACAAGTTATAGACCAATTGGCTAATTCCCAACAATTGGCTGAGCTGGGCTTTCTACATTTTGAAAGTATAAAAAAGGGGATTCAAGAAACCAATTTGAGCGAAGTTTTTAAAAGTTTAAGGCTTTTTAAAGTTTATTTATTCATGTCACACATTCACACTGCAATGAAGTTACTCTGAAAAGCCCCCAGTCACCACACTCTGGCGCCTGTTCGGGTAAACTGAGGGAGAATTTAGCATGCTCAATGTACCTAACCAGCAAGTCGTTCGGTCTGTGGGAGAAATCCACACAGACTGGGGGAGAATATGCCGACTCTGCACAGACAGTGACCCAAGCCGGGTCCCAGGCGCTGTGAGGCGGCAGTGCTAACCACTGTGCCCTTCAGAGAGGTGTTGAAAGCTGTTGATTTTACAAGTTATCCATGTTTTCAGAGCGGTCACTTTTTGTCCTGGTCTGAGAAGGATGGAGAAAAGTCTGTTCAATTGTTCAAGTTAAGCTTTCTCCTTTTACTGTTAATAGATTCTTTGCTTTTTTTATCCTTCTCTCTTGTTACATTTTTAATCGTTAATAAACTTCCCGAATTCACCATTTAAAGTGTTCTTTCTTGCCATTTGGTTAAGTCACTGGAACCTGGTGTGATTTATGATTAGGGAGGTTATTGTAAACAAGTGAACCTTATAAATCTTCGTTTAAATAAATCAATGTTTTTACAAATGGAATGCTATTCTTTATTACGAGGGAAATTGAACATAGGAAAGAGGATGTTATGCTTCAGTTATGATGTGGAGATGCTGACGTTGGACTGGGGTAAACACGGTAAGAAGTCTCACAACACCAGGTTAAAGTCCAACAAGTTTATTTGGCAGCAAAAGCCACTTGCTTTTGGAGTGCTGCTCCTTCATCAGGTGAGTGGGAGTTCTGTTCACAAACAGGGCACAAAGACTCAGGGATTTTCACAGTAACTTCACTGCAGTGTTAATGTAAGCCTACTTGTGACACTAGTAAATAAACCTTAAAACTTTAGTTAGATGGGCAGAACAGTGGCAAGTGGAATTCAACCCTGAAAAGTTTAGATAATTTTTGGAGGACGAGCAAGGTAACGGAATGCACAATGAATGGTCAGATCCTAGGAAGTACAGAGGATCAGAGGGACCTTGGTGTGCATGTCCATAGATCTCTGAAGACATTAGGACAGTTACATAAGGTGGTTCAGAAGTCACTTGGAATACTTGCCTTTATTAACCAAGGCATTGAATATATGGCTGTAGAGATTCACATTCTAATCAGTATTCTGTAATTTGATTTTGTGCCTCTGTATGCCCTGTTTGAGAGCAGATATCCACTCCATCTGACGAAGGAGCAGCACTCTGAAAGCTAATGGCATTTGCTACCAAATAAACCTGTTGGACTTTAACCTGGTGTTGTTAAAACTCTTACTGTGTTTACCCCAGTCCAACGCCGGCATCTTCACATCATTGAATATAAGGGCAGGGAGGTTATGATGGAGCTGTATAAAACACTGGATAGGCCACAGCTGGAGTACTGTGTGCAGTTCTGGTCGCCACACTATAGGAAGGATGTAATTGCACTTGGGAAGGTGCAGAGGAAATTCCCCAGGGTGTTGGCTGGGCTGGAGTGTTTCAGCTATGAGGAGAGGCTGGATAGGCTGGCATTCTTTTTCTTGGAGCAGGGAAGGGTGAGGGGGACCTGATTGAGGTGTATAACATTTTGAGGGGCACAGATAGGGGGGACAGGAAGGAACTTTTCTCTTTAGTTGAGGGGTCAATAACCAGGGGCATGGATTTAATTTCAGGAGCAGGAGGTTTATAGGAGAAGTGAGGAGAAATCTTTTGACCCAGAGGGTGGTGAGAATCTGGAACTCAGTGCCTGAAAGAGTAGTAGAGGTGGGAACCTTCACAACATTTAAGAAGAATTTAGTTAAGCTTTTGAAATGCCATAGCGTACAAGGTTATGCACACAGAGTGGAAAATGGGATTGGAATAGAACAGTCCTTGATGGCCAGCACAAACACGATGGGCCGAAGGGCCTCTTTCCATGCTGTAAAACTCTATGATCACCCACGTTGGCAGCAAGTTCAATATCATCATCAGTCACAACCCCCTGTATCTTCACTCACTGAAACAATCCATTTAAAACATTTTTAGTCGAGGAATGTAGCCATATTTCTGTTAGGCTGCAGCCTGCATGGAGATTTCCAGCTGTGTGTGTCCAGAACAGGAAGCAGTGAGCATGGATCTGTCAATCAGCCTCAATCAGCACCTTCAGGAGAATCGGGAGGGTGAATATTAGATACAGCAGAGTGAGAATGGAGGGAGAGTGAGTGGGATGGAGATTCACAGCTTTTGGAGAATGAGAGAGGAAAGAATGTTCCAGAGGAACTAGAATTGTTCTGAATTTCTATCCTGTACTGACACTGATCACTTCTGTAAACTCCTTTTACAGGATATTGGAAGGGGAGGATTTACAGACAGAAATCTCAAACCTAATGTCACATCAATATCTGACATCCTCACTCAATTCATCGGGATCTGAATATATCGATCTTTGATTCTCGAAGGAGAAATATTTTCCTGTTCTGTCTGCTTCAAAAACTTTAATCATTTGTGTGACTGGAAAAGCACCAAGGCACTGATACACCCGACTGAGAGCATTCCAGTGCACTGAGAGTGGAAAGAGCTTTAACCAGTTACATTGTCTGAAAATACATCGCAGCATTCACAGCGGGGAGAGACTGTACCCATGTTCTGTGTGAGATTTAGCTGATTGTTTAACCTGGAGAGTCACAAGGACACCCGCACCATGGAGAAACCGTGGAAATGTGGGGACTGTGGGAAGGGATTCATATCCCCATCTCAGCTGGAAGCTCATCGGCGCAGTCACACTGGGGAGAGACCATTCACTTGCTGTGTCTGTGGCAAGGGATTCAGTCAGTTATCGAATCTGCGGACACACCAGCAAGTTCACACTGGGGAGAGGCCTTTCACCTGCTCTCACTGTGGGGAGGGATTCACTCGGTTATCCAGCCTGCAGACACATCAGCAAGTTCATTCTGGCGAGAGACTGTTCACCTGCTCTCAGTGTGGGAAGAGATTCACTCAGACATCCCACTTACGAAAACACCAGCGAGTTCACACTGGGGAGAGACCGTTCACCTGCTCTCAGTGTGGGGACGATTCACTCAGTCATCCGCCCTGCGGAGACACCAACGAGTTCACACTGGGGAGAAGCTGTTCAGTTGCTCTCAGTGTCTAAAGGGATTCACTCAATTATCCCACCTGCAGACACATCAGCAAGTTCACACTGGGGAGAGGCCGTTCACCTGCTCTCAGTGTGGAAAGGGGTTCACTCAGTCATCCACCCTGCGGAGACACCAGCGAGTTCACACTGGGCAGAGACCATTCACCTGCTCTCAGTGTGGGAAGAGTTTCAGAACTTCATCCGCCCTGCTGAGACACCAACCAATTCACAAGTGATTCCAGAGGTTGGATTCTGCTGACATTGTTTCTGCTTTCAATTACATCCAGGACTGCATTTTGTTCATTCTCACAGTTGGTCAATGGGGAGGGTCGGAGAGTTTCTTTCTGCTGGACTGGCCGGTCTCATGACTTTGCCTCCAGTGGGCTGAGTCTTGTTGCGAATACCTGGTTTCAAATTTCACACGGATCACAGAGTGACAGGGTGTTAGGAAGTTAAGACATGTTCAGTCAGCATTTCTATTTGAAGCACCGCCTAAATGCCAATCGAATTTCCTTTGCAATAGTTTGTTGTTTCCACTTCCTCCACGCTCGTAGGCAGCGAGTTCCAGAACATTACCATTCGCTGCATCAAAATATTCTTCCTCACATCCCCCCCCCCGCTGCATCTCTGACCCAAAACCATAAATCTGTGTCCCCCTCGTCCTTGTCCCGTCAGCTAATGGGAACAGCTTTTCTTTGTCCAACTTATCTCAACCTGTCAGAATTTTGTCCACCTATATCAAATCTCCCCCTCAACCTCCTTTGCTCCATGGAGAACCCCAGCCTGACATTGACAATAAAGAACAAACTGGTGACAGTCTGGAATGTGTAGCTGGAAAACCCTCCCTAACAGCACTGTGGGTGTACTTACACCTCAGGCATTGTAGTAGTTCAAGAAGGCAGTGTTGGGGTTGACCATGGCTGAGGCAGATCCATACAGCCACATATTCTGTTATAATTGAAGGACTGCAGATTGAATGTGAGGCATTATGGGACTGGACTATCTTGACCACATTCCTGTGACTGCTCAGTTTCTGCAATCACGGACCATTAAAGCTGCTTAGCAGGGCCCCGATAGAGGACGTGGTGAGAATATTTACTCAGAATGAGTTAGAATTAAACTTATTCCAGAACACTGGCTGGTGTTCAGCAGCTGATATACCCGAATTTGTAAAAAGAGAGTCTGACCAATCAACAAACCACGGTAGGTAGTCGGTTAAGAAGTGAAGAAGCGTTCTCAGGCATTGTTTAAATTATTTTATCATAAATTTGTGATGAGAACTGTGAGGGACTTGTGACCCAATAGTCGGTGAGGTGACGGTATACTCCAAGTAGCACTGGACTGAAAAGCAGACCTCTGAGAGTCGATTCAAATGGTTATAATCCTACCCAAGCATGGTCAGTGAAAAATCAGAGCTCAAGTGGGGACCGGACAGGTCTCTTACCTGCCATTTGGAAACTAAAAAGAAGAAACATATTGATAAAATAATTAGAGAATAGAGCCAACGTTTCAAGTCTGAATGACACTTCGTAAGAGCTCTTATGAAGGGACATCTAGACTCGAAATATTGGCTCTATTCTCTCTCCACAGATGCTATCAGACCCGCTGAGATTTTCCAGCATTTTCTGGGGGGTTTTTCAGATTCCAGCATCCACAGTATTTCACTTTTATGAGAAAATGATTCGGTCTGATTGGAATCCCCACGACCCTCTCGCATTGTTCTGACTCTACCAGCTGGGCTGTGGAATTAATTGGATAGATCTTCCAGAGAGCCAGCAGAGACATAATGGGCCAAATGATTTCTATTTATGCTGTATCATTCTCTAAAAGAGTGAATATTCAGTATCAGGGACAGAGAGAAGAACCAGTGACTGTGCGATTGAACCCAGCCAGAATCAGCACCATAAAGGGAGGAGTGAGAGGGAAACGGTGTAAAAGCTTTGAAACATTACATGGTCCTGCAGCAGAACTTTGAGAAATGGAGCACAGCAATGTACCAATTCTCAATAATTCATTAATTTACCTCAAATGCTAACAATGTTATTTTGAATTAACTGTATGAGGTTTCAATGGCGGTTATTACCCAGCATTCACTGCGGGTGTGAAAGTGCCCTATTCACTCCACAGGAGCCCAGTGCGCAGGCGCAGCGCTGTATCTGGGGCATGCGCAGTGCCACTTTGCTCGGAGCCCTGCGAGTGCTGGGGACGCTTATTTCAAGGGGTGAGAATCGGTGGGGCGGAGGGAGGAATGGAACCGGGAGCCGGGGTGGGCAGGGAGCAGAGGCTTCACAAACATCTGCTGCAGGCCGCAAGGCCTGAATTAGAGCCTTCTGGTCCCGGGTTTGCAGCTCCGGGGATTTTATCCGAGGATCAGGCCCAGTGCCGTAGCCGCCATTTTTGTTTAGCGGGGAGCAGAGCGCATGCGCGGCCAGTGGGCGGGGCTTCAGGATTTGGGTGACCAGGAGAGACAATGTTTGAGTCATTGACTGACAGGCCGGGTTCATGGATGCTGCCTTTCCCGGGGGAAGGTGCTGCAGGGGGAATGTGCGGCCATTGGAATAACAGAATAAAAACATGATCAAAATTAGGAGCAGGAGGGGGCATCTAGACCCATCGAGGCTGCTCCGCCATTCAGTAAACACATGACTTAACTCAATTTTCCTCCAGCCCCAACCTCTCTATCTCATCACTCCCTGGTCGGTAAAATGGTATATAACACACCTTTGAATATACTCAATGAGCCGGCCTCTACTGTTCAATGAGGGAGAGAGTTTCACAGCTTACTGAACTTCTGAGAGAAGCAATTTCTCCTCATCTCTGTCTTAGAAACTTATTTTTAAATTGTTCTCGCAGTTCCAGATTCCCTGTTGAGGGGTAAACCCTTTCAGCGTTGACTCTGTCAAGCACCTTCAGAATCTCATATGTTTCAGTAAGATCACATCTCATTTATTTAAAATCCAATGAGCATAGATGCACCCTGCCTAACCTTTCCTCATAAAACAGACCCCTTCATGCCCAAAATCAGCGAGTGAACATTGTCTGAATTGCTTCCAATGTAAGTATATTCCATCTTAAGTAATCTTATGCTAGAAAACAGGAGGGGAGAATGTTATGGATTTATATTCAGGACTGACAAATGACTGTTGGAGGTGACACAGTGGTTAGCACTTCTGTCTCATAGCGCCAGAGACCCGGTTCAATTCCAGCCTCGGGTGATTGTCTGTATGGAGTTTGCACATTCTCCCTCTGTCCATGTGGGTTTCCTCTGGGTGCTCTGGTTTCCTCCCACATTCCAAAGATGTGCAGGTTAGGTTGATCGATAGTGCTAAATTGTCCCTTTGTGTCCCAAGATGAGGGGGAAGGAAAGGGGAGGATTAGTGATGTACGTACATCAGGTTACAGGGATAGGGTCTGAGTAAAGGTGCTGTTAGAAACTTGGTGCAGACTCAATGGCCTAAAAGGCCTCCTTCTGCACTGCAGAAATTCTGTGATTTTGGAATCTCCTTGGTTCGAAGAAGAGGATTTTCAAGCAATCTCAAACCCCCAAAAAATGTGTATCTCTTAATTTCAAGCCACAATTAACACATGACTCTTGTAATCTCCTTTTGCAGGGAGTTAGAATATTTGAAGATTGCAATTCTTCTCTGATTCCAGTGCTTCTGACATCTTTCCAGCCGCAGGTTTCAAATTAGAAAACACTGAAATTGTTTCAGAGGTGAGTATTGTTGAACATTTACCTATAATTTTGAATTTTCCTGCTGTGCTCTGTTATCTGTACTCTGGTTCCACGTCTCTGGGGCTGGTGTGACTCCGTTACTGTGGATCTGAATCCATGTCCATCCATTGCTTTGTTTCACCTCTGCCCTCCCTGATCACCTCTCTGTCATTGTCGGTTCAGAGAAGGATCTGCAGGCTAATACCTGGGATGAAGGCGTTGTTTTGTGAGATAAGTTTGGGCCTGTACTGACTGGAGTTTAGAGGTGATCATAGTATTGACATCAGATTGTGAGGTAGTGATTAGTGTAGATGAAGAGAGGATGTTTCCAATGTTGGGGATTCTAGAATTAGTCGGCAGATTGTCAAAATAAAGGGTCCCCCATTTCTGATGGTGAGGAGGAGAAATGTCTTCCCTCAGAGGGCCGTTAGTCTTTGCAATTCTCTTCCCCAGAGAGCAGTGGAAGCTGCATCATTAAATATACTCAAAACACAGAGATTTTTGATTGAAAAGGGAGTCAAGGGTGACAGGAAGAAAAGTGGAGTTCAGATCACAATCAGATCAGCCATGATCTTGATGGGGAGACGATGGCCTTGTGGTATTATTGCTGGACTATTCATTCAGAAACTCAGCGAATGTTCTGGGGACCCGGGTTTGAATCCTGTCATAGAATCATAGAAATCCTACAGTACAGAAGGAGGCCATTCAGCCCATCGAGTCTGCACCGACAATCCCACCCCACAACAGCTGGTGGAATTTGAATTCAATTAAAAATATCTGGAATTAAGAAATTACTGATGACCATGAAACCCTTGTCAATTGTCGGAAAAACCTATCTGGTTCACAAATGTCCTTTAGGGAATGAAATCTGCCATCCTTAACTGGTCTGGCCGACATGTGACTCCAAAGCCAGAACAATGTGGTTGACTTTCAACTGCCCTCCAAGGGCAACTAGGGATGGGTAATAAATGCTGGCCAGCCAGCAACATCCATGTCCCATAAATGAATTTTAAAAATTCAATTGAACAGCTTGGTGGGCTGAAGTTCTAACTATTTCTTACGATCTGTCAGGAACATGAAATGGTGAGTGTCGATCAGCATTAATTAGCACCTTCAGGAGAATTGGGTAGTGTATATTAAAGTTTAAAGTTTATTTATTAGTCACAAGTAAGGTTTATATTAACACTGCAATGAAGTTACTGTGAAATTCCCCTAGTCGTCACACTCCCGCACCTGTTCGGGTCAATGCACCTAATCAACACGTCTTTCAGAATGTGGGAGGAAACCCACGCAGACACGGGGAGAACGTGCAAACTCCACACAGACAGTGACCCAAGCCGGAAATCGAACCCGGGTCCCTGGCACTGTGAGGCAGCAGTGCTAACCACTGTGCCACTGTGCTGCAGAATGCTAAATGGAATGAGAGAGAGAGTGTATGTGTGAGGGGCGTGGGTGGAGATTTAAAGAATGTTCCATAGAAACTACAATTGTCTGTTTTGAATTTCTATCATGTGCTGACAGTGATGATTTTATTGGAAGGAGAGGTTTGGAAAATGGAAATCTCAAAAGAGTCACTTGATTCATAAGGACGTGAAAATCATCAGCCTTTTTAACATCAGTGTGACTGGAAAAGCACTGAGATTCACACACCCGTATCAGAGTGTTCCAGTGCACTGATTGTGGAAAGACACAAGGACTCAGACACCATGGAGAAACCATGGAAATGTGGAGACTGTGGGAAGGGATTCAGAGCCCCATCTGAGGTGGAATCTCATCGACGCAGTCACACCGGGGAGAGACCGTTCATATGCTCCACTTGTGGGAAGGGATTCAATCATTCATCGAATCTGCTGAGACACCAGTGAATTCACGCTGAGGAGAGGCTAGTCACCTGCTCACAGTGTGGGAAGGGAGTCAGAGATTCATCCATCCCGTTGCGCGGGGGGGGGGGGGGGGGGGGGGGAAGGGAGGGGAAAGAGAAAGATTGAGAGAGAAAGAATCCAACCCCTTTAATCACTTGTGAACTTGCTGGTGTCTCTGCAGGTTGGATGACCGATTGAATCCCTTCCCACACACAGAGCAGGTGAACGGTCTCTCCCCGGTGTGAACTCGCTGGTGTCTCCGCCGTGTGGATGACCTCCTAAACCTCTTTGAGCAGTGAGAGCAGCTAAACGGTCTCTCGTCAGTGTGAATGGGTTGGTGGACCATCAGTTCCCGAGAGCTTTTGAAGCCACTCCCACAGTCAGAGCATTGAAAGGGTCTGTCTTGGGTGTGAGTGACCTTGTGGCTCAACAGGTTGGGCAACTGAGTGAATCCCTTCCCACACACAGAGCAGGTGAATGGCCTCTCCCCAGTGTGAACTGCCTGGTGTAATTGTAAATGGGATAACTGAGTGAATCCCTTCCCACACACACAGCAGGTGAATGTTCTCTCCCCAGTGTGACTGCGCCGATGAGTTTCCAGTGCAGATGGGAACCTGAATCTTTTCCCACAGTCCCCACATTTACACAATTTCTCCATGGTGCGGGTGTCCCTGTGACTCTCCAGGTTTGACAATCAGTTCAGTTACAACATAACATGGGTGCGGTCTCTCTGCTGCAATGTATTTTCAGGCTGTTTAACTGGTTAAAGTTCTTTCCACAGTCACTCAGGTGTGTGCATGTTTCAGTGTGTGTGTGTCTCGGTGCTTTTCCAGTCACACTGATGTTTAAAATCTCCTGAAGCAGACAGAGCAGAGAAACATTTCCATTCTAGACTCAAAGGTCAATGATATTCAGGTCCCAATGAACTGAGTGACTATGTTAGATTTTGATGTGAAGTTTGGTTTGATATTCGTCTTTAAATCTTCACCTTCTGATATCCTGCAAAAGGAATTTACAAAAGTCATCAGTGTCAGTACAGGATAGAAATTCAGAACAGACAGGTTCTAGTTTCTATGGAACATTCTTTTCTCTCTCATTCCCCAAAGTCTTCCCCTGGAGTGCAGCCTAAGACACAAAACATCAATGGTGGAGAACACCCGATATTGCGCAATTTGATTAACCATGTCAGATATGCGGGGAAGGGGGTACGCGTCCAGCTGCCTGTATCGGTTAATCATAGAAATCATAGAAACCCGACAGTGCAGAAGGAGGCCATTCGGCCCATCGAGTCTGCACCAACCACAATTCCACCCAGGCCCTACCCCCACATATTTTACCCGCTAATCCCTCTAACCTACGCATCCCAGGACTCTAAGGGGCAATTTTTTTAACCTGGCCAATCAACCTAACCCGCACATCTTTGGATAGTCTGACTATAGTCAATGACCATTCGATGTTTCTCTCCAGTTTTAACAACTACTACTTGGGCTCTCCAGGGGCTGGTACTGGCCTCAATGATCCCCTCCCCTAGGAGCCGTTGCACTTCGGAACTGATGAAAGCTCTGTCTCCAGCACTGTACCGTCTGTTCTTGGTGGCGATGGGCTTGCAATCGGGGGTGAGATTTTCAAACAGTGAGGGAGGGGCGACTTTAAGGGTCAAGAGGCTGCAGGTGGTGCGCGGTGGGCGATCTAAGAACTGCTGATTGCAAACGGAGAGCGGGGGGAAAGGCCCATTATACTCCATGGTGACGCTCTTAAGGTGACTCAGGAAATCTAGCCCCAGGAGTACGGCAGCGCAGAGTTGTGGCAGCACGAGGAGCCTGAAATTTTTGTACACTGTGCCCCCTACAGTCAGGGTCGCCACGCAGTACCCAAGGACATCCACCGAGTGGGACTTTGAAGCCATGGAGATCGTTTGCTTCACTGGCAGAACTGAAAGGGCACAGTGACTCACTGTGTTAGGGTGAATAAAGCTCTCCGTACTCCGACAGTCAAACAAACAGTTTGTAATGTGACCGTTTACCTCGATGTCCATCATGGACCTGGCGAGTTGGTGAGGCCAGGATTGGTCCAGCGTAATCGAAGCCACCGTTGGATTTTGCGAGTAGTCGCACGCGGCTGATGACGTCCAAGATGGCGGCCTACACGCGGTCGATGGCATCCAAGATGGCGGCCCGCACGGCCCACATGCGGCTGATGGCATCCAAGATGGCGGCCCGCACGGCTCACACACGGCTACTGGCGCCCAAGATGGTGGCCCCCTCGGGTCACACGTGGCGCTACTGGGCTTGGAGGTCGATTTTGCTCTGCATACCTTCACGTAATGGCCCTTCTTTCCACACCCGGAGCAGATTGCATCCTTCGCCGGGCGGCATTGTCGGGGTGCTTCCCCAGGCCACAGAAGTAGCACTTCGGGCCTCCGGAGACTGCCGCAGCGGTTGGGTCATTGGTGGGACGTGGCGTGGCATAGGCCTACGGCCCTCCCGAGTACAGAGGTGGCGGCGGCCGCAGTGTCCACGATGCGCCCCCGTGGTCAGGGGTGTAGGCCTCGAGATTACGGGAGGCCACCTCTAACGAGTCGGCAAGTGCCACAATCTTTTGTAGGTGCAGCCCATCCTGTTCCAGCAGTCGTTGTCGGATATAGTTTGACCTGATACCTGTGACATAGGCATCTCTGATTAAGTCCTCAGTGTTTTGGGCGGCTGTTACGGTCATGCAGTTGCAGGCCCTGCCAATGCTCGCAACGCACGCAGGAATTGATCACCCGATTCTCCTGGCTGTTGTCTGCAAGTAGCCAGAAGATGTCTGGCGTAGATTTCATTAGACTGTTTGTTGTACTGGCCTTTTAAAAGTTCAATCGCATCCTTGTAAGTTTCAGCGTCTCTAATCATCGAGAATACTTGATCGCTTACCCAGGCGTGGAGCACGTGTAGCTTGTCGGTGTCGGTCCGGACGACGGAGGAGGAGGTGAGGAAAGTTTTGAAACAGCGCAGCCAGTGATCGAAGCTGTTAGAGGCTCTGACAGCTTGAGGGTCCAGTTCGAGTTTGTCGGGTTTTAGTATCGGCTCCATCCCAAAACTTTTGCTAATAAAATTGATGCACCATCAATCGAGCAAAGACTAGTTTGTATGCAAGAACAAATAGGCTTTTAATAGCAAAAGACTTGGAGCACACTCATGCCGATGAACTGGTCCGTCCAGAGACTGAGGCAGGGGGGTGGGGAGCAGTCGCCTTTATACCTGGACCGGGGGGGGAGGAGTCTCAGGTAGGGCCGGCAGGGATGTGTCCAGGCATGTCACATATACAGGTAATAAGCTAACGGTGGTTTACCACAGCAAGTCAGAACAGTTAAGGCTATGGGCCAGGTGCTGGTAAATGGGATTAGGTGGGAAGTCAGGCATTTCTTGCATGTCAGTGCAGACTCGATGGGCTGAAGGGCCTTTTCTGCACTGTACGATTCTATGATGAGGCAATTCAGTTAGTTGGAGAGACTGGAGCAGCTGAAATTTCTCTCTTTAGATCAGCCAGACATCAGGGCTTGGAATGGGGCCATTCGGGCTACTGATTCAATGCTGGCTCTCTGCAGAGCAAACCCTTACCCCGTTCTATAGACAGATCCATGCTCACTGCTTCCTGTCCTGGATGAGCAGAAACTGATAGCCAAGTTCCGCACATATGAGGACAGCCTCAACCGGGATCTTGGGTTCATGTCACACTATCTGTAACCCCCACAGCTTGTCTGGACTTGCAGAATCTCACTGGCTGTCCTGTCTGGAGACAATACACATCTCTTTAACCTGTGCTTAATGCTCCCTCCATTCACATTGTTTGTACCTTTAAGACTTGATTATCTGTAAAGACTGCATTCCAATCATTGTTCTGTAAATTGAGTTTGTGTCTCTGTATGCCCTGTTTGTGAGTATTTCTCCACTCCACCTGATGATGGGGCAGCGCTCCGAAAGCGAGTGGTATTTGCTACCAAATAAACCTGTTGGACTTTAACCTGGTGTTGTGAGACTTCTTACTCCTGTCCTGGACACAGAGAGCTGGAAATCCCCATGCAGGCGGCCAGACAGATATATGTCTATCTGACTGGACTAACAATGTGTGGAATGTACAGACTGGGGGAACAATGGGTGGGGGCGGGGCTCCCGGGTCCGCGCGCCTGAACCCGGAGACGTCACCGCGGAGCAGAGTGATTGCTATTGGCTGATTCAGGCAGGGCTCCATTGTGCCGTCACAATGACTCAGAGGGGCGTTCCCAGCACACACTGTCCCATTGGCAGCAATATCACTGGTTACAGAAGCAGCACACTGCGGATTGGACACCAGCTCAGCGCGGCTGGAGGTCAAAGCCCCGCCCACCCCCACGTGGGCTCGGGTTCCGCCCCCTCATTTTCCACATGCGGCAGATTGACCAATGGCAACGCGTGGAGGACCAGATGGGCGCTGGTCCTCCAGCCAATCAGAGTCTGGGACTTGTGTGCATGGCCGCATGGAGCTACCTCCATTGTTGCCCAGCAAAGCTGCTGCTCCTCTCTCTCTGAATGAAGATTGAGCTTCAGACAGATTAATATTGTACTGTCGCTACCTTAGATATTTCCAGTCATTCATCTCTTGCCTATTAGAGTCATTCGTTTTTGGATTTCTTCTCCACAGGGATCAGTGGAGGTTGAGGGCCATTGAATATATTCCAGGGTGAGTTACACTGATTTTTGATTGATAAAGGTGTCAAGCGTTATGGGAAACAGGTAGGGAAATGGAGAGAAAGTTAAGATGAGGAGGGATTTCCTCACTCAAGTATGTGGTGACGTTTTGGAATTATGCACCCCAGAGGACTGTGGAGCCTCAGTCATCGAGAAATTTCAAGCCGGAGATTGATAAGTTTTGAGATATTGAAGACATTGAGTGATCTGGGGGAGAGCATGGGAAATGGTGCTGAGGTAGATCGGCCAATTCTCACTGAATGGTTGTGGCAATTCGGTGGGCTGAATAGCCAACTGTTGCTTCTATTTCTTTTGATTTCTATGTGCTGGAGTGGAAGCAGTGAGCATGGATCTGTCAATCAGCCTCAATCAGCACCTTCAGGAGAATTGGGAGGGTGAATATTAGATACAGCAGAGTGAGAATGGAGGGAGAGTGAGTGGGGTGGAGATTCACGGCTTTTGGGGAATGAGAGAGGAAAGAATGCTCCATAGAAACTGGAATTGTCTGTTCTGAATTTCTGTTCTGACACTGATGACTTTTGTAAACTCGTTTTACAGGATGTTGAAAGAGGAATCACAGGCAGAAATCTCAAAAGTCACATCGAGACCTAACAGAATCATATTCCTTGGGAGCTGAATATCATCGGCCTTTGAATCTAGAAGGAGAAATGGTTGTCCGGTCTGTTGATTTGAAAAGATTTCAAACATCAGTGTGACTGGAAAAGCACCAACAGCGTTCCAGTGCACTGACTAAAGAGCTTTAACCAGTTACACAGCCTGAATAAATATCACACCATTCGCAGCTGGGAGAGACTGTACTTGTGTTCTGTGTGTGGACGAGGCTTCAACTGAGGCAAGATCACCTGCACCATGGAGAAACCATGGAAATGTGGGGACTGTGGGAAGGGATACGGAGCCCCATCTAAGCTGGAAATTCATCGGCGCAGCCATACTGGGGAGAAGCCATTCATCTGCTCTCAGTGTAAGAAGGGATTTAATTATTTATCCAGCCTACGGATGCACCAGCGAGTTCACACTGGGGAGAGGCCATTCACCTGCTCTCAGTGTGGGGAGGGATTCACTCAGTTATCCAACCTGCGGACACACCAGCGAGTTCACACTGGAGAGAAACCATTCACCTGCTCTCAGTGTGGGAAGGGATTCACTCGGTCATCCCACCTGCAGACACACCAGCGAGTTCACACCGGGGAGAGGCCATTCACCTGCTCTCAGTGTGGGCAAGAACTCACTCAGTCATCCAACCTGCAGTCACACCAGCGAGTTCACACTGGAGAGAGGCCATTCACCTGCTCTCAGTGTGGGAAGGGATTCACTCAGTCGTCGCATCTGCGGACACACCAGCGAATTCACACCAGGGAGAGGCCATTCACCTGCTCTCAGTGTGGGAAGGGATTCACTCGGTCAGCCGACCTGCAGAGACACCAGCAAATTCACACCAGGGAGAGGCCGTTCACCTGCCCTCAGTGTGGGAAGGGATTCACTCAGTCAGCCGACCTGCAGAGACACCAGCGAGTTCACACTGGGGAGAAACCATTCACCTGCTCTCAGTGTGGGAAGGGATTCACTCAGTCATCCGACCTGCGGACACACCAGCGAGTTCACACTGGGGAGAGGCCGTTCACCTGCTCTCAGTGTGGGAAGGGATTCACAGTTTCATCCCGGCTGCTGAGACACCAACAAGTTCACGAGTGATTCCAGGGGTTGGATTCTGCTGTTATTGTTTCTGCTCTCAGTTGCATCCAGGACTGCGTTTTGTTCATTCTCACAGTTGGTCAATGGGGAGGGTCGGAGGGTTTCTTTCTGCTGGACTGGCCGGTCTCAGCCTCCAGTGGGCTGATGCTCTTTGAGTCAAATATCACAAGGATCTCAGAGTGACAGGGTGACAGAGTGACAGAGTGACAGGGTGACAAGGTGACAGGGTGACGGGGTGACAGGGTGACGGGGTGACGGGGTGACAGAGTGACGGGGTGACGGGGTGACGGAGTGACAGGGTGTTAAGTTCAGAAATATTTAGTCAGCAGAAGACAGAGGGTAGCAGTGAAACGATGCGTTTCTGAATGGAGGGCTGTGACTAGTGGCGTCCCTCAGGGATCAGTGCTGGGACCTTTGCTGTTTGTAATATATACAAATGATTTGGAGGAAAATGTTTGTGGACGACACAAAGGTTGTTGGATTTGCGGATAGCGATGAGGACCATCAGAGGATACAGCAGGATATACATCAGTTGGGTGGAGAGATGGCAGATGGAGTTTAATCCGGATAAATGTGAGGTAATGCATGTTGGAAGGTCTAATACAGATAGGAAATATACAGTAAATGGCAGAACCCTGCAGGGTATTGATAGGCAGAGGGACCTGGGTTTACAGGTACACAGGTTACTGAAAGTGGCAACACAGTTGGAGAAGGTAGTGAAGAAGGCATACGGCATGCTTGCCTTCATCGGCTGGGGCATTGAATGTAAAAATTGGCAAATCATGTTGCAGCTTTATAAAACCTTAATTAGGCCACACTTGGAATATAGTGCGGCATAATTATATAGTGCAGCATGAACTCTGTCCATGCCTCTCATAATCTTGTAAACTTCTATCAGGTCACCCCTCAACTCCGCTGTTCCAGTGAGAACAAACCACGTTTCTCCAACCTCTCCTCATAGCTAATGCCCTCCATACCAGGTAACATCCTGGTAAATCTTTTCTGTACCCTCTCCAAAGCCACCATATCCTTCTGGTAGTGTGGCGACCAGAATTGAACACTATATTCCAAGTGCAGCCTAACTAAGCTTCTATAAAGCTGCAACATGACTTGCCAATTTTTAAACTCAGTGCCCCGGCCGATGAAGGCAAGCATGCCGTATGCCTTCTTGACTACCTTCTCCACCTGCATTGCCACTTTCAGTGACCTGTGTACCTGTATACCCAGGTCCCTTGACCTATTTTAAGGGTTCTGCCATTTACTGTATATTTCCTTTTTGGATTAGACCTTCCAAAATGCATTATCTCACATTTGTCCGGATTAAACTCCATCTGCCACCTCTCCGCCCAAGTCTCCAACTGATCTATATCCTGCTGTATCCTCTGATGGTCCTCATCGCTATCTGGAAATCCACTAACCTTTGTGTCATCTGCAAACTTACGAATCAATCCAGTTACATTTTCCTCCAAATCATTTATATATATATTACAAACAGCAAAGGTCCCAGCACTGATCCCTGAGGGACGCCACTTGTCACAGTCCTCCATTCAGAAATGCACCCTTCCACTGCTACCCTCTGTCTTCTTTGACTGAGCCAGTTTTGTATCCACGTAGCCAGCTCACCTCTGATCCCATGCAACTTTACCTTCTGCACCAGTCTGCCATGAGGGACCTTGTCAAAGGCCTTACTGAAGTCCAAGTAGACAACATCCACTGCCCTATCCTCATCAATCATCTTCGTCACTTCCTGGAAAAACTCGATCAAGTTAGTGAGACATGACCTCCGCTTCACAAAACCATGTTGCCTCTCACTAATACGTCCACTTATTTCCAAGTGGGAATAAATGCTGTCTTGAAGAATCCTCTCCAGTAATTTCCTGACCACTGATGTATGGCTCACCAGCCTGTAATTACCCTGGATTATTCTTGCTACCCTTCTTAAACAAAGGAACAACATTGGCTACTCTCCAATCCTCTGGGACCTCCCCTGAGACTGATCGCCAAGTTCCGCACACATGAGGACGTCCTCAACCGGGATCTTGGGTTCATGTCACACTATCTGTAACCCCTACGACTTGCCTGGGCTTGCAAAATCTCACTAACTGTCCTGTCTGGAGACAACACACATCTCTTTAACCTGTGCTTAGCCCTCTCTCCACTCACAGTGTCTGTACCTTTAAGACTTGATTACCTGTAAAGACTCGCATTCCAACCATTATTTTGTAAATTGAGTTTGTGTCTTTATATGCCCTGTTTGTGAACAGAACTCCCACTTATCTGACGAAGGAGCAGCGCTCCGAAAGCTGTGGCTTTTGCTACCAAATAAACCTGTTGGACTTTCACCTGGTGTTGTGAGACTTCTTACTGTGTGTACCTCCTCTGTAGCCAGTGAGGATACAAAGATTTCTCTCAAGGCCCCAGCAATTTCCTCCTTTGCTTCTCTCAGTATTCTGGGGTATATCCCTTTAGGCCCTGGGGACTTGTCTACCTTAATGTTTCTCAAGAACCCCAATACCTCCTCCTTTTCGATCTCAAGATGACTCGAACTATCGACACACCCTTTCCCAGACTCATCATCCACCAAGTCCTTCTCTTTGGTGAATACTGACGCAAAGTACTCATTTAATACCTCGCCCATTTCCTCTGGCTCCAAACACAGATTCCCTCCCTTGTCCTTGAATGGGTCAACCCTCTCCCTGGCTACCCTCTTGCTCTTTATATATGTATAAAAATTCTTGGGATTTTCCTTAATCCTGCTGGCCAAGGCTTTTTCGTGACCCCTTTTAGCCCTCCTTACTCATTGCTTAAATTTCTTTCTACTTTCCTTGTATTCCACACTGGCTTCGTGTGTTCCCAGCTTTCTCGCTTTGACAAATGCTTCCTATTTCTCTTTGACGAGACTCACAATATCTCTCGATATCCAAGGTTCCCAAAACTTGCCATACTTATCCTTCATCCGAACAGGAATGTGCCGGTCCTGAATCCCTATCAACTTACACTCTCCTTATAACTCAAACCATCAAGTCCCGGTAACATCCTGATAAATCTTTTCTGCACTCTTTCTAGTTTAATAATATCCTTTCTATAATAAGGTGACCAGAACTGTACATAGTATTCCAAGTGTGGCCTTACCAATGTCTTGTACAACTTCAACAAGACATCCTAACTCCTGTATTCAATATTCTGACCAATGAAACCAAGCATGCTGAAAGCTTTCTTCACCACTCTGTCCACCTGTGACTCCACTTCCAAGGAGCCGTGAACCTGTGCCCCTCAATCTCTTTGTCCTGTAACTCTCCCCAATGCCCTACCATTAACTGAGTAAGTCCTGCCCTGGTTCGATCGACCAAAATGCATCACCTCGCATTTATCTAAATTAAATTCTATCTGCCATTCGTCAGCCCACTGGCCCAATTGATCGAGATCCTGTTGCAATCCTGGATAACCTTCTTCACTGTCCACTATGCCACCAATCTTGGTGTCATCTGCAAACTTACTCACCAAGCATGCTAAATTCTCATCCAAATCACCAATATAAATGACAAATAACAGGGGACCCATTACTGATCCCTGAGGCACACCACTGGTCACAGGCCTCCAGTTTGAAAAACAACCCTCTCCAACCACCCTCTGGCTTCTGTCATCAAGAAGCCAATTTTGTATCCATTTATCTACCTCACCCTTGATCCCGTGAGATTAAACCTTATGCAACAACCTACCATGCGGTACCTTGTCAAAGGCCTTGCTAAAGTCCATGTTGACAACATCAACTACACTGCCCTCATCTACCGTCTTAGTTACCCCTTCAAAAAACTCAATCAAATTTGTGAGACATAATGTTCCACTCACAAAGCTATGCTGACCGTCCCTAATCAGTCCTTGCATCTCAAAACGCCATTAGATCCTCTCAAAATACCTTCAAACAACTTACCCAGATGTGAGGCTCACTGGCCTGCAGTTCCCAGGCTTTTCTCTGCAGCCCTTTTTAAACAAAGGCACAAAATTTTCCACCCTCCAATCTTCAGGCACCTCACCTGTGATTCTATGATTCTATGATTATTGATGATTCAAATATCTCTGCTCGGGGACCCACAATTTTCTCCCTAGCCTCCCAAAGTGACCTGGGATACACTTCATCAGATCCCAGGGATTTATCTATCTTGATGCACTTTAAAATTTCCAGCACCTCCTTCTCTGTGATATGTGCACTCCTCAGGACATCACTGTTTATTTCCCCGAGTTCCCTAACATCCATGCTTTTCTCAACAGTAAATACTGATGAGAAATACTCATTCAGGATCTCACCCATCTCTTGTTTTATGTGGATGTTTGTAAATGTGTTTTATCATTGTTTTGGGCTACATTTGTTAAGGTTTATCTTTCTGGGGTTTAACCTTACCGTGAGTCTTGAATTAAAGGCATTCCTGGAAGTTTAAAAACAGAACCACAAGAACGCTTAAGGAATTTATTTTGGTTATTGTTGGTGTAAAGCACATGCGAAGATCCTCTGCTTGTGTCTGTATGATATTTGTGTGTTGAACACTTCAAGCTTTGAGGTTTTGTGTCTGTGATTTAAATCAAATGGACTTTAAAATGGAAGTGTCATTAATAAAGCTTTTTTTTCAAAAGTTATGAACTTGGACCCATATTTACTGGCCAGGGATATGTTTCCAGGACATTTTACTGAACATGTGGGAATGTTAATCCGGATAAATTCACACATGTGAGAATGAGAGTTTTAATTTGTAATAGTTATTTAAAATTTGGGACATGTGAAATGATTCTGACCAATCTTGTGTTGGATTGATCTTGGGTTAAAGTTCCTGTCAGGTCCAAAGATTTATTCCTGATGCAATTAACACAATGAAAAGGAAATTGGATACTGAAGGAAAGAGTTTAAAAGGAGAGATTATAAATAGAAATGATTCCCAGACCGTGTGGTTGTTCGATTAAAACAAAGGAAGGGCACTGATATCCATTTGAGAACTTTTAATCCACCCTTTTCAAACTAAGAAAGTCGATGTACAAAGAAAGCCCAGGGATGGTAGATAAGGGGGTCTGGAAAACATCATGATGGGGGCACCGATCTGTTCATGAGATGATCACAAAGCCCCATGATGCCCAGATACTAATTGATTGGACCTATATATAATGTATGTAATCTATAACCATTCTGATTGGATTGTGTCCAGCTGGGATGGGCTGAGTAACTGGATAAGAATTGATGATTTTCCTTGTGGGGTGGAGTTGTACATGGTCAGCCCCTGTGGCTTCTCCCCACTGTAAGAGTTTTAACAACACCAGGTTAAAGTCCAACAGGTTTATTTGGTCGCCAATGCCATTAGCTTTCAGAGCGCTGCTCCTTCGTCAGATGGAGTGGATATCTGCTCTCAAACAGGGCACAGACACAAAATCAAGTTACAGAATACTGATTAGAATGCGAATCTCTACAGCCAACCAGGTCTTAAAGATACAGACAATGTGAGTGGAGGGAGTATTAAGCACAGGTTAAAGAGATGTGTATTGTCTCCAGATAGGCATACTTCTCCCCACTGGCATAACTCAATAAACTGTTTGTCAATTGAATCAGGCTTGAGTGTTGAATGATTCTTCTGAGTTCATTCCCTAAAACACACTGGGTACATTACCGCTGGAGACCAGGTATTGCCAAAATCTTCAGACAATACAAAGACTCATGAAAGCCAGTGCCCCAGTTTAAAGACATATCTTTTGTTTGACCAACGATTGAAGGGAGAAATTATTGGACAGTGTTAATCCTGCTCTGGAAGAGAAGCATCCTGATCTAATAACTCTGACAATCATTAGGATAGATCAATAATACATTCTTCATATCAATTCTCCTGCCTTTCATCAGGTGTAAACCAATCATTTTCAATACAAATCAATCATTAATTACACGTCATATACTTTAACCAATTGCATTTTACCCTCTGACCTAATGGGCTTTCATTGGTCCGTAGAATCCGGACACTTCCTCCCCCTATTGCTGACTCTGCTTCCCCTTGTTGCTGAGCAACCCCAGAAGCTTAGCTACAAAGGTCAAAGTTAATGTTCCAATCGGCTCTTATTCCGTCACTGGCCAAACCAGACAAATGCACGTTCTCACGTCTGAGAAGACACTGTCTTGTCTGGCCAGTGTGAATCAATCATATTCATGAAGCTGCCTTGAGAAACTTTGTTAAAAACTTTCTTGAAAAGGTTGGCGCATTCTGTGGCTTCATTGTTCCGAAGAATGTAGCCTGTCTGTAAGTGTCCCTGTACCATCATGCCTTGCAGCAGCCTGCCTTTGGCTAAAGTTTACAATTGCTTTTAAAAATACAGCTAACATACATTTTAAAATCAGAAAATTCATGTTTAAATCAGAATTACTTGTTTAAATCTCTTACTGTGTTCACATGTGTGTAGACTGTTCCTCGTTAGCTTCTCAGTCTGATTTAGTCATTTAACTCAATGCTGGTAGTTCTGTTAGTGTCTGAAATGCCTCATGGTTTAAAATTTCTCAAATCTATTAGGAATTTTCTCCAACAGTTTGTCATTGTGGAGCTCGGAGTACAGCACTTGTTTCAGGAGTCTTGTGTGGGGCTTGTGTACAATGTGGCCCGCCCATCGCAGCTGGTCGAGTGTGACCAGTGCCTCGATACTGGGGATATTGGCCTGGGAGAGGACACTCACGGTGGTAAGCCTATCCTGCCAGTGGATTTGCAGGATTTTGTGGAGGCAACGTTGGTGACATCTCTCCAGGGATTTGAGGTGTGTGCTGTACATTGTCCATGTTTCTGATGGATACAGGAGGGCAGGGACCACGGCTCCTCTGTAGACCATGAGCTTGGTGCTGGATTTGAGGTCTCGGGCTTTGAACTCTGTTCCTGCACTGGCCCATTGGAGTTGATGCTGGATTTCATTGTCAATGCCTGCCCGTGCTGACAGGGGGCTCCCGAGGTGTGAGGAATGATCCACGTTATCCAGGGGCTCACTGTGGATCTTGATGGTCGGGAGGGGGAGCAGGAGTGGGATGGGAGAGAACCTTTGTTTCCCGGATGTTTAATCTGAGTCCCATTCTCTCATATGTCTCAGTGAATGTGTCAACAATAGTTTGTAGATAAGCTTAAGCTTATTTATTGGTGTCACAAGTGGGCTTACATTAACGCTGCAATGAAGTTACTGTGAAAATGCCCTAGATCAACCTCTGAGTGTGCGCACAGACACACTCAGGTTGTGAATGAAGCCCAATCCATCACGCAAACCAGCCTCCTATCCATTGACACTGTCGACACTTCCCACTGCCTTGGAAAAGCAGCCAGCATTATGAAGGACTTCTCACATCCTGGACATAATCTCTTCCATCTTCTTCCTTTGGGAAAAAGATGCAAAAGTCTGAGGTCACGTACCAACCGACTCAAGAACAGCTTCGTCCCTGCGGCCATCAGATTTTTGAACAGACCTACCTCGCATTAAGTTGATCTTTCTCTACACCCTAGCTATGACTGTAACATTCTGCACTCTCTCATTTCCTTCCCTATGTATGCTATGCTCTGTCTGTATAGCGCGCATGAAACAATACTTTTCACTGTATACCAATACATGTGACAATTATAAATTAAATCAAGTAGGTATTTTTTTTATTCATTTGCGGGGCATGGGTGTCGCTGACTGGCCAGCATTTATTGTTCATCCCTAGTTGCCTGAGGATATTTGAGAGTTAACCACATTGCAGTGGCTCTGGAGTCACATGTAGGCCAGACCAGGTAAGGATGGCACATTTCCTTCCCGAAAGGACATTAGTGAACTGGATGGGATTGTCCAACAATTGACAATGGTTTCATGGTCACCAGTAGATTCTTAATTCCAGATTCTTTTTATTGAATTCAAATTCCACCATCGGCCGTGGCCAGATTCGAATCGAGGTCCCCAGCACATTAGCTGATTTCTGGATTAATAGTCCAGCGATAATACCACCAAGCCATCACCTCCCCCCACCCCTAGGGTCGGCGTCCTGCAGCCCCATGACTGAGGTTGGGCTGGTCTTGGTTCTGGCCTGGAGGGGTCGGACATTGTTAGTTTCCCACTGGTCCAGTAGGCCAGCTGGACTCCAGCGGGGAGCTTCATGGCGCTGGGGTGGAGTGTTGCTGCAGGAAAGGTGGGGATGAATGTTGGTGCGATGACGCAGCCCTGCTTGACCCCAGTTTGCACTCGTACTGGTCGCCTCACCATAGGAAGGATGTGATTGCACTGGAGGGGGTGCAGAGGAGATTCACCAGGATGTTGCCTGGGATGGAGCAGTCGAGCTATAAAGAGAGATTAGATAGACTTGGATTGTCTTCTTGAGAGCAGAGAAGGCTGAGGGGGGATATGATTGAGGTGTATAAGATTGTGAGGGGTATGGACAGGGTGGATAGGAAGCAGCTGTTCCCCTTAGTTGAAGGGTCAATAACGAGGGGGCATCATTTTAAGGTGAGGGGCAGGAGGTTTTGGGGGATTTGAGGAAAAATGTTTTCACCCAGAGGGTGGTGGGAGTCTGGAATTCACTGTCTGGGAGGGTAGTGGAGGCGGGAAACCTCACAACCTTTAAAAAGCACATGGATGAGCACTTGAATGTTTTGACAGTTCAAACTCCATCGGCCAAGTGCTGGAAAATGGATTAGTGCAAATTTAGTATAGTTTTGTCTGCAGACTCGATGGGCTGAAAGGCCTCTTCTGTACGGTATGACTCTGACTTGTGAACTCGCTGGTGTTTCTGCAGTCGGGATGACTGAGTGAATCCCTTCCCACACACCGTGCAGGTGAACGGCCTCTCCCCAGTGTGAACTCGCTGGTGTGTCCGCAGGCCTGATGGCACACTGAATCCTTTCCCACACACAGAGCAGGAGAACGGCCTCTCCCCAGTGTGAACTTGCTGGTGTCGCCACAGGCTTGATGATACACTGAATCCTTTCCCACACACAGAGCAGATGAATGGTCTCTCCCCAGTGTGAACTCGCTGGTGGTTCTGCAAATGAAATAATTGAGTGAATCCCTTCCCACACACAGAGCAGATGAATGGTCTCTCCCCAGTGTGAACTCGCTGGTGTCTCCGCAGGGTGGATAACTGAGTGAATCCTTTCCCACACTCAGAGCAAGTAAACGATTTCTCCCCAGTGTGAATTCGCTGGTGTCTCTGTAAATCAATTATCTGAGTGAATCCCTTCCCACACACAGAGCAGGTGAACGGCCTCTCCCCAGTGTGACTGCATCGATGAATCTCCAGCTGAGATGGGAAACTGAATCTTTTCCCACAGTCCCCACATTTCCACGGTTTCTCCATGGTGCGGGTGTCCTTGTGACTCTCTAGGTTAAACAATCAGTTAAATCTCACACAGAACACGGGTACAGTCTCTCCCCGCTGTGAATGCTGCGATGTATTTTCATGCTGTGGACCTGGTTAAAGCTCTTTCCACACTCAGTGCACTGGAACACTCTCACTCGGGTGTATCTGTGTCTTGGTGCTTTTTCAGTCACATTTATGTTAAAAACATTCTGAAGCAGAACAGAAAAATATTTCTCCTTCTAGATTCAAAGGCCGATGATATTCTGATCCTGATCAATCAAATGACTGTCAGATTTTGATGTGACGTTTGGTTTTGAGATTTCTGTCTGTAAATCCTCACCTTCTGTTATCCTGCAAAAGCAGATTACAAAAGTCATCACTGTCAGTACAGGATAGAAATTCAGAACAGACATTCCTTTTTTTAAGTTTATTCATGAGTCACAAGTAAGGCTTACATTAACACTACAATGAAGTCACTGTGAAATTCCGCTAGTTGCAGCAGTCGGGCGCCTGTTGGGATCAATGCATCGAACCAGCACGTCTTTCAGAAGTGTTTCAGAATTCTAGTTTCTATGGAACATTCTTTCCTCTCTCATTCCCCTAGAGCTGTAAATCTCCATCCCACACACTCTCCCTCCATTCTCACTCTGCTGTATCTAATATTCACCCTCCCAATTCTCCTGAAGGTGCTGATTGAGGCTGATTGGCAGATCCATGCTCACTGCTTCCTGTCCTGGACACAGAGAGCTGGAAATCTCCATGCAGGCGGCCAGACAGATATATGTCTATCTGACTGGACTAACAATGTGTGGAATGTACAGACTGGATTCACTCACTTTCCCTTCAGTGGCTAAGGGCGGACACAGCACCAGGACCCAATGAACTGCACGCGAGGCTTTCTATGGATGTTGCTGAAGAGATAGTGGACACTTTAGTTGGAATTTTTCATAACTCGCTAAATTCCAGGAGGGTATCAGAAGATTGGAAAACAGCCAATGTGACTCCCGAGTTCAAAAAGGGAGAAAGGCAGAAGACAGGGAACTATAGGCCAGTTTGTTTAACATCTATTATTGGCAAGACGCTGGAGTCAAAGAGGAAATAGCGAATCATTCAGGAAAGCTGAATATAATCAAACCTCGTCAACATGGTTTTATGAAAGATACATCATGATTGATAAATTTGCTTGAATTCTTTGAGGATGTAAGAGGAAGAATAGATTGAACATAATCTGCAGATGTAGTTTATTTAGATAAAGCAGCACAGCGCCAGGAACCCGGGTTCAATTCCGGCCTTGTGTAACAGTCTGTGTGGAGTCTGCATGTTCTCCCCATGTCTGTGTGCATTTCCTCCGGGTGCTCCAGTTTCTTCCCACAGTCCAAAGATGTGCGGGTTAGGTTGACTGGCCATGCTAAATTGGCTCTTTGTGTCCTAATAGATGTAGATTAGGGGGATTAGTGTGGTAAAAATGTGGAGTTATGGGGTTAGGGTTTGGGAAAGATGCTCTGTTCAAGAGTCAGTGCAGACTCGATAAGCCAAATGGCATCCTTCTGCACTCTCGGGATCCTATGATTTCCAAAAGGCATTTGACAAGGTACCGCATAAGAGGCTAGTGCATAAAGTAAAAGCCCATGGAATTGTAGGAAGTGTGTAAGCATGGATTGAAAACTGGCCGTCACATAGAAAACAGAAAATTGAAATATTTGGGTCATTTTCAGAGTGGAAAGATGTAACTAGTGGAGTACCGCAGGGATCAGTTCTTCGCCTGCAATTGTTCATTATTCAATTAATGACCTGAAGGAAGGAACAGAATGTAAGGTTTCCAAATGATTCGAAGATAGGTGGACAGACATGTTCTGATGAGGATCTTATGATTCTGCAACGGGATATAGATAGATTGAGTGACTGGGTGAAAACCTGGCAAATGGAGTTTAACGTGGGAAAGTGTAGGGTCATGTATTTCAGGAGGAGGAATCAAAAGGGAGATTATCTACATGGAGAGAGGCTGCAGTTGAAGTACAGAGGGATCTAGGTGTTCTTGCACATGAATCACAAAAGGCTCGCAGACAGGTCCCACAATAGGTAAGAAGGAAAATGGCATTTTGGGCTTTATTGCAAAGGGGTTGGAGTTTAAAAACAGGGATGTTTTGTTGCAGTTGTACAGGGTGTTGGTGAGGCCTCACCTGGAATACTGTGTACATTTTTGATCCCCTTACCTAAACAAGGATATAGTAACATTGGAGGTAGTCCAAAGGAGATTCATCAGGCTATTCCTGGGATTAGAGGGTGGTCCTATCAAGAGAGAATAAATTGTCTAGGTCTGTGTTCCTTGAAGTTTTGAAGACAAAGGGGTGACTTTATTGAAGCATATAAGATCCTCAGGGGGCTTGACAGGGTAGATGGTGAGATATTTTCACGAGTGGGAGAGTCACAAACAAGGAAACAAGATAAAGGGTCGGTCATTTAAACTTGAGTTGCGCAGAATTATTTTTCTCGCAAAGGATGGTGAATCTCTGGAATTCTCTGCCCCAAAGGGTGGTGGAGGCTGGATCATTAGAAGCATTTAAAGTGAGGTGGATAAATATTTGATAGATCGACAATTGGAGGGCAATGGGGAAATGGCACAGAAAAGAAGCTGAGGCCAGAATAGATCAGCCATGATTGGATTGAATGGAGGGGCAGGCTTGATGGGCCTGGTGGCCACTCCTGCTTCTATTTCTTGTCATCAGTTCTTGCAAGACAACAATTTCCCCAGAAAGTGTTACATTTGGACATAAATGAGTAGACTAATGTGTGAATACACTGTATTACCTGGTTAGAGAGACATGAAGAATGTGAGGACTTTTATTTCGGCAGCGAGTGGTGACCTGGAAGTTAAAACTTCAACTCCAGAATAAGAGAAGAAATGGAAAGGGGGAGAAAAGAAAGTGTTTTACTCACAGATGTTGGCCTCTTTTAGGTAAAGGAGTTCATGAACTATTTTTCAAATTGACATCATGCCAGCCAGGAGTTGAACCTGGCATCTTCTAATTCGTAATCAGACGTGTTATCCATTGAGCCACTGTCCCACACTCTCACAGGTGGTGCCGACAGGAAGAAGTTGGAATCTGTCCACTTCCCCATGGCCTGGGGCTGCGCATGTGCAGTGGAGAGCCCGCTCCCCCCCCCCCCCATTCATTGAGGTGTTGACCAATGGAAACTATGGAGGACCGGACGTACTCTGGTCCTCCAGCCAATCAGAGCTCCCCATTGTCTGAATGCGGAAGTGGACAATGAGCTTGTTCAGCTGCTCATTCCTGCCCAGCAAAGCTGCTGCTGCTCACTCTCTGAATGAAGATTGAGCTTCAGACAGACTCAAACTTCCTCCCGTCTCTCCGACATCTGTGAGTAAAACACTTTCTTTTCGCCCCTTTTGCGTTTCTTTTCTCATTCTGGGGGAAATTGGGGACTTGTTGAATTTTTAACTTCCAGGTCACCACTCGCTGCCGAAATAAAAATCCTCCTCACATTCTTCATGTATCTGTAACCAGGTAATACAGTGTATTACACACATCATCAGTCTGCACATTTATGGCCAAATGTAAAACTTTAACGTGGCTGTCAGCTTGAAAATTAATCATGGATCATTTGCACTTCCACAACCCCCTGAGGCAGCGGCTTCCAGGTAATGACCTTTCTGCACCGAAATAAAATTCTTCCCCATACCCTTCTCCTTCTCCCAATCCAGTTATCCAGTCCCACATATGGCACAGATTTTAATTTCTCGCGTGTCGGCCAGTCGTTACACGTAGATTTTCAGATCTCTGTGTCCAGTGCAGGAAGTAGTCAGCATGGATCCGTTAATCAGCCATAGACTTGGGAGGTTGTATACTCAGGAGAGCAGAGTGAGAATTGAGGGAGAGTGTGTGGGATGGAGATTGACAGCTTTTGGGGAATGAGAGAGGAAAGAATGTTCCATAGAAACTAGAATTGTCTGTTCTGAATTTCTATCCTGTACTGACAGTGATGTCTGTTGTAAATTCCTTTCATAGATATCAGGAGATGAGGATTTATAGACAGAAATTTCAAACTAAACATCACATGAAGATTTGACAGAGTCATTCGATTTATTGGGACCTGAATATCATCGACCTTTGAATCTAGAAAAGCAATGTTTGTCTGATCTGTTTGCTTCAGGAGATTTTAAACATCAGTGTGACTGGAACACACCCGAGTGAGAGTGTTCCAGTCCACTGATAGTGGAAAGAGCTTTAACCAGTTACACAGGCTGAAACAACATTGCACCGTTTACAGTGAAGAGAGATCGTACACGTGTTCTGTGTGGACAAGGATTCAACTGATCATCAAACCCGGAGAGTCACAAGGACACCCGCATCATGGAGAAACTGTGGAAATGTGACGATTGTGGACAAGGATTCATGTTGCCCTGTGATTTGGAAATCCATCAACGCAGTCACACTCGGGAGAGACCCTTCACTTGCTCAGTGTGTGGGAAAGGATACATTAAGTTCTCCCACCTGCAGAGTCACAATCTCACTCACACCAATGAGAGACCCTTTAAATGCTCTGACTGTGGGAGCGGATTCAAAAGCTCTGGAGAACTGGTGTCCCACCAGCGCATTCACAGTGAGGAGAGACCATTCAGCTGCTCTCACTGCACAATGAAATTTAAATGGTCATCCACACTGCGGAGACACCAGCGAGTTCACACCGGGGAGAGACCGTTCAGCTGCTCCATGTGTGGGAAGGGATTCTTTCGGTCATCCGCCCTGCTGACGCACAAAGTCACTCACACCAATGAGAGACCCTTTAAATGCTCTGACTGTGAGAGTTGCTTCAAAAGTTCTCGGGATCTGATGTCCCACCAGCGCATTCAGCTGCTCTCTCAGCACAATGAGATTTAGATCATCATCAAACCTGTGGAACCACCAGCGAGTTCACTCCGGGGAGAGACCATTCACTTGCTCTGACTGTGGGAAGGGATTCACGCAGTTATCTGCCCTGCTGACACACCAGCGAGTTCACACCGGAGAGAGGCCATTCACCTGCTCTGTGTGTGGGAAGGGATTCACTAATTTACCCAACCTGCTGAGTCATAAAGTCACTCACACCAGTGAGAGGCCCTTTAAATGCTCGGACTGTGGGAGTGAATTCAAAATTTCTGGGGAACTGGTGTCCCACTAGCGCATTCACACTGAGGACAGACCGTTCAGCTGCTCTCTCTGCACAAAGAGGTTTAAGAGGTCATCCACACTGCAGAGACACCAGCGAGTTCACACCAGGGAGAGACCATTCATCTGCTCTGTGTGTGGGAAGGGATTCAGTCAGTCATTCACCCTGCTGACACACCAGCGTCTTCACACCGAGGAGAGACCATTTACCTGCACCGAGTGTGGGAAGGGATTCACTCAGTCATCCACCCTGCTGACTCACCAGCAAGTTCACAGCGGGGAGAGACCGTTCACCTGCTCCGAGTGTGGGAACA
Source organism: Mustelus asterias (assembly GCF_964213995.1). Taxonomy (NCBI): domain Eukaryota; kingdom Metazoa; phylum Chordata; class Chondrichthyes; order Carcharhiniformes; family Triakidae; genus Mustelus; species Mustelus asterias. The sequence continues at coordinate 8,996,561 of NC_135830.1, forward strand.
GATTCACTCGGTTATCCAGCCTGCAGAGACACAAAGTCACTCACTCCCAGGAAAGACCCTTTAAATGCTCTGACTGTGGGAGTGGCTTCAAAATTTCTGAGCATCTGATAGACCACCAGCGCATTCACACTGGGGAGAGACCGTTCAGCTGCTCTCACTGCACAAAGAGGTTTGGAAGGACATGCACACTGAGGAGACACCAGCGAGTTCACACTGGGAGAGACCATTCACCTGCTCTGTGTGTGCGAAAGGATTCACTCGATACCCCAGCTGCTGAGGCACAATGTCCCTCACACCCAGGAGAGACCCTTTAAATGCTCTGACTGTGGGAATGGTTTCAAAAGCTCTCAGGAACTGATGATCCACCAGCGCATTCACAGCTGCTGTGTGTGGGAAGAAATTCACCAGTTCTTCCCTCCCGCTGAGACACCAGCGAGTTCACAAGTGATGACAGGGGTTGGATTCTGCTGTTATTGCTGCTGTTAATCACATCCAGGACTGAACCATGTTCATTCTGACAGTTGGTGAAGTGGGAGGGTCGGAGGGTTTCTTTCTGCTGGACTGGCTGGTCTCACAATTTTGCTTCCAATGGGCTGATGCTCTTTGAGCCTGGGAGAGCACATTTCCACTGAAATGATCCACACAAACTGATGAAGAACACTTATTTTATCCTGGACAGTAAATAATGTTTTTCCTACCACTACAGGTAGATCTAAAGTAAGTACATTAGTCTCTGTTCCATTGAGTCTACAGCACAGGGCCAGGCCAGTCGGCCCAATTGGTCTGTGTCAGTATTTATGCTCCACATGAGCCTCCACCCACCCCTCTTCATCTCCCCCCTCAGCATATCCTTCTATTCCTCTCTCCCTCATGTATGTATCCAGCTTCCCCTTCAATGTATTCATGCTGTTCACCTCAACCACTCGCTGTGGTAGTGAGTTCTACAGTCTCACCACTCGCTGTGATAGTGAGTCCCACATTCTCACCACTCGCTGGTAAAGAGGTTTCTCACTGAAATCCCTGTTGGATTATTGAACCCCTTCATAACCTTAAATTCTTCCATCAGGTCACCCTTCAGTCTTCTGTTTTCCAGAGAAAAGCAGTGCCAGCCTTTCCTGAAGGTGAAATGCTCTCAGTTCTGGGATTATTCTTGTGAATCTTTGTTGCCGCTTCTCCAGTGCCTCTATTTCCTTTTTCTAAATGGAGATCACAAATGTTGACAGTGCTCCCAGTGTAGCCGAACCCTGATTCTAAACAAGTTGAACAGAACCTGTTCAATTCTATTCCTCGAGAATTGAACCCTGTATATGGGCCCCACACTTTAGGAAAGATGTGAAGTCCTTAGAGAGGGTGCAGAGGAGATTTACGAGAATGACTCCAGGGATGAGGGACTTCAGTGAGTTCGAGAGACTTGAACAGCTGAAATTTCTCTCTTTAGATCAGACAGGCATTAGGATTGGGAATGGGGCCATTCAGCCCATTGAGTCCATGCTGGCTCTCTGTAGATCAAACTGTTGCCCTGTTCTCTCTCCGTGTCCCTGCGGATTTATTTCCCTGAAGTTCCCATCCAATTTCCTTTTGGAAACATTCCATTATCTCTGCTTCAGCCGCTCGTAGGAAGTGAGTTCCAGATATTTACCACTTCAAATGCAAACGAGGAGCAGAGAGCACAAAAGGTGGCGGTGTGACCCATTGTGCCCCTGCTGCCTCTTCAAACATTCTCAGCAACAAGGTCAGGGAGGCCATAGAACCATAGAAAATTACAGCTCAGAAACAGGCCTTTTGGCCCTTCTTGTCTGTGCCAAACCATTTTGTGCCTAGCCCCACTGACCTGCACTTGGACCATATCCCTCCACACCCCTCTCATCCATGAACCCGTCCAAGTTTTTCTTAAATGTTAAAAGTGACCCCGCATTTACCACTTTATCCGGCAGCTCATTCCACACTCCCACCACTCTCTGCGTGAAGAAGCCCCCCCTAATATTCCCTTTAAACTTTTCTCCTTTCACCCTTAACCCATGCCCTCTGGTTTTTTTCTCCCCGAGCCTCAGCGGAAAAAGCCTGCTTGCATTCACTCTATCTATACCCATCAAAATCTTAAACACCTCTATCAAATCTCCCCTCAATCTTCTACGCTCCAGGGAATAAAGTCCCAACCTATTCAATCTCTCTCTGTAACTCAGCTTCTCAAGTCCCGGCAACATCCTTGTGAACCTTTTCTGCACTCTTTCAATCTTATTTACATCCTTCCTGTGACTAGGTGACCAAAACTGTACACAATACTCCAAATTCGGCCTCACCAATGCCTTATATAACCTTACCATAACACTCCAACTTTTATACTCGATACTCCAATTCATAAAGGCCAATGTACCAAAGGCACTCTTTACGACCCTATCCACCTGTGACGTCACTTTTAGGGAACTCTGTACCTGTATTCCCAGATCCCTCTGTTCAACTGCACTCTTCAGAGTCCTACCATTTACCCTGTACGTTCTTCTTTGGTTTGTCCTTCCAAAGTGCAATATCTCACACTTGTCTGCGTTAAATTCCATTTGCCATTTTTCAGCCCATTTTTCTAGTTGGTCCAAATCCCTCTGCAAGCTTTGAAAACCTTCCTCACTGCCCACTACACCTCCAATCTTTGTATCATCAGCAAACTTGCTGATCCAATTGACCACATTATCATCCAGATCATTGATATAGATGACAAACAACAATGGACCCAACACCGATCCCTGCGGCACACCACTAGTCAGAGGCCTCCACTCAGAGAAGCAATCCTCCACAACCACTCTCTGGCTTCTTCCATTGAGCCAGTGTCTTATCCAATTTACTACCTCCCCATGTATACCCAGAGACAACCTTCCTAACTAACCTCCCATGAGGGACCTTGTCAAAGGCCTTGCTGAAATCCAGGTAGACAACATCCACCGCCTTCCCTTCATCCACTTTCCTAGTAACCTCCTCGAAAAACTCTAATAGATTGGTCAAACATGACCTACCACGCACAAAGCCATGTTGACTCTCCCTAATAAGTCCCTGTCTATCCAAATATTTGTAGATCCTATCCCTTATCACACCTTCCAATAACTTGCCCACCACCGACGTCAAACTTACTGGCCGATAATTTCCCGGATTTCTTTTGGAACCTTTTTTAAACAACGGAACAACATGAGCCACTCTCCAATCATCCGGCACCTCCCCCGTGAATACTGACATTTTAAATATGTCTGCCAGGGCCCCTGCAAGTTCAACACTAGCTTCCCTCAAGGTCCGTGGGAATACCCTGTCCGGTCCTGGGGATTTATCCACTCTGATTTGCCTCAAGACAGCGAGCACCTCCTCCCCTTTAATCTGTAAAAGTTCCATGGCCTCCCTACCAGTTTGCCCTATTTCCATAGACTCCATGCCCGTTTCCTCAGTAAATACAGATGCAAAAAAACCATTTAGTATCTCCACCATCTCTTTTGGTTCCATACACAGTGTACCACTCTGGTCTTCAAGAGGACCAATTTTATCCCTCACTATCCTTTTGCTCCTAACATACCTATAGAAGCTCTTTGGATTTTCCTTCACTCTGTCTGCCAAAGCAACCTCATGTCTTCTTTTAGCCCTCCTGATTTCCCTCTTAAGTAGCTTCTTGCACTTTTTATACTCCTCGAGCATCTGATGTGTTCCTTGCTGCCTGTACATTTCATACAACTCTCTCTTCCTCTTAATCAGTGTTACAATCTCCCTCGAGAACCAAGGTTCCTTATTCCTATTTACTTTGCCTTTAATCCTGACAGGAACATACAAACTCTGCACTCTCAAAATTTCTCCTTTGAAGGCCTCCCACTTTCCATTTACATCCTTACCAGAGAACAGCCTGTGCCAATCCACACTTCCCAGATCCCTTCTCATTTCATCAAATTTGGCCTTTTTCCAGTTCAGAACTTCAACCCGAGAACTTCAACCATGTTAAATTCTAACATGTGACTGGAGCTTTATTTTAAAAATTAATGTTGGATTCACCTACATGCTTGTGGAAGCTGCATAGCTGGCAGGAATTGTCTGAACTAAGAATTTCTTCTATGAATTTGATCAGTTGGAGGACAATATATTCTGTCAAATCTGGCTCAAGAATAAGGTTGATTGCTCAGTTCAAGTAAGAAGGAAAGCTATTGGCTTGCAGCAAGTGTCTTTTCGAACCAGGATATCTTGTATTAACCTTATTCAGTTGTGGGACATGGGCGTCGCTGGCTGGCCAACATTTATTGCCCATCCCTAGATGCCCTTGTTCAGAGGGCAGTTGAGAGTCAACCACATTGTATGAACCAAATGTGTTCATTAAATATTACTGTATTTAGAACAAAGAAAGTTACAGCACAGGGACAGGCCCTTTAGCCCTCCAAGCCTGCTGCCGGACTAAATTAAAACCCCCTACCCTTCCGGGGACCATTTCCCTCTATTCCCATCCTATTCATGTATTTGTCAAGATGTCCCTTAAAAGTCACTACCGTATCCGCTTCCACTACCCCCCAGGCAACGAGTTCCAGGAACCCACTGCTCTCTGTGTAAAAAATCTGCCTCGTACATCTCCTTTGAACCTTGCCCCTCACACCTTAAACCTGTGTCCCCTAGTAATTGACGCTTCCACCCTGGGAAACAGCTTCTGACTATCCACTCTGTCCATGCCTCTCATAATCTTGTAGACTTCTATCAGGTCGCCCCCTCAACCTCCCTCATTCCAGTGAGAACAAACCAAGTTTCTCCAACCTCTCCGCATAGCTAATGCCCTCCATACCAGGCAACATCCGGGTAAATATTCCAAAGCCTCCACATCCTTCTGGTAGTGTGGCGACCAGAATTGAACACTATATTCCAAGTGTGGCCTAACTAAGCTTCTCTAAAGCTGCAACATGACTTGCCAATTTTTAAACTCAACGCCCCAGCCAATGAAGGAAAGCATGCCGTATGTCTTCTTGACTACCTTCTCCACCTGCATTGCCACTTTCAGTGACCTGTGTACCTGTACACCCAGATCCCTTTGCCGACCAATACTCCTAAGGGTTTTGCCATTTACTATATATTTCCTATCTGTATTAGACCTTCCAAAATGCATTACCTCACATTTGTCCAGATTAAACTCCATCTGCCATCACTCCGCCCAAGACTCCAACCAATCTATATCCTGCTGTATCCTCTGATGGTCCTCATCACTATCCGCAAATCCACCAACCTTTGTGTCGTCCGCAAACTTCCTAATCAAACCAGTTACATTTTCCTCCAAATCATTTATATATATATATAACAAACAACAAGGTCCCAGCACTGATCCCTGAGGAACGCCACTTGTCACAGCCCTCCATTCAGAAACGCACCCTTCCACTGCTACCCTCTGTCTTCTTTGACCGAGCCAGTTCTGTATCCACCTTGCCAACTCACCTCTGATCCCATGCGACTTCTCCTTCTGCACCAGTCTACCATGAGGGACCTTGTCTAAGTCCATGTGGACAACATCCACTGCTCTACCCTTATCAATCATCTTCGTCACTTCCTCGAAAAACTCGACCAAGTCCGTGAGACACGACCTCCCCTTCACAAAACCATGTTGCTTCTCACTAATACATCCACTTATTTCCAAGTGGGAATAAATCCTGTCTCGAAGAGTTCTCTCCAATAATTTCCCTATCACTGATGTAAGGCTCACCGGCCTGTAATTACCTGGATTATTCTTGCTACCCTTCTTAAACAAAGGAACAACATTGGCTATTCTCCAATCCTCTGGGACCTCCCCTGTATGATGTGGAGATGCTGGCGTTAGACTGGGGTAAACACAGTAAGAAGTTTAACAACACCAGGTTCCTCTGGCTCCACACATAGATTCCCTCCCCTATCCTTGAGTGGGCCGACCCTCTCCCTGGCTACCCTCTTGTTCTTTATATATATGTATAAAAAGCCTTGGGATTTTCCTTAATCCTGCTGGCCAATGATTTTTCGTGACCACTCTTAGCCCTCCTTACTCCTTGCTTAAGTTTCTTTCTACTTTCCTTGTATTCCACACTTGCTTCGTGTGTTCCTCCCCTGTAGCCAGTGAGGATACAAAGATCTCTCTCAAGACCCCAGCAATTTCCTCCCTTGCCTCTCTCAGTATTCTGGGGTATATCCCATCAGGGCCTGGGGACTTGTCTACCTTAATGTTTCTCAAGAACCCCAATACCACCTCCTTTTTGATCTCAACATGACTCAAACTATCTACACATCCTTTCCCAGACTCATCCACCACCAAGTCCTCTTTGGTGAATACTGACGCAAAGTACTCATTTAATATCTCCCCATTTCCTCTGGCTCCGCGCATAGATTCCCTCCCTTGTCCTGGAGTGGGCCAACCCTCTCCCTGGCTACCCTCTTGCTCTTTATATATGTATAAAAAGCCTTGGGATTTTCCTTAATCCTGCTGGCCAATGCTTTTTCGTGACCCCTTTTGGCCCTCCATTCTCCTTGCTTAAGTTTCTTTCTACCTTCCTTGTATTCCACACTTGCTTCGTGTGTTCCCAGCCTCCTAGCTTTGACAAATGTTTCGTTTTTCTCTTTGACGAGGCTCACAATATCTCTCATTATCCAAGGTTCCCAAAACTTGCCATACTTATCCTTCACCCTTACAGGAATGTGCCGGTCCTGAATCCCTATCAACTTACACTTGAAAGCCTCCCACACGCCAGATGTTGATTTGCCCTCAAACATCTGCCCCATCTGGTAGCTATTTATTAGCTACCAGTCATTAACAGATGAGAAATTAATGAGCCTTAATTGAGTTATAGTTAATCAATGAATCAGTCGTTATAGTAAAAGATTGAGTTTTATTTGCTGTAAGAGTTTAATTGCTGTGTATGTAAAGAATGTGCAATGAGGATAAATGTACTGGCGAGAGAGACCTTCAAGCTCTGATTAGCCTCAACATTTGAAACTGTGAGAATAAGGGGATTGTACAGAATCAGATAAAGGGATAGTATGAACCAGTTCTATTGAATTCCTGTCTAAGATAATAAGAGGTGATGGTGTCAGTAATTGAGGATCCAGTTAAATTAATCTAGTGGTCAAATTGACCAATTGTCATGATACAACAGGCCCAAATCTGACGTGAGGTAATCGTCACTTTGTGGATAAAAGTAGAGGTTCTAAAGGTCTTCCTTGGGAGCCAAATACTGAAAACTCCCGAGGCTGAGTTCCAAGGAAATTACTGTCAGAGAAGGAGCCAGACTCCCGAGACTGAATTCCACAATAATTCCTGTGAAAGAAGGAGCCAGAGAGGGTTATGCTTCTACGGATTGATCACCCGCATGAAGTTGTAAAAGTCAATATCTTAAAGTTGTTGAGTAAAACTTTTTCATTCAGTAAACTTCTTTTTAAATTTACTATCCAGAGAATTCTGCCTTTACCACAAAGAGGGCAGGGAACAGGCTACAGATGAATTAAAGAGAAACCATTTGTGTCCAGAACATTGTGAACATCCTTTGACTCTGGTTGCCTTTGATCCTCAAGTCATTTTCTGTTTGTTTTAACCATGTTCTGTTTCATGAATAAACTTTTATCAGTAAAAATATTTGATTTTGCTGGACTTTTCCTGATGAGATTGATGCACTTTAGGGAAAGTGGGTGAGAGGGGTTGGCAGGCTCTTTAACAGAAAGTGAGTCCCTCGAAGGTAATTGGCAAAGGAGCCAGAGGGGGAGATGAGATTTTATTTTATTTTTTGACGCAGCGAGTTGTTCTGATCTGCCTGAAAGCAGATTCAATAGAATCTTTCCAAAGGGTAAAGACTTGAAAGGGAAGAATTTGCAGGGCTGTGGGGACAGATCAGAGTGGTAGGATGAACCAGAGAGTCCTTTCAAAGAGATAGCAGGGGCACAATGGGCTGAATGGACTCCTGCAGCCTCTCAATCTCAGCCTGCTGCTTGTGCAGGGTAAAAGGGACAGATTTCATTGCAGCCTCTTCCCTGTATCTGTATTTAAAGAGACAGGTTTCTCTTTAGCTCTGAGTGACAGATATAACAATTGGTTGGAGGCCCATTTCCCACTCAGTCCTCCAGTACCTCCTTGTCCCTCTATTAGTGCGACTTCCATGGCAGTTTCCCAACTGGGGCGCAGGCCTCGTTATTCTCAGCTAAACTCAGCCCTCAGCTCCGTCGCCTGGCTGTCATTGACACGAGCAACAGAGACAGAAAGGTGTCCCAGGCTCAAATGGGACGTCGAAACGTGTGGCTTTAAATGAACTGTTAGGATCTCTGATGATGATCAACAATTTTTTAAAAATGAATTCTAAACCCAGTAAACAAATTAAAGAATCACACGACAAAACTTCAAGTTTTCTGATGTTTATTCCAACAAACTGGAAGCAACAATGATTAAACACTTTTTTATAGGGAACATAGCCCTTAAACTGTAAAATTAAACTTTGCCCTTTTACTCTTAACACCATTAAATATCCACTCAATGGATATATTTTACCCTGCCTTGGAATGTTGACACTCTTTCTCCAAAAACCAGCCCAAAGTGATTCTTTACTCCCCAAGGGTTTATTTCCATTGTTTTCCTTTTCCAGTCTGGCAACCTTTAATCCCAGAACTGTCCTTCACAGTGATGGTTCTCCTGGACATTTTCCCACTAACACAAGCAAGGCGAATCTTCCAGTCTTGTTTCACAATCTTTCAGGAATTTGTGACCAACATTCGACATTGGAGCAGAAGTCGGCCATTTGGCCCTTTGAGTCGGCTCCACCATTTATTTAGATCATGGCTGATCTGTTTGTGTTGCGTTCTCGTGTTATACCCAATACTTTTGATGCCCTTATCCAACAAGAATTAGTATAAAGGCAAAATTCTGCTGTTGTTGGAATCTGAAACAAAAACAGAAAATGCTGGACAATCTCAGCAAGTCTGACAGCATTTGTAAAGAGAGAATAGAGACAACATTTTGAGTCAGGATTACTCTTTGTCAGAGGTGAAGACAAGGAAATTCGGACAAAATTTATCCTGTGAAGGTCAAGAATTGGGAAGCAATCTATTAAACCTCCTCTGAACCACTTTCAATGCATTTGTATCATTTCTTAAACAGGAGACAAAGCTGCACCCAGTATTCAAGATGCAGTCTCAGCAACGCCCTGTATAACTGAAACAGAACATCTTTACTTCTCTGTTCAATTTCTCTCGTAATAGAACAAAGAACAAAGGAAATTACAGCACAGGAACAGGCCCTTCGGCCCTCCAAGCCTGCACCAACCGTGCTGCCTGACTTAACTAAAAGCCCCTACCCTTCCGGAGACCATATCCCTCTATTCCCATCCTATTCATGTCCTTGTCAAGACGCCCCTTAAAAGTCACTACCGTATCCGCTTCCACTACCTCCCCCGACAACGCGTTCCAGGCACCCACTACTCTCTCTCTAAAAAATCTGCCTTGTACATCTCCTTTAAATCTTCCACCTCGCACTTTAAACCTATGCCCTCTAGTAACTGACTCTTCCACCCTGGGAAAAAGCTTCTGACTATCCGCTCTGTCCATGCCCTCATAATCTTGTAGATTTCTATCAGGTCTCCCCTCAACCTCCGTCGCTCCAGTGAGAACAAACCAAGTTGCTCCAACCTCTCCTCATAGCTAATGCCCTCCATACCAGGCAACATCCTGGTAAATCCTTTCTGTACCCTCTCCAAAGCCTCCATATCCTTCTGGTGGTATGGCGACCAGAATTGAACACTATATTCCAAGTGCGGCCTAAGTTCTATAAAGCTGCAACATGACTTGCCAATTTTTAAATTCAATACCCTGGCCGATGAAGGCAAGCATGCCATCTGCCTTCTTGACTACCTTCTCCACCTGCATTGCCACTTTCAGTGAACTGTGTACCTGTACACCGAGATCCCTTTGCCTATCAATATTCTTAAGGGTTCTGCCATTTACTGTATATTTCCTATCTGTATTAGACCTTCCAAAATGTATTACCTCACATTTGTCCGGAATAATAAAGGATAACATTCCATTTGTCAGAACTTTGATTTATTTGAACTAAGATTTATGGGGGTTCTCTTAGAAAGAATCATAGAAACCCTACAGTGCAGAAGGAGGCCATTCGGCCCATCGTGTCTGCACCGACCACAATCCCACCCAGGCCCTACCCCCACATATTTTACCCGCTAATCCCTCTAACCTACACATCCCAGGACTCTAAGGGGCAATTTTTTAACCTGGCCAATCAACCTAACCCGCACATCTTTGGACTGTGGGAGGAAACCGGAGCACCCGGAGGAAACCCACGCAGACACGAGGAGAATGTGCAAACTCCACACAGACAGTGACCCGAGCCAGGAATCGAACCCGGGAGCTGTGAAGCAGCAGTGCTAACCACTGTGCTACCGTGCCGCCTTGTTTACAATAACCTCCCTAATAGTAAATCACACCAGGTTCCAGTGACTTAATCATATGGCAAGAAAGAATACTTTAAATGGTGAATTCAGAAACTTTATTAATCATTAAAAATTTAACAAGTCAGAAAGATAAAAAAAAACAGAGTGTCGATTAACAGTTAATAGAGAAAGTTTAACTTTTAACAATTGAACTGACTTCTCTCCATCCCTCTCACACCAGGACATGAAGTGACCGCTCCAAAAACGTGGATAACTTGTAAAACCAACAGCTCTCGACACTTCTCTGTAAACATCTCTCCCTCCACCTTTCTCGACCAAATTGCCTTCTCAAGACCACTTTTTTATACTTTAAAAATGTCGAAAGCTGAGAGGGAGTGATTGGAGGCAGCAGTGCTGGTGAGAGATTAATTGAATTGTTTATTTATTTAATTAGTCAGCTGGTGTGTGTTTTTTTTGGCCTTTACTTTTGCAGTAGTATTTTAAGTTTAAAGTGAAAACTGGAAGTGGGCTGCTAAGGAGTCTGGGAAGGGTTTGTTAAGCGCGCGAAGTATAAAAGGTAGGCTGCAGTATACAGCGGGCAGCGTCGGGAGCGGGCAGTGGAGTGAGTGGGAAGCAGAGTGCGAGCTATAAGGCTTTGGCTCACAGGGCTTAGGCAGAAAGGGCGAGCAGGGGTGAGTTTAATTCATTTTTGCTGTTTCTACCTGGTACTGGCAAGGTATCTAGAGGGGATGGGTGTGCAGGCAGTGCTATGTTCCTCTTGCACTATGTTTGAGGTGAGGGATGACGACAGTGTCCCTGCTGATTACACCTGTGGGAAGTGCACCCATCTGCAGCTCCTCCAAAATCGTGTTAGGGAACTGGAGCTGGAGTTGGATGAACTTAAGATCATTAGGGATGCAGAGGTGGCCATAGACAGAAGCTTTAGGAATACAGTTACTCCGAGGAATGAAAACAGATGGGTGACGGTGAGAGGGGCTGTGAGGAAGCAGTCTGTGCAGGGATCCCCGGTGCTCGTTCCCCTTAGCAACAAGTATTCCGCTTTGGATACGGTTGAGGGGGATGACATACCAGTGGTGAGCCGCAGTGAGAGGATCTCCAGCACTGTGTCCGTCTCTGTGGCTCGGGAGGGTAAGGGGCAGAGCGGGAGGGCAATAGTTATTGGGGACTCGTTAGTTAGAGGGATAGATAGGAGGTTCTGTGGCAGCAAAAGAGACTCACCGATGGTATGTTGCCTACCGGATGCCAAGGTCCGTGACGTCTCAGACCGTGTTTTCCGGATTCTGAAGGGGGAGGGGAAACAGTCACAAGTCGTGGTACACATTGGTACCAATGACATAGGTAAGAGAAGGGACGGGGATTTAAAGCAGGAATTTCTGGAGCTGGGCTGGAAGCTGAGAGCCAAGACAAAACATGTGGTCATCTCTGGTACGTTGCCGGTGCCACGTGATAGCGAGTTGAGGAACAGGGAGAGAGTGCAGTTAAACATGTGGTTGCAGGGATGGTGTAGGAGGGAGGGTTTCAGATACGTGGATAATTGGAACACATTCTGGGGAAGGTGGGACCTGTACAAACAGGACGGGGTGCACCTGAACCAGAGGGGCACCAATATCCTAGGAGGGAAATTTGTTACGGCTCTTCAGGGGGGTTTAAAGTAATTAGTCAGGGGAGTGGGAAAAGGAGTTGTAGTCCAGAAGTCAGTGAGGGTGATGAGGTATTGGGGAAGGTATCAGGGTCAAGGGTGGGTACCGGTAGACAGGAAGGTGGGTTGAAGTGTGTCTACTTCAATGCAAGGAGCATCCGGAACAAGGTAGATGAACTTGGGGCGTGGATTGGTACTTGGGACTACGATGTTGTGGCCATTACGGAGACGTGGGTAGAACAAGGACAGGAATGGTTGTTGGATGTTCTGGGGTATAGATGTTTCACTAAGTCTAGGGAAGCTGGTAAAAGAGGTGGAGGAGTGGCATTGTTAATCAAGGATAGTTTAACGGCTGCGGAAAGGCACTTCGAGGGGGATCTGCACACTGAGGTTATATGGGCTGAGGTTAGAAATAGGAAAGGAGCGGTCACGTTGTTAGGAGTTTACTATAGGCCCCCAAATAGTAATAGAGATGTGGAGGAAGAAATTGCTAAGCAGATTATGGATATGTGTGGGGGTCACAGGGTAGTTGTCATGGGGGACTTTAACTTTCCAAATATTGATTGGAACCTTTGTAGGTCAAATAGTTCGGATGGGGCAGTTTTTGTGCAGTGTGTGCAGGAGGGTTTCCTGACACAATATGTGGATAGGCCGACAAGAGGTGAGGCCACATTGGATTTGGTACTGGGAAATGAACCGGGCCAAGTGTTAGATTTGGTTGTGGGAGAGCACTTTGGAGATAGTGACCACAATTCGGTGTCTTTTGTTATTGCAATGGAGAGGGATAGGGCCGTACGGCAGGGCAAGGTTTACAATTGGGGGAGAGGTAATTATGATGCGATTCGGCAAGAATTAGGGGGCATAAGTTGGGAACAGAAACTGTCAGAGAAAGGAACTAATGAAAAGTGGAACTTTTTCAAGGAACAAATACTGGATGTCCTTGATAGGTATGTCCCTGTCAGGCAGGGAGGAAATGGCCGAGTGAGGGAACCATGGTTCACAAAAGAGGTGGAATGTCTTGTGAAAAGGAAGAGGGAAGCTTATGTAGGGATGAGGAAACAAGGTTCAGATGGCTCGATTGAAGGTTTCAAGTTAGCAAGGAATGAGCTGAAAAAGGGGCTGAGGAGAGCTAGGAGGGGACACGAGAAGTCCTTGGCGAGTCAGATCAAGGAAAACCCCAAGGCTTTTTACTCTTATGTGAGGAATAAAAGAATGACCAGGGTGAGGTTAGGGCCGGTCAAGGACAGTAGTGGGAACTTGTGTATGGAATCAGTAGAGATAGGCGAGGTGATGAATGAATACTTTTCTTCAGTGTTCACCAAGGAGAGGGGCCATGTTTTTGAGGAAGAGAAGGTGTTACAGGCTAATAGGCTGGAGGAAATAGATGTTCGGAGGGAGGATGTCCTGGCAGTTTTGAATAAACTGAAGGTCGATAAGTCCCCTGGGCCTGATGAAATGTATCCTAGGATTCTTTGGGAGGCAAGGGATGAGATTGCAGAGCCTTTGGCTTTGATCTTTGGGTCCTCGCTGTCCACGGGGATGGTGCCAGAGGACTGGAGAATGGTGAATGTTGTTCCTCTGTTTAAGAAAGGGAATAGAAATGACCCTGGTAATTATAGACTGGTTAGTCTTACTTCAGTGGTTGGTAAATTGATGGAAAAGGTCCTTAGAGATGGGATTTACGACCATTTAGAAAGATGCGGATTAATCCGGGATAGTCAGCACGGATTCGTGAAGGGCAAGTCGTGCCTCACAAATTTGATAGAATTTTTTGAGGAGGTAACTCAGTGTGTTGATGAAGGTAGGGCAGTTGATGTCATATACATGGATTTTAGTAAGGCGTTTGATAAGGTCCCCCATGGTCGGCTTATGATGAAAGTGAGGAGGTGTGGGATAGAGGGAAAGTTGGCCGATTGGATAGGTAACTGGCTGTCTGATCGAAGACAGAGGGTGGTGGTGGATGGAAAATTTTCGGATTGGAGGCAGGTTGCTAGCGGAGTGCCGCAGGGATCAGTGCTTGGTCCTCTGCTCTTTGTGATTTTTATTAATGACTTAGAGGAGGGGGCTGAAGGGTGGATCAGTAAATTTGCTGATGACACCAAGATTGGTGGAGTAGTGGATGAGGTGGACAGCTGTTGTAGGCTGCAAAGAGACATAGATAGGATGCAAAGCTGGGCTGAAAAATGGCAAATGGAGTTTAACCCTGATAAATGTGAGGTGATTCATTTTGGTAGGACTAATTTAAATGTGGATTACAGGGTCAAAGGTAGGGTTCTGAAGACTGTGGAGGAACAGAGAGATCTTGGGGTCCATATCCACAGATCTCTAAAGGTTGCCACTCAAGTGGATAGAGCTGTGAAGAAGGCCGATAGTGTGTTAGCTTTTATTAACAGGGGGTTGGAGTTTAAGAGCCGTGGGGTTATGCTGCAACTGTACAGGACCTTGGTGAGACCACATTTGGAATATTGTGTGCAGTTCTGGTCACCTCACTACAAGAAGGATGTGGAAGCACTGGAAAGAGTGCAGAGGAGATTTGGGCTCGGAGAATCAGAACCCAGACTTTATCATCCTTATCCTGTTTCTTCCTTTGCCACCACTCCCTCTGTTTTGCGGGAGGGTCGTGGGGATTCCAATCAGAACTAATCATTTTATCATAAAAGTTAAATACTGCGGATGCTGGAATCTGAAACAACAACAGAAAATGCTGGAAAATCTCAGCAGGTCTGACAGTATCTGTGGAGAGAGAATAGAGCCAATGTTTCGATTCTGGATGACCCTTTATAAGAGTGCTTCTGAAGTGTCATCCTGACTCGAAAGATTGGCTCTATTCTCTAATCATTTTAATCGATAAGTTTCTTGTTCTTAGTTTCCAAATGGCAGGTAAGAGACCTGTCCAGTCCCCACTTGAGCTCTGATTTGTCACTGGCCATGCTTGGGTCGGATTATAACCATTAGAATCTACTCTCAGAGGCCTGCTTTTCAGTCCAGTGCTACTTGGAGTATACCGTCACTTCACCGACTATCAGGTCACAAGTCCCTCACAGTTCTTATCACAAATTTATGATAAAATAATTTAAACATGCCTGAGAACGCTTCTTAACTTCTTAGTCAGCTACCTACCCCCGTTTGTTGATTAGTCAGACCCCATTTTTACAGATTCTAGGTTTCTCAGCTGCTGAACACCAGCCGGTCCTACAATAATCTCATAGAATCTCTACAGTGCAGAAGGAGGCCATTCAGCCCATCAAGTCTGCACCAAACACAATCCCACCGACCCTATCCCCATAACCCCATGCATTTACCCTAGCTAGTCCCCCTGACACTAAGGGGCAATTTAGCATGGCCAATCCACCTCACCCGCACTTCTTTGGACTGTGGGAGGAAACTGGAGCACCCGGAGGAAACCTACACAGACAAGGGGAGAATGTGCAAACTCCACACAGACAATGACCCAAGCTGGGAATCGAACCCGGGTCCCTGGAGCTGTGAGGCAGCAGTGCTAACCACTGTACCACTGTGCCGCCCCAGTTTAATTCTCACTCGTTCTGAGTAAATATTCTCACCAGGTCCTCTGTTGGGGCCCTGCTAAGTAGCTTTAATGGTTCATGATTGCAGAAACTGAGCAGTCACAGGAATGTGGTCAAGATAGTCCAGTCCCACAATGCCTCACATTCAATCTGCAGTCCTTCAATTATAACAGAATATGTGGCTGTATGTAGCTGCCTCGGCCGTGGTCAACCCCAACACTGCCTTCCTGAACTGTTACAATGCCTGAGGTGTAAGTACGCCCATAGGGAGGGATTTCCAGCTACACATTCCAGACTTTCACTCACTGTTGGTGGGTTCCAGATTGATATATTCCATTCAACCACTCCCAAGCTGAGTTATTCCAATTCCTTTATTGTCCAGGACAATATATTCACAATATCTTTAAAACAAAAATTCAACAACCCCATTTGATTTCAGGTATTAACATATTCTGTTAGTTTGTTCTTTATTGTCAATGTCAGGCTGGGGTTGTTCCTCTTGGAGCAAAGGAGGTTGAGGGTAGATTTGATAGAGGTGGACAAGATTCTAACAGGTTTAGATAAGGCGGACAAAGAAAAGCTGTTCCCATTAGCTGAAGGGACAAGGACGAGGGGGGCACAGATTTAAGGATTTGAGTCAGAGATGCAGTGGGGGATGTGAGGAAGAATATTTTGATGCAGCGAATGGTAATGACCTGGAACTCGCTGCCTACGAGGGTGGAGGAAGTGGAGACAATAAACAATTACAAAGGAAATTGGATGGGAATTTGGGGGGTTTCAAACAGAAATGCTGACTAAATATCTCTGAACTTCCTCACACCCGGTCACTCTGTGATCCTTGTGAAATTTGAAACCAGGTATTCGCAACAAGACTCAAAGAGCATCAGCCCACTGGAGGCAAAGTTGTGAGACCGACCAGTCCCGCAGAAAGAAACCCTCCGACCCTCCCCATTGACCAACTGTGAGAATGAACAAAATGCAGTCCTGGATGTAATTGAGAGCAGAAACAATAACAGCAGAATCCAACCACTGGAATCACTCGTGAACTCGCTGGTGTCTCAGCAGGTGGGATGAAAGACTGAATCTCTTCTCACACACAGAGCAGGTGAAGGGCCTCTCTCCAGTGTGAACTCGCTGGTGTGTCTGCAGGTGGGATGACTGAGTGAATCCCTTCTCACACTGAGAGCAGGTGAACGGTCTCTCCCCAGTGTGAATTCGCTGGTGTATCTGCAGGTGGGATGACCGAGTGAATCCCTTCCCACAGTGAGAGCAGGTGAATGGCCTCTCCCCTGTGTGAACTTGGTAGTGTGTCTGCATGTGGGCTGACTGAGTGAATCCCTTCCCACACTGAGGGCAGGTGAATGGCCTCTTCCCAGTATGAATGCGCTCATGTGCCCGCAGGTTGGATGAACAAGCGAATCCTTTCCCACACTGAGAGCAGATGAATGGCCTCTCCCCAGTGTGAGCTTGCTGGTGCCTCCACAGGCTGGATAAATGACTGAATCCCTCCCCACACTGAGAACATGTGAACGGCTTCTCCCCAGTGTGAACTCGCTGGTGTGTCTGCAGGTTGAATGACTGAGTGAATCCCTTCCCACACTGAAAGCACGTGAATGGTCTCTCCCCAGTGTGGCTGCGCCGATGAGCTTCCAGCTCAGTTGGGTATCTGTATCTCTTCCCACAGTCCCCACATTTCCATGGTTTCTCCATGGTGCAGGTGTCCTTGCCTCTGTCTTGGGTGGACAATCAGTTGAAGCCTCGTCGACACACAGAACACGGGTACAGTCTCTACCCGCTGTGAATGGTGTGATATTTATTCAGGCTGTGTAACTGGTTAAAGCCCTTTAGTCCGTGCGCTGGAACACTCTCACTCGAGTGTGGCAGTGTGTTGGTGCTTTTCCAGTCACACTGATGTTTGAAATCTTTTCAAATCGACAGACTGGACAACCATTTCTCCTTCTAGATTCAAAGTCCGATGATATTCAGCTTCCAAGGAATATGACTCTGTCAGATCTAGACGTGACGTTTGAGATTTCGGTCTGTGATTCCTCTTTCAATATCCTGTAAAATGAGGTTACAAAAGTCATCAGTGTCAGGACAGGATAGAAATTCAGAGCAGGATTCTATTTAAAAATGAAAGTGGATGGGCGCTTGAAGGAAATATACTTTCAGGAGAATGGGGATATAGAGTGGGAATGGGACTGGAATGTTATACAGAGAGTCAGCATGGACTCGAGTTACCGAATGGATTCCTTCTGTGCTGTAATGACTTTATGACTGGAAATGTATAACATCGCTGCAGCATTATATTACAATGCAAGAAATAATAATAAATGTATTTTATTACAGAAGCATAAAGAATGTATCTAATCTGGGTACCATATAATAACACTAGACATATCTCTGTCCTATATTAATTTACTGTCCCCTTAAATGTCAGCCATCTCCTGGGGAAAGCTGCCCTTTAATTGTGAACATTAGGAAAAAGACCATCCTTTTAGACAGACAAATAAATGTGTCAAGTTGAGGGAGCAAAGGATGTTCACCAGGCTGATTCAGGGAATCACAGGACTGATGTAGGAGGAGAGATTGACTCGGTTAGAATTGTTTTCGTTGGAGTTCAGGTGAATGAGGGGGGAATCTCAAAGAGACTTATAAAATTCTACAGGTTGAGACAGGATAGATGCAGGGAGGATGTTCCTGATGGAGTCCAGAACTGGGGGTCACAGTCTGAGGATTCAGGGTAGACCATTTAGGACGGAGGTGAGGAGACATTTCTTCACCCAAAGAGTGGTGAGCCTGTGGAATTTATTACCACAGGAAGTAGTTGGTGCCAAAACATTGAATGTATTCAAGAGGCGGCTGGATAAAGCACTCGGGGCGAATGGGATCACAGGTTATGGGGAAAAAGCAGGATTCGGCTACTCAGTTGGATGATCAGCCATGATTGTAATGAATGGCGGAGCAGGCTCGAAGGGCCAAATGGCCTCCTCCTGCTCCTATCTTCTATATCAATGTCTTTAAGAGAGAGAGAAACCTGGGCCAACTTTTCCAGAGTCTGCAGCTTCCCTGGATTCACTTCCTTTCCCTTCAGTTGCTGCAAGTCCCCAATTTCCCCCAGAATGAGAAAAGAATTGGAAAGGGGGAGAAAAGAAAGTGTTTTACTCACAGATGTTGGACTCTTTTAGGTCAAAACAAATGAACAAACTCAAGTTAAATCAGGACAAAGTAAAAGGGGCAGCTCCCCAAAAGGAGGGGGAACAGCCCGAACAGAAATCAAAGTACAAAGGAAAGAGCGAGATGTTGACCTCTTTTAAGGAAATAAGTGATAAATTAGTTATCCGCCAGAGTTCGATGTCATCTGATCGCTTGTTTGGAGAATAAAACATACTGAGGAACCTCGCTTCATCTGGGATATGACGCTGGCGTAACCCATGTCATCAAAATAACTCCCTTCCGACAGGAGGAAGTTTCAGTGCAGCTCAATCTGACTGTCACAAAGACCTGATTGGCTGGAGGACCAGAGTCCTTCCGGTCCTCCAACTCTTCCCATTGGTCAACACCCCAGCATGAAGGTCAGGAGGCGTCTACCCCGCACATGCGCAGTTTCCCCTCTCTCTTGGACATGCGCAATCCCGGGGCCGGGGGGAGGGGGAGATCACCGAGCGGCTTCTCGCTCTGGCCGGAGCCGTCAGCCGGTTGCGTGGAAACCTTGGCTCGATGTGGTGTAGGGGGAGGGGAACAATGGGTGGGGGCGGGGCTCCCGGGTCCGCGCGCCCGGGCCTGCGCACTGGAACACCATAACGTCATTGCGGAAGAGACTGATTTTTATTGGCTCATTCAGGCAGGCTCCATTGTGGACGTCACAATGCGGAAGCTCGATTGATTCAGATTCAGACTCAGTGAAACTTCCTCCTCTGGGCAACATCTGGGAGGAAATCAAATGTTTCCCCCTTTCCATTTATTTTCTCATTCTGGGGGAAATTGGGGACTTGCAGCAACTGAAGGGAAAGGAAGTGAATCCAGGGAGGCTGCAGACTCTGGAAAGATTGGCCCAGGTTTCTCTCTCTCTTAAAGATATTGACATCCTTTGCAGAGTTCCACATGAATTAGAATTGTCTGTACTGAATTTCTATCTTGTTTTGATAGTGATGACTTTTGTAAATTCTTTTTACAGGATATTAGAAGGAGAGGATTTACTGATAGAAATGTCAAGATCTAACAGTCACTCAATTCATGGGAGCTGAATGTCATCGGTTTGAATCTGGAAGAAGAAACGTATAGCTGTTTGAATTGGGTGACATGATGCAATGCGGTGTCGATAGAAACTGATAGCCAAGTTCCGCACACATGAGGACGGCCTCAACCTGGATATTGGGTTCATGTCACACTATTTGTAACCCCCACAGTTGCGTGGACCTGCAGAGTTTCACTGGCTGTCTTGTCTGGAGACAATACACATCTTTTTAGCCTGTCTTGATGCTCTCTCCACTCACATTGTTTTGTTTCTTAAAGACTTGATTAGTTGTAAGTATTCGCATTCCAACCATTATTCATGTAAATTGAGTCTGTGTCTTTATATGCTCTGTTTGTGAACAGAATTCCCACTCACCTGAAGAAGGGGCTTAGAGCTCCGAAAGCTTGTGTGGCTTTTGCTACCAAATAAACCTGTTGGACTTTAACCTGGTGTTGTTAAACTTCTTACTGAATTGGGTGAACCATTGGTGTGAACAGAAAAGCATCAAGGCCCGTGCAACCCGAGTGACGGTGTTCCAGTGCACGTATTGTGAAAACTGCAGGAGAGACAGAAAGACACACGGATCATGGAAAAACCATGGAAATGTGAGGACTGTGAAAAGTCATTCCGTTCCCCATCAGTGCTGGAAATTCATCGACGCAGTCACACCGGGGAGAGGCCATTCTCCTGCTCCAATTGTGGGAAAGGATTCACTCGGTTATCGATCTTGCGGACACACCAGCGAGTTCACACCGCGGAGAGGCCATTCACCTGCTCTCAGTGTGGGAAGGGATTCACTCAGTCATCGCACTTGCTGATACACCAGCGAGTTCACAATGGAGAGAGGCCATTCACTTGCCCCATGTGTGAGAAGGGATTCAGCGATTCATCCACACTGCAGACACACCAGCGAGTTCACACCGGAGAGAGGCCGTTTCCCTGCTCTGTGTGTGGGAAGGGATTCAGTATCTCCGCCAACCTGCTGAGACACCAGCAACTTCATACTGGGGAGGCTTCCTTCACCTGTTTTGAGTGTGGTAAAGGATTCAGTGATTCGTCCAACCTGTTTTCACACCAGCGAACTCACACTGGGGAGAGGCCGTTCACCTGCTTACTGTGTGGAAAGGGATTTAGCCAGGCATCCAGCCTGCAGACACACCAGCGAGTCCACACCGGGGAGAGGCCGTTCACCTGCTCAGTGTGCGGCAAGGGATTCAGTGATTCATCCAACCTGATTTCACACCAGCGAGTTCACACGGGGGAGAGGCCATTTAACTGCTTTGTGTGTCAGAAGGGATTCAGTCGATTATCTAACCTGCTGACGCACCAGCGACTTCACACTGGGGAGAGGCCGTTTGCCTGCAATGAATGTGGAAAGGGATTCACACGATCATCCCACCTGCTGAGACACCAGCAAGTTCATAAGCGATTACAAGCATTGGATTCTGCTTAATCACACCCAGGACTGAACCACATTCATTCTGACAGTTGGTGAAGTGGGAGGGTCGGAGGGTTTCTTTCTGCTGGACTGGCCAATCTCACAACTTTGTTTCCAGTGGGCTGATGCTCTTTGAGCCTGGGAGAGCACATTTCCACTGAAATGATCCACAAAAACTGGTGAAGGATGTTTATTTAATCCTGGATCATAAATAATGTTTTTCCTACCACCAAAGGTCGATGTAAAATAAATACATTTGTCTCTGTCCCATTGAGTCTACAGCACAGGGCCGGGCCAGTCGGCTCAATTGGTCTGTGTCAGTATTTATGCTCCACATGAGCCTCCACCCATCCCTCTTCATCTCCCCCCATCAGCATATCCTTCTATTCCTTTCTCCCTCATGTATGTATCTAGCTTCCCCTTCAATGTATTCATGCTATTCACCTCAACTGTGGTAGTGAGTTCTACAGTCTCACCACTCGCTGGTAAAGAGGTTTCACATTAAATCCCTATTAGATTATTGAATCTCTGAAAATGCACACAGCATTTGTAACAAAAAGGATGAATTGTCAGCGCGGATAGAGATAAATGTGTGTGTCCTGATAGACATTACAGAGACTTAGCTGAAAGGTCACGGAGGCTGGGATCTAAATATTGAAGGGTATTTGACATAATGGAATGGCAGGAAGCTAGGAAAAGGTGACAGGATCTCTCCCATTAATTAATGATGACATTAGTTCAGTACAGAGCTACCACCTTAGCCTGAAAGATCAGGATGAAGGATCGGTTTGGGTCGAGATAAGAAATGGTAAAGGTACGAGGTCTCTTGTGGGAGAATTTAATGGGCCCCTTACCTAAGTTACACTGAACTGATTTCTTTATTTTGAACATGACACTATAATAGTATGTTTATTTATTAGTGTCACAAACCGGCTCACATTAACACTGCAATGAAGTTACTGTGAAAATCCCTGAGTTGCCACAACTCAGCACCTATTTGGGGAGACTGAGGGAGAATTTAGCATGGCCAATGCACCTGACCAGCATGTCTTTCCAACTATGGGAGGAAACCGGAGCACCCGGAGGAAACCCACGCAGACACGGGGAGAACGTGCAGGCTCCGCACAGACAGTGACCCAAGCCGGGAATTCACCATGGGTCCCTGGTGCCGTGAGGCAGCAGTGCTAACCACTGTGCCACCGTGCCGCACTCAGATACTATATTGCACTGCCCAGAAATAAAATAAACACCTGATCAAAAAGGACTCGGAAAAAGTACAAACTTATAAATCTCAACTCCTTTTCACAAATACGGATCAAATACTTCATCATTCCCAGTTCCCAGTCACATCATTTTCTCATTATTGTGTTCTGATTATTCAAATAGTATCTCTATTAAACTCATAGATAATACCATTATTTTATTCCGTGACGTCATATAAACTAACATTTGAAGCTAAGACATTGTTTTAAAGCTGTATTTACACATATTTTCAAATCTTCACCCAAAGCATTCCAAAGATTCATCCACAAACTGAAATATACACAGACTTCAAAGTTGTACAAACATAACATTTTTTAAACTTGGTTTTTTCTACTTAATTCATGATCTTCATCCCTTAAAGTCAACAGGTTCTTTGCAAATTTTCAGGCAATGATTCCTTTTTTGCTTCATCCAAAATCATTGCAGTTTTCAGTTCAACTGACTTCCTAAACTTTAAAAACTGGACATTTTATAAGTAATTTGTTGCTAAGTTCTTGAAAATTCACTTTATTACTATTCATTTGGCTTTTTTCTGTAACATATCGATAGGATTAATAAAGTTAAAGTTTGATGTTTATTTATTCGTGTCACAAGTAGACTTACATTAACACTGAAATGAAGTTAATGGAAATCCCCCAGTCACCACACTCCGGCACCTCTTTGGCTACACTGAGGGAGAATTTAGCATGGCCAATGCACCTAACCAGCACGTCTTTCGGACAGTGGGAGGAAACCGGAGCACCCGGAGGAAATCCACGCAGACGCAGGGAGAATGTGCAGACTCCACACAGTGACCCAAGCCAGGAATCAAACCTGGGTTCCTGGCACTGAGAGGCAGCACTGCTCACCACAGTGCCGCCATGTTGCCCAAATATTCATGCTATTTTATAATGTTTCCCCAAACCTCTGAAGAATCATCTCAAGTGAACAATACAAAATATGCAATGACTGCGGATCCAATATAAATTTAGTCTTACTCAGAATTTCAATACTCTTTGATTATTTTATTTTAATATATTGTATGTGTGGTTTCCAACAAAAGGTATGGTCTCGGAGAACACCCAGAACTATATTTCCATATTGGGGAGGCGATGGTGTAGTGGCAGTGTCACAGGACGAGTGACCCAGAGACTCAGGGTAATGCTCTCGGGACCCAGGTTCGAATCCTATTGTGGCAACTGGTGAAATATAAATTAGATGAAAATCTGGGATTAAATGTCTAATGATGATTAGAAACTATTGTCGATTGTCATAAAAGCCCATCTGGTTTACTGATGTCCTTTAGGGAAGCAAATCTGCCAACCTTATCTGGTCTGACCAACATGTAACTCCAGATCCACAGCAACATGGTTACCTTTAATTGCTCTCTCAGATCAAGGACAATTAGGAATGGGCAATAAATGCTGTCCCAGCAACACCCACATCCCATGAATAAATAAATGTTGACATTGTCTGTGGGGAGAGAATAGAGCCAACGTTTCGAGTCTAGATGACCCTTCATCAGAGGGGTCTGACCCCTCTTCTATTTTTGTAAATGTTGACATTGTTTATTATATTAACCGAGGGATTTACTTCACCAAATAACATAAACTTCGTTCCACTCAGAGTCGGTCACAATTCATTTTTGACAAACAATATTTTTATTTTCTCCAATTCAGCACTAACAATTTCAATAAGCTCTTGAAGATCCCACCCAGAATAAAAAATATTGGCATCATCTGCAAACAAAACTAATTGTAATAACTGATGCATTCCAAATGTCATTAATATATAAAATAAACAATTGAAGGCCCAAAACAGATCCCTGTGAAACTCCACACAGAATATTCACAAAATCTGATTCACATCACCTACTGTTACAAATTGTTGAGATTTCCAAATAACTTCTGAGCCACTTATTCACTACTCCCCTAATCCCTTGTTTCCAGTGTTTTAAGTAATATTCCATGGTCAATTGTATCAAAATCTGTGTAAGATCAGTAAAAACCTCGATTGTAAATTGTCTTCTTGTCCACAGCATTCGTCATTTTCTCCACAAATTCCATCAGTGATAATGAGATAGACTGACTTGGTCTGACTATTACACAGTGAGTTACATTGAGGAATGGAATTATCAGACCATTTAGCAAATGACTTCTCTTTTCTCTGAAAAATGAGAAAAGTGAAGACACTCTCCTGTAATTAGTATAGTCATGTAGTATAATATGCCCGGCTAGCTCAGTCGGTAGAGCATGAGACTTTTAATCTCAGGGTTGTGGGTTCGAGCCCCACGTTGGGCGTTGTTGTTTGGGGTGGCACGGTAGCACAGTGGTTAGCACTGCTGCTTCACAGCTCCAGGGATCTGGTTTCGATTCCCGGCTTGGGTCACTGTCTGTGTACACATTCTCCTCGTGTCTGCGTGGGTTTCCTCCGGGTGCTCCGGTTTCCTCCCACAGTCCAAAGATGTGCGGGTTAGGTTGTTTGGCCACACTAAAATTGCCCCTTAGTGTCCTGAGATGCATAGGTGAGAGGGATTAGCGGGTAAACGTGTAGGGATATGGGAGTAGGGCCTGGGTGGGATTGTGGTCAGAGCAGACTCGATGGGCCAGATGGCCTCTTTCTGCACTGTAGGGTTTCTTCTATGTTTACCACCAGCTTTAAACCATGGAGTAACTTAGTCTATTTTCATTTTACAGGGAAATAGCCCAGTTTGAAAAGACCGGATGCAAATGTGTCAATGGTTTTACTCCACAATCAATAACCTGCTTAATGATTGACATCTCAGTATTGTCTGAATTGGTAGATTTTTTATTCTTATGATATTTCACAATATCAATGACCTCCTTTCCATCAACACCTCTAAAACGTGGGATGGGATGAAGAGGTGGATCACTTTCTCTTGGAACTTTTATCATTGTCCATGAACTCTGTTAAAAAGAAATCCACATTTGAAAGCCCAGCCATTATATGAAATATCAGCACTATAACAGGAGAAGATAAGAAAGACAGACATATTGATCTTTTCATCAACACATCTGAGAGTTAAGAATGTGTGACATGATTTTGGGACACCGGAGTGAGTGTACAGATGTGATTTGTTACATGTGAAAAATAACAAGCCTAAATTCATGATGAGATGGAGTGAAGAGCGGGTCCCAAACACACACAGCTACTTGAGACACAGCAGGACATGAAATGGTTCATGTGGCCAGGGCATTGAGACAACATTGTGACATCATCAAGGCATTGACACACACTCCAGAGAGAAACTGAGTTCAAAACAATCAGGATCCAATTAAACACATTGAACATGCTCACAAAAATAATATAGATTGGGACAATTCAGGTCTTGGGAGAAATAATACTGATTACAAAGTGTCAACAAGTTGGATAGGGGTAAAGAGAGAGCTGGGGAAACTTTTACATCCATGCTTGATCTGTTGCTTGAAGCATCTGTCCTTATGGACTAGTAACCGAGAACTCACAGCGCTCCTTCAGGAGTAGAAAAGATCGAGTAGATGTTTCCCCAGGCGGGGCCAGAACAGAACTGGAAAATAACGGAGTGAAATTGAGTGAGGGTCAGAGAGAGAGTTCTCCCCCCTCAAGGTGTGGTCTGTAAGAATCCTGGGGAACCCCCTACTTCGGGTTTTTTGACTAGTGAACATTAAATTAAATTCTATAACTGGCTGTGCCTTGATTTTGAATTTGATTGTTACATTTCTCCTGTTTTTATCCCTGTTGTGATTACGCTCTGGGTAAGGATGGTTGACAGGTGACAGGATGGGAAATTGTGGTTTGGGTCATTGACCAAATGGTTTGTTGATCCAAAAGGTGTAAAAGGGGCCAAACTTTATCAGAAATCCAGCAGAGCTGAGAACAGACGACTTGCTGTGTGGGAGCAGGGAGATAAACAGCTCCCAGAGGACAGAGAAAACAGGAGGGCCTTGAATCCTGGATGATACCTGGGTGTCAAGGCCACCATGTTTTCACTGCTTGGCATGGGAATGCTGACTCCCTGAACCAGGGACGCAGCGTGGGAAGACAATTGTTTGAGAGTTTGACGTGGCTTGTGCAAGTACAGATGGTTCAATGACAGGTTTTCTAATTGGGCCGTTCAAATGTTAGCTGGGCAATGATTGGGTTAAATCAGTCTCCATAGACTTTGTGATGTAACAAAGTATAAGAAGGGATTCCCCGAGCACAGAGATTTGTCGAGGTTTTACATATTGCATTGACTGGTGCCATGGCATCTGGGGCAGAGCAGGGAGCATTTCCGTGGAGATGCAGCTTCTACCCAGAGTGTAATGGTAATGCTGCTGCATTTTGATACGACTGCTCAGACATTAGCCTGTGTCAGCTCTTATTGATCCTGAATAAAATCTAACCACTGTCACCAATAAGGGTTATCACTGGCAATCATTTCAGAGTTTGGGAAAAGGGGAGAAAGGGTTAATTGATTCCCTGAACCCCATTTTCTAACATCGCTGAGTCAAAAATAAAATCTCATCTCCCCCTCTGGCTCCTTTGCCAATTACCTTAGAGGGACTCACTTTCTGTTAAAGAGCCTGCCAACCCCTCTCACCCACTTTCCCTAAAGTGCATCAATCTCATCAGGAAAAGTCCAGAACAATCAAATATTTTTACTGATAAAAGTTTATTAATGAAACAGAACATGGTTAAAACAAACAGAAAATGACTTGAGGATCAAAGACAACCAGAGTAAAGGATGTTCACAATGTTCTGGACACAAATGGTTTCTCTTCAGCTCCTCTGTCCCCTGTTCCCGTGACTCCCCGCTTTGGACACAGGGACACTGAACCCCGGGGGTCACGTCACCATCAGCCCTGGTCACCCCCTCCCGAGCCCCGATTGGTTGGAGGCCCATTTCCCAGTCAGTCCTCCAGCGCCTTCCTGTCTCTCTATTAGTGTGATCCCCATGGCAGTTTCCCAACTGCCATGCAGGCCTGTTATTCGCAGCTAAATTCAGCCCTCAGCTCCGTTGCCTGGCTGTCATTGACACGAGCAACAGAGACAGAAAGGTGTCCCAGGCTCAAATGGGAAGTCAAAACTTGTGGCTCTAAACCAACACTTCAACATTTGTCAGTCAAATCCATGTTATTTACACTGGGAGTTTTTATGATGAGATTAATTGAAGTGTTCGGCTGGTCAGCAAGCTCGATAAGCACTGATTCCAGATTGTTCAATACTTCTGTCTTGAATCACAAAATCTTCTCACTTTATCCCCTTCCTGAACTGAATTCCATTATCCTGAGCAGCTGTGGGTGTCACCTCTCTGTGTAAACTCCTGCCCCTTTTTATAAGGCTCTCTCATTCCTTATTGTGGGTCAATTCTTTAATGGTTGAGGATCGCTCTGTGATGTAGTGAGTGTTTATCCGGTCAATCAATGTTTCTGATGTCAGTCAGAACGTCCATCGTTACTTTTCACCTGTTTCTTACTCTGTGTTTTATAAAAATAAAGTTTTCAAACTTTTACAGAATGGTCAGCTTTAAGGTTTCTTTAGTTCATGATGAGGTCATCCAAAGGTCAAAGCCTCTCTTTTCTCCTTCCCGTTTAACTAAGGGTCTGTGGAATATTCCATTCACGGGGAGGTGGTGGGAATGTCGCTGGCCGAGTAATGCAGAGACCCAGCAAAGGATCTGGGGACAGGCAGCTGGTGGGATTTGAATTCAGTGAATCAATTTGGAATTATATAAAGTTAGTCTCAGTAACGGTGACCATGAAATTGTCATCGATTGTTGTAAAAACCTGTCCAGTTCACCCTATTAATGCTCCCTATTAGGGAAGGAAATCTGCCATCCTTACCCGGTCTGGCCTACATGTGAATCCAGACCCACACAGCGATGTGGGTGAATCTTAACTGCCCCTCTGAAATGGCTGAGCAAGTCACTCCATTCAGGGGCAATCATTCTAGACACCCACCACCCTCTGTGAAAAAATTGCCCCTCTGGACCCTTTTGTATCTCTCCCCTCTCACCTTAAACCTATGCCCTCTGTCTGTGTGGAGTTTGCACATTCTCCCCGTGTCTGCGTAGGTTTCCTCCGGGTTCTCCAGTTTCCTCCCACAATCCAAAGATGTGCAGGTTTGATGCATTGGTCATGCTAAATTCTCATTCAGTGTACCCGAACAGGTGCCACGGTGCAGCGATTAGGGGATTTTCACAATAACTTAATTGCAGTGTTAATGTAAGCCCACTTGTGACTAATAAATAAACGTTACTTTACTTAGACCTTTATAAGATCACCCCCAAGTCTCTTACGCTCCAGGGAAAAAACACCCAGTCTATCCAGCCTCTCCTTATACCTTAAACCATCAAGGCCTGGTAGCATGCTAGTAAATCTTTTCTGCACTCTTTCTAGTTTAATAATATCCTTTCTATAATCGGGTGACCAGAACTGTACACAGTATTTCAAGTGTGGCCTTACCAATGTCTTGTACAACTTCAACAAGACGTCCCAACTCCTGTATTCAATGTTCTGACCAATGAAACCAAGCATGCTGAATGCCTTCTTCACCACGCTGTCCACCTGTGACTCCACTTTCAAGGAGCTGTGAACATGTACCCCTAGATCTCTTTGTTCTGTAACTCTCCCCAACGCCCTACCATTAACTGAGTAAGTCCTGCCCTGATTCAGTCTACCAAAATGCATCACCTCGCATTTATCTAAATTAAACTGCATTTGCCATTCATCAGCCCACTAGCCCAATTGATCAAGATCCCGTTGCAATCTGAGATAACCTTCTTCACTGTCCACTGTGCCACCAATCTTGGTGTCATCTGCAAACTTACTAACCATGCCTCCTAAATTTTCATCCAAATCATTATTATAAATGACAAATAAGAGTAGACTCAGCATTGATCCCTGTGGTGCACCACTGGTCACAGGCCTCCAGTTTGAAAAACAACCCTCTATAACCACCCCCTGTCTTCTATCATCCAGCCAATTTTGTATCCATTTAGCTACTTCACCCTGGATCCCATGAGATTTAACCTTATGCAACACCTCCCTTGCTAAAGTCCTCATTAGATATCAATTCTACCTGTTACCGACATTTCACTGAACCAGTCTATATTTTCATCACCAGACTACACTGGCAGCAATGTCAACATCTTTCTAACTTGATTGATTCTATTGAGGAGCTGACAAGGGTGACCATTGAGGGTAGAGCAGTGGATGTTGTGTACATGGATTTTAGTGAGGCTTTCAACAAGGTCCCTCATGGTCGCCTCATCCAGAAGATTAAGATGCATGGGATTCACGGTGACTTGGCCACTTGGATTCAGAATTGATTTGCCCATAGAAGTCAGAAAATAGTGGTGGAAGGGTGTTTTTCTGACTGGAGGTCTGTGACGAGTGGTGTTCTGCAGGGATCCGTACTGGGACCTTTGCTCTTTGGGATACATATAAATGACTTGGATGAAAACGTGGATGGGTGGGTTAGTAAGTTTGCAGACAACACAAAGCTAGATGGAGTTGTAGATAATGTAGAAGGTTGTCAAAGGATACAGTGGGATGTAGATCAGCTGCAGATATGAGCGGAGAAATGGCAGATGGATTTTAATCCAGGCAAGTGTGAGGTGCTGCACTTTGGGAGATCAAATATTAAGGGTAAGTATCCAGTTAATGGCAGACCCCTGAACAGCAATGATCTTGGGGTTCAAGTCCAGAGCTCCCTGAAATTGGCCACACCAGTAGATAGGTGGTAAAGAAGGCAGATAGCATGCTTGCCTTTATTGAGTCTGACATCCTTTATTCAGGATGTCATGTTGCAGCTTTATAAAACCTTGGTTAGACCGCACTTAGAATAGTGCATTCAATTCTGTTCGCTACATTACAGGAAGGATGCAGAGGATTTGGAGAGGGTGCAGAAGATGTTTACCAGGATGCTGCCTGGATTGGAGGGGATGAGCTATAATGAGAGGCTGGACAAACTAGGGTTGTTTTCTCTGAAACTGCAGAAATTGAGGGGAGAGCTGATTGAAGTCTATAAAATTATGAGAGACAGAGATAGGGTTGACAGTCAGAATCTTTTTCCCCAGAGTTAAAATTTCTAATACTAGGGGGCATGCACTTCAGGTGGGAGGGGGAAAGTTCAAAGGAGATGTGAGGGGCAAGTTTTTCCTTTGCACAGAGAGTGGTCGTGTCTGGAACACGCTGCAGCACAGGTGGTGGAGGCAGATACGATAGGGGCGTTTAGATAAACACATAAATATGCAAGGAATATGGACCAAGGGCAGGCAGAACGGATAAGTTTAATTTGGCATCATGTTCGACCCAATATCGTGGGCTGAAGGGTCTGTTCCTGTGCTGTACTGTTCTACGTTCTATTAGTGATCTCCATTTAGAAAAAGGAAATAAAGGCACTGGAGAAGGGGCAAGAAAGATTCACAAGAATAATCCCAGAACTGTAATCACTTGTGAACTCGCTGGTGTTTCACCAAGTTTGCTGACCGAGTGAATCCCTTCCCACACACAGAGCAGGTGACCAGCCTCTGCCCAGTGTGAACTCGCTGATGTACCCGTAGGTTGCATGACTGAGCGAATCCCTTCCCACAGTCAGAACAGCTGAACGGTCTCTCCCCAGTGTGAATGCGCTGGTGGGTAATCAGTTCATGAGAGCTTTTGAAGCCACTCCCACAGTCAGAACATTTAAAGGGTCTCTCCTGGGTGTGAGTGATGTTGTGTCTGCGGAGGCTGGATAACTGAGTGAATCCTTTCGCACACACCGAGCAGGTGAATGGTCTCTCCCTGGTGTGAACTCGCTGATGGTTCAGCAATGCTGCAGATATTCTAAATCTCTTTGAGCAGTGAGGGCAGCTGAACGGCCTCTCCTCAGTGTGAATGCGCTGGTGGACGATCAGTTTCTGAGAGCTTTTGAAGCCATTCCCACAGTCACAGCATTTAAAGGGTCTCTCATTGGTATGAATGACTCGGTGTGTCTTCAGGCTGGATGACTGAGTGAATCCCTTCCCACACACAGAGCAGGTGAACGGTCTCTCCCCAGTGTGAACTCGCTGGTGTATCTGCAGGTTGGATGAAGTTCTAAATTTCTTTGTGCAGTGAGAGCAGCTGAACGGTCTCTCCTCAGTGTGAATGCGCTGGTGGGACACCAGATCCTGAGAGCTTTTAAAACCACTCCCACAGTCACAGCATTTAAATGGTCTCTCATTGGTGTGAGTGAGATTGTGTTTCTGCAGGCTGGATAACTGAGTGAATCCCTTCCCACACACAGAGCAGGTGAATGGTCTCTCCCCAGTGTGACTGCGTTGATGAATTTCCAGCTGAGATGGGGATATGAATCCCTTCCCACAGTCTCCACATTTCCACGGTTTCTCCATGGTGCCGGTGTCCTTGTGACTCTCCAGGTTAAACAATCAGTTAAATCTCACACAGGTCACGGGTACAATCTCTCCCCGCTGTGAATGCTGCGATGTATTTTCAGGCTGTGTAACTGGTTAAAGCTCTTTCCACACTCAGTGCACTGGAACACTCTCACTCGGGTGTGTGTATCTCAATGCATTTCTAGTCACAGCGATGTTTACAATCTTTTGAAGCCAAGAGGCCAAACAAGCATTTCTCCTGCTAGATTCAAAGGCCGATGATATTCAGGTCCCAAGAAGTCGAGTCACTCTGTCAGATCTCGATGTGATGTTGGAGATTTCTGTCTGATTTCTCCTTGTCTAATATCCTGTAAGTCAATTTAGAAAAAAAACATTGCAATTCAGAATACGATCGAAATTCAAATCTACATTTCTAGTTTATGGAGCATTCTTTAAAGACACAGTCATGGAGCATTAAACTTGCCCAGCAGGGCCTCCCGTATCAGCACACAGGCAGCTGCTTTGTGAGACTGCCAGCAGTACAGACAAGTCAGAGATAAGGGTGTCCTCAGAAGTGGGATTCATTGTGAAAGCTCAGGGACGGTTGATAAGATGGAGCAATTCTATGATTCTAATGAACATTCTTTCCTCTCCCATTCCCCAAAAGCCGTGAATCTCCATCCCACACACTCTCCCTCCATTCTCACTCTGCTGTATCTAATATTCACCCTCCCAATTCTCCTGAAGGTGCTGATTGAGGCTGATTGACAGATCCATGCTCACTGCTTCCTGTCCAGCACAGAAATCAGAACAAATAGGAGCTGCAGTCAGCATTCGGCCCATCGAGTCTGCTCAACCATTCATTGAGATTATTGGTTGATCTACCTCTGCATTATTTTCCCCACACTGTCCCCCATATCCATCGATATCTTCAATATCTAGAAACCTATCAACCCCTCTCTTGAAAATTCTTGATGACTGAGGCTCTGTAGTCCTCTGGGGTAGAGAATCCAAAACATCACCACATCCTTGAGTGAAGAAATCCTTCCTCATCTGAGCTTTCTCTCCATTTTCCAGCCTGTTCCCAATAATTATTGACTCCCTTGTCATTCAAACACTGTCTAACTCATCCTTGAATATATTCAATCCCTCCACTGGTCCCTATGGAAGAGAAATCTAGACACTAACAATTCTCTGAGAGAAGAGATTGTTGGAAATATATAATATAGCTGCAGTCCAAAATTACACAGCCAGATATAATAAGTGTATTTTATTACAGAGCTATAAATAATATATCTAATCTGTACCATATAACAACAGGGGAGCGGATAGCCTTGTAGTATTAATCACCAGTCCCCTGGGCCTGATGAAATGTATCCTAGGATTCTGTGGGAGGCAAGGGATGAGATTGCAGAGCCTTTGGCGTTGATCTTTGGGTCCTCGCTGTCCACGGGGATGGTGCCAGAGGACTGGAGAATGGCGAATGTTGTTCCTCTGTTTAAGAAAGGGAATAGAAATGACCCTGGTAATTATAGACCGGTTAGTCTTACTTCGGTGGTTGGTAAATTGATGGAAAGGGTCCTTAGGGATGGGATTTATGACCATTTAGAAAGATGCGGATTAATCCGAGATAGTCAGCACGGATTCGTGAAGGGCAAGTCGTGCCTCACAAATTTGATAGAATTTTTTGAGGAGGTAACTAAGTGTGTTGATGAAGGTAGGGCAGTTGATGTCATATACATGGATTTTAGTAAGGCGTTTGATAAGGTCCCCCATGGTCGGCTTATGATGAAAGTAAGGAGGTGTGGGATAGAGGGAAAGTTGGCCGATTGGATAGGTAACTGGCTGTCTGACCGAAGACAGAGGGTGGTGGTGGATGGAAAATTTTCGGATTGGAGGCAGGTTGCTAGCGGTGTGCCGCAGGGATCAGTGCTTGGTCCTCTGCTCTTTGTGATTTTTATTAATGACTTAGAGGAGGGGGCTGAAGGGTGGATCAGTAAATTTGCTGATGACACCAAGATTGGTGGAGTAGTGGATGAGGTGGAGGGCTGTTGTAGGCTGCAAAGAGACATAGATAGGATGCAAAGCTGGGCTGAAAAATGGCAAATGGAGTTTAACCCTGTTAAATGTGAGGTGATTCATTTTGGTAGGACAAATTTAAATGTGGATTACAGGGTCAAAGGTAGGGTTCTGAAGACTGTGGAGGAACAGAGAGATCTTGGGGTCCATATCCACAGATCTCTAAAGGTTGCCACTCAAGTGGATAGAGCTGTGAAGAAGGCCTATAGTGTGTTAGCTTTTATTAACAGGGGGTTGGAGTTTAAGAGCCGTGGGGTTATGCTGCAACTGCACAGGACCTTGGTGAGACCACATTTGGAATATTGTGTGCAGTTCTGGTCACCTCACTATAAGAAGGATGTGGAAGCGCTGGAAAGAGTGCAGAGGAGATTTACCAGGATGCTGCCTGGTTTGGAGGGTAGGTCATATGAGGAAAGGTTGAGGGAGCTAGGGCTGTTCTCTCTGGAGCGGAGGAGGCTGAGGGGAGACTTAATAGAGGTGTATAAAATGATGAAGGGGATAGATAGAGTGAACGTTCAAAGACTATTTCCTCGGGTGGATGGAGTTATTACAAGGGGGCATAACTATAGGGTTCGTGGTGGGAGATACAGGACGGATATCAGAGGTAGGTTCTTTACGCAGAGAGTGGTTGGGGTGTGGAATGGACTGCCTGCAGTGATAGTGGAGTCAGACACTTTAGGAACATTTAAGCGGTTATTGGATAGGCACATGGAGCACACCAGGATGATAGGGAGTGGGATAGCTTGATCTTGGTTTCAGATAAAGCTCGGCACAACATCGTGGGCCGAAGGGCCTGTTCTGTGCTGTACTGTTCTATGTTCTATGTTCTATTAATCCAGAAACTTAGCTGATGTTCTGGGGACCCGGGTTTGAATCCTGCCACGGCAGATGGTGGAATTTGAATTTGAAAACAAAATCTAGAATTAAGAATCTACTGATGACCATGAAACCATTGTCGATTGACCAAAAAACCCGTCTGGTTCATTAATGTGCTTTAGGGAAGGAAATCTGCCGTCCTTACCCAGTCTGGCCTACATGTGACTCCAGAGCCACAGCAATGTGGTTGACTCTCACCCAGCTTCTGAAATGGCCGAGCGAGCCATTCAGTTCAAGGGCAATTGGGGATGGGCAATAAATGCTGGCCCAGCCGGCAATGCCCGTGTCCCAAGGATGAATAAAAAACAACATCAGACACGTCTCTGTCCGATATTAGTTTACTGTCCCCTTTAATATATTTCAGAAATTAGATGGGCACATGAAGGAAATAAAGTTGCAGGGGAAAGGGAATATAGAAAGGGAATGGGACTGACTGGATTGTTCTACAGAGAGTCGGCATGGATTCGAGTTACTGAATGGACTCCTTCTGCGCTGTAATGACTCAATGAGTGAAAATATATAACATAGCTTCAGTGCTACATTACAAAACAAGAAATAATAATAAACGTACTTTGTTACAGAACCATAAATATTATACCAAATCTACAATATAACAACACAAGGCATATCTCTGTCCTATATTAATTTATTGTCCTTTTAAATGTCAGCCATCACCTGGGGAAACCAGCCCTTTAATTGTGAACATTAGGAAAGGGACCTTTTAGCCAGACAAATCAATGTGTCAAGCTGAGGGAGCAAAGGATGTCAATGTCTTTAAGAGAAAGAGAAACCTGGGCCAACCTTTCCAGAGTCTGCAGCCTCCCTGGATTCACTCCGTTTCCCTTCAGTTGCTGCAAGTCAAGGCAGGAATGAGCAGCTGAACAAGCTCATTGTCCACTTCCGCATTCAGACAATGGGCGAGCTCTGATTGGCTGGAGGACCAGAACATCCGTTCCTCCAACTTTCCATTGGCCAACACCTCAGCAGCAGGTCAAAAGGTTGGCTCGCCCCGCACATGCGCATCTTCCCCTCTCCCTTGGACATGCGCAGTCCCGGGCCGAGGGAGGGGGCGATCATGACGCGGCTTCTCGCTCTGGCCGGAGCCGTCAGCCGGTTGATTGGAAACCGTGGCTGGAAGAGGTGGAGGGGGAACAATGGGTGGGGGCGGGGCTCCCGGGTCCGCACGCCCGGGCCTGAGCACTGGAACCCGGAGACGTCATCGCGGAGCAGAATGATTCCTATTGGCTGATTTAGGCAGAGCTCTCTTATGGACGTCACAATGCGGAAGTTGTCCAAACTCCCTCTTCTGGGCAACATCTGGGAGGAAATCAATGTTTCCCCCTTTCCATTTCTTTTCTCATTCTGGGGGAAATTGGGGACTTGCAGCAACTGAAGGGAAAGGAAGTGAATCCAGGGAGGCTGCAGACTCTGGAAAGGTTACAGATGAAGACCGGATTCAGGAACAGGACTAGGCCCAGGTATATTTTTGTTTCTCTCTCAAAGACATTGACATCTTTTAGTTCCCTCAGTTTATCTGGCTAATAGGGTAGCCTCTTACCCAATGTTCACAATTCAGTTTTCCCAGAAGAGGGCTAACATTTAAATGAACTGTAAATTTGTATGGGAGAGAGATATGTTATTTATGATCCCATATTTTTTGACTTGAAATATACAGCAGTGTGGCTGCTTTATCAATTTCCAGTGATGCAGAGATTACAACATAGAAGGAAATGCATTTGGCAACTTAAATCCATGCTGACTCTCCGTGGTAGCCATGATGTGGAGATGCCGGCATTGGACTGGGTTGGGCATAGTAAGAAGTCTCACAACACCAGGTTAAAGTCCATCAGGTGAGTGACCTGAGGAAGGAGCAGTGCTCCAAAAGCTCGTGATTCCAAATAAACCTGTTGGACTTTAACCTAGTGTTGTGAGACTTACTGTACTCTCTGTGGAGCAATTTGGTCAGTTCCATTCCCTTGAGCTCCACGTCACATTGGAATGGATGAGAGTTCCAGATGAAGTGAGACTGGGGTGGAGTCGGGCGATGTCACTGAGATGGGAATAGGCGGTTTTGATGATGATGTGGATATGTGGTTGGAAGCTCATCTTGGGGTGAAATATTTCACCATGGTTGTGAACAGTTTGGTTCAGCCTCAGACAGTTACCAGGAAGATAGAGTTGCTGGTGAGGGAGTGGAGTTTGTAGTGGGGACTGAAGACAATGGGTTCAGTCTTCCCAGTGTTTGTATGAAAGAAGTTTCAGTTCTTTTAGTACTGGATTTCAGACAAGTCAGGATTGTGTGCGAGTTGTGGGGGGAGAAACTCGGAGGTGATGGCGTTCACATCTACCTGCTACCTTGGTCCTTCTAGGTGGTGGAGGTTGAGGATTTGGGAGATTCTGTCAAAGTTCTCATTGAGTTCTAGATGTATAAAATCCCTCTCCTTCACCCCGGCCCCTTCTACTTCTCTCTGTCTCCACTCGAGACCAGGTGCCAGATTTCCTTTCTTGACAGACATCAGCATAACACTTGGGTTTTTATGATAATCCAGCAGCTTTCCTCTGTGTGGGTTTCCTCCAGATGCTCTGGTTTTCTCCCACAGTCCAGAGATGTGCAGATTAAGTGGGTTAGCCATTTCCCTTAGTGTCCCAAGACATGTAGGTTAGATGGATTAGCCATGGTAAATATGTGAGGGTATGGGGATAGGGTGGGGGAGAGGCTTTGGGTAAGATACTATGTGAGAGAATTGGTGCGACCCATGGGTTGAATGTCCTCCTTCTGCACTGTAGGGACTCTATGATAATGTTGGAAAATGTGAAACAGTTCATTTTGGAAGGGAGAGCAGGGGAGTATTATTTAAATGGGGAAAAGACTGTAAAGCTGCAACACAACAGGACTTGGGGGACTTCTGCACAAAACACAGAAACCCAGCACACAGGTGCAGTTGGTAATCAGGAAGCCTAATAGAATGTTGGCCCTTATTTCAAGTAAAGTAAAGTTTATTTATTTGTCACAAGTAGGCTTACATTAACAATGCAATGATGTTACTGTGAAAATCCACTAGTCGCCACACTCCGGCGCCTGTTCAGGTACACTGAGGGAGAATTTAGCATGACCAGTTCACCTAACCTGCACATCTTTGGACTGTGGGAGGAAACCGGAGCACCCGGAGGAAACCCACGCAGAACCGGGGAGAATGTGCAAACTCCACACAGACAGTGACCCAAGCCAGGAATTGAACCCGAGTCTCTGGCGCTGTGAAGCAGCAGTGCTAACTGCAGTGCCACTGTGGTTGGAGTATATGAGTAGGGAAGTCTTGCTACAACTGTACAAGGTACTGGCGAGACCATATCTGGAGGACTGTGAGCAGTTTTGGTCTCCTTATTTCAGGAAAAATATTATTTCATTGGAGGCAGTTCACAGTAGATTCACTTGGATTATCCCCGTTATGGAGGGATTGTTTTATGAGGAAAGTTTAAACAGGTTGGGCCTCTCCTCATTGGAATTTAGAAGAATGAGAGGTGATCTCATTGAAGCATATTGGATTCTTAAGGGACTTGACAAGGTAAATGCTGAGCGGATGTTTCCTCTCATGGGAGAGTCTGGGACCAGAGGGCACAGTCTCAGAATAAAAGGTGCCAATTTAAGACTGAGATCAGGAGCAATTTCTTCTCCCAGAGGGTTGAGAGTCTTTGCAAGTCCTTGCCACAGAGAGCTGTGGGGGCAAAGCCCTTGTGTATATTTTTGATCAATAAGGAAATCAAGGGTTACGGGAAAAGGGCAAGAAAGTGGACATGAGGAATGTCAGATCAGCCATGATCCTATTGAATGGGTGACATTCAATCCCTTCCCTGCAGGACATCAGTGAATCAATTGGGTTTTTAATGACACTCCAGAATTTTCATGGTCACTTTTACCTAGTGCCGGCCCCAGAAATTACCAGATTCATTCCGCTCAATTTCACAACCTGCCTTTGTGTTTTTGTGGGTTCTCTCTCACATTTTTTTTCTTTTAAATTCAGTGTCACAGAGTTTTAGAAGAGGAGGATTTGCAGTCAGGAATCTTTGAACAAACATCACATCAGGAGTTGACGGAGCTGCCCAGTTAACGGTAACTTGATTATCATTTAAACATTGAAGGAAAAAGCATTGTTCACAGTAGATGAAACTGTTCTCTGTGTGGACGCAGCTTCAGTTGATCATCTGGCCTCAGGAGCTACAAATATAAACATCCTGGGGAGGAACCATGGAAGAGTGAGGACAGTGATGAGGGATTCAGTTACCTGTCTGAGCTGGAAGCTCATCGTGCACCGGGGAGAGGCCGTTCACCGGCTCTGTGTATTGGACTGATTTCACTCCATCAGCCAACCTGTTGTCTCACTGACATATTCACACTGGGGGGAGATTGTTCAAACGCTGCAGAGATGGAAAGGGATTCATTCAGTCATCCCACCATATGACACACAAACGTGTTCACACTTGAGTGATTTTGTTAATTGCCCAGATTACGAGAAGAGCTGTAAAAGTTCCAGGGAAGTGATATCCTATCAATTTGTCCACACTGACGAGAGACCGTTCAGGTGCTCTCACTTTAGGACTGAGTTCAGGCGATTATCTCACCTCACAGTGCACCAGCAGATTCACACTGGGGAGAGGTTATTCCTCTGCTCTGACTCAGTTGAAAAAAATTACAAGTAAATCACTATTTGCTATAGACCAAAGAAAGATACTTTATTAGAAGAGTAAGGGTCACAAGGTAAAACAAGCCAAGTTCCAGAATATTAAACATCCAGTCCAGTTACAGAGATTGTAAACATCAACAGAAACAAACCCAAACTATCAGAATGAACAGAGTTCAGGCTTGGATGTCATTAACAGCAGCAACAGCAGCAGAATCCAATCCCAATAATCACTGCTGAACTCGCCGGTGTGTCAGCCAATTAGATGATCGATTGTATCCTTCTCACATGTGGAACAGGAGTCTGGTCTCTCCCCAGTGTGAACTCGCTGGTGTGTCCGCAGGTTGGATGAATTACTGAATCCTTTCCCACACTGAGAGCAGGTGAATGGTCTCTCTCCAGTGTGAACCCGCTGATGTATCTGCAGGTGGGATGACTGAGTGAATGTTTTCCCACAATAGGAGCAGGTGAATGGTCTCTCCCCAGTGTGCAATCGTCGGTGTCTCTGCAGATTTGATGCATAAGGAAAATGCTTCCCACACTCAGAGCAGATGAACGGCCTCTCCCCAGTGTGAACTCGCTGATGTATCAGCAGATAGGATGAATCAGTGAATCCCTTCCCACACTCGGAGCAGCTGAACAGTCTCTCCCTGGTGTGAATTCGCTGGTGTCTCTGCAGGTTGGATGAATTACTGAATCCTTTCCCACACTCAGGGCAGATGAATGGCCTCTCCCCAGTGTGAACTCGCTCGTGTGTCTGCAGGTGGGATAACTGAGTGAATCCCTTCCCACACTCTGAACACGTGAACCATTTCTCCCCGGTGTGACCTCGCTGGTGCATCAGCAAGTTGGATGATTCACTGAATCTCTTCCCACAATCGGAGCAGGTGAATGGCTTCTCCCCGCTGTGAACTCGCTTGTGTGTCTCCAGGTGGGATGAACTTGTGAATCCTTTCCCGCACTCGGGGCAGGTGAATGGCCACTCCCCTGTGTGAACTCGTTTGTGTGTCTGCAGGGAGGATGAATGAGCAAATCCCTTCCCACACTCCAAACAAATGAACGGCCTCTCCCCAGTGTGATTACATCGATGAGTTTCCAGTTGGTGTGAGAAATTGAATCCTTTACCACAGTCTCCACATTTCCACGGCTTCTCCATGGTGCTGGTGTCCATGTGTCTCTCCCAGTTTGACAGTCAGCTGAAGCCTCATCCACAACAAAACACCCGAATGGTCTCACCCCAATGTGACTGGTGCTGTCTTTTCAAGATGTGTTCTTGCTTTTCCAATCACATTGATGGTTGAAATCTCTTGAAGCAGAAGAACAGACAAATATTTCTCTTTGTAGATTCCAAAGGCTGATGTTGTCCAGGTCCCGATGAATGGAGTTAATCTGTCAGATCACCATGAGTGTTTGTTTTGAGATTTCTGTCTGGAAATCCTCTTCTGATATCCTGTAACACGAATTTCCAAAATTCATCACTGTCAGTGCAACTTAGAAATTCAGAAAAGACAATTCCAGTTTTTATAGAAAATTCT
Source organism: Mustelus asterias (assembly GCF_964213995.1). Classification (NCBI taxonomy): domain Eukaryota; kingdom Metazoa; phylum Chordata; class Chondrichthyes; order Carcharhiniformes; family Triakidae; genus Mustelus; species Mustelus asterias. Next base: position 9,037,556 of record NC_135830.1, read on the forward strand.
TTACTTTTCCCCACTATTCTTACCCTGCTGTATCGCACTATACACCCTCCCAATTCTCCTAAAGGTGCCAATTCATGTTGGTTAATGAATCCATGCTCATCACTTCCTGTTCAAATGTGTGTAATATGCAGCACTCATTACTTGGTTGGAGATATGGTGGGTGCAGCGAGTGATCATGATCTGGAACTGGGTGCCCACGGATCTTGTGGCAGTGAAAACAATTAAAGATTTCAAACTGAAATTGGATGCGCACTTGAAGGAAATATTCTTGCAGGAGAATGGGTAGATGGAGGGGCAATGGGTCTGACTGGATTGCTCTATAAGAAGTTGATATTGTCTCCTTCTCTATCGGAATAACAATGCCTGGAAGTATATTAACATAGTTACAATATTCTATTACAAGACTAGAATCATAGAATCCCTACAGTGCAGAAGGAGGCCATTCAGCCCATCCAGTCTGCACCAACCACAATCCCACCCAGGCCCTATTCCTGTAACCCCATTTACTGGCCCTGCTATTACCACTGACACTAAGGTCAATTTTACCACGGCCAATCATTGGATGAACCTGTGTTGAAGATATTAAAAAGGCCATGTGTTTAACACAAAGTCAATTTATTTGACTATTATCCACAATATTAACACCTATAAATGGACTGTTGTTTATTAACAGCAATGGAAACAGACCCATTCGAACATAATAATTAAGAACAGAAGGAGGCCACTCGGCCCCTCAAGCCTGTTCCGCCATTCAATAGGATCGTGGCTGATCTGATTGTAACCTCAACCCAACATTCCTGCCCACTACCCTCACCAATAATCTTCCATCTCCTTTTTAATCAGGAGACCACCTTGCTCTTCTTCAAAATATTCCAAGATTCTTCTTCCTCTGCCTTTTGAGGAAGAGAGTTCCAAAGATCCATGATCCTCTGAGAGAAAACACTTCTCCCTATCTCTGTCTGAAACACATTTTTAAACAGTGTCTCCTTGTTCAAGATTCTCCCACAAGAAAAAAAAATCCTTTCCACATCAACCCAGTCAATAGCCCTCAGAAACGTAAAAGGTTTCAATCAAGGCCCCTCTTACTCTTCTAAACTCCAGTGGATACAAGCCCAGATTCTCCAATCTTTCCTCATAAGACAACCTGCCAATTTCTGGTATTAGTCTGGTAGACATTCTCTGAACTGCTTCCAATGCATTTACATTTTCCTTAAATAAGGAGTTCAATACTTTAACAACACTCCAGATGTGGTCTCACCAGTGTCCTGTATGACTGAAACATAAACTCACTCCTTTTGTAACCACTTTCCTCACAATAAACAATGACATTCTATTAACTTTCCTCATTACTTGCTGTACCTGCATTCCAGCCTTTTGTGATTCATGTATTAGGACACCTCTGAATCTCAGAGCTCTGCAATCTCTCACCATTTAACGTTTTTTTTTAAATTTGGCAGGAATTCCTGCCAAAATTGATAATTCCACATTTGCCCACGTTATACTCCATTTGCCAAATCTTTGCCCACTAGCTGAACTTATCTCCATCCCTTTGTAGCCTCCTTACATCCTCTTCACAACTTACTTTTCTACCTTTGTGTCCTCAGCAAATTTAGCGACCATGCTTGCATCCAAGTCATTTATATAAATTGTTAAAAGTAGAGGTTCCAGTTCTGATCGCTTTGGCACACCACTCGTCACATCCTGCCAACCAGATAAAGATCCATGTGTTGCCAACTCTGTTTCCCGTTAGCTCGCCAATCTTCTTTCCATGCCATATTACCCCCACACTGTGAGATTCTATTTTCCACGTTAAGCTTTGATGTGGCAGATTATGAAATGCATTTTGCAAATCAAAGTACAGTACATTCACCTTTGCTGCCCCATTATCCAATATATAAAGTCACCATCTCCCAGATGTCCCCTTGAGAGGGAGAGCTGACTGGTGGTCACTTAACCTGAGGATCATAAATTCATTAGATATAGGAGCAGAATTAGACCATTTGGCCAATCGAGTCTGTTCCGCCATTCGATCATGGCTGATAAGCTCCTCATCCCCATTTTCCTGCCTTCTCCCCATAACCCTTCAACCCCATTACCAATTAAAAATCTGTCTAACTCCTCCTTAAATTTACTCACTGTCCCAGCATCCACCACCCTTTGGGACAGCGAATTCCACAGATTCACAACCCTTTGGGAGAAGCAGTTTCTCCTCAACTCTGTTTTAACTTTGCTGCCCCTTATCCTAAGGCTATGACCTCTCATCCTAGAATGCCCCAGAAGAGGAAGCATCCGTTCCACATCTACTTTATCCACACCTTTCATCATCTTGGATCACCACACCTCACGTGAGGGGCAAGATTGAGGAGACGGCACCTTCATGAATAACCTTGGTTGGCACGAGAATTGAAACTGTACTGTTGGTGTCGCTGTGCATCACAAACCAGCCACCCGGCCAACTGAGCGAACCGACCCCCTTTATCCAAAGTATATGTGACTCCTTCAAAGAACTTCAATAAATAGGTTGAATATGAATTCCCTTTCTCAAACCGTGCTGACTCTCTCTGGTTGTCTGAATTTTTCTCATTCTCATGATATCTTTAATAAAGCTTTAATATTTTCCCTACATCAGGTTTTATATTAAGTGGTCTTTAGTTTCCTTTTTGCCTCCCTCCTTTTTTGAATAAAGGAGTTACATTTGCTACTTTGCAATCTACTGGAATCTTCCTCAAATCTCGCGACTTTTAGATAATTAAAATGGTGCTATTTCCTTCCATGTTCAAAATTCTCTGCTGTTCAGGTTACAATACATTGTGCAATTCCATCCAATCCTGATCTGATGTTTTGTGCAAGTTTCCTGACCCCAAATCCTCCCCTTCCAAGACCAATTATATCAACACCTATAACAGAGCTGGAGTCACTTTACAATTCAACAGAAACAGACCCAAAGGTACATGATCCAGTCTGAACATGAAAACAGCAAAATCCAATCACAACAGTTACTTGTGAACTCGCTGGTGTCTCAGCAGATTGGATGACTGACTGAATCCCTTTCCACACTTGGAACAAGTGAATGGCTTCTCCCCGGTGTGAATTCGCTGGTGTGTCAGCAGAGTTGATGAGTGAGCAAATCCATTCCCACACTGGGAGCAGGTGAACGGTCTCTCCCCAGTGTGAGTGCGCTGGTGTACAGTGAGTTGAGATGATTGCTTGAACCCAGTCCCACAGTGAGAGCACCTGAATGGTTTCTCATCAGTGTGAACACGTTGATGGTAATGCAGATTTACAGAATTTTTAAAGCATTTCCCACAGTCTGGACATTTAAAAGGTCTCTCATCAGTGTGAATCCGCTGGTGTGTGAAGAGGGTGGCTGACTGAGCAAATCTCTTCCCACACTGGGAGCAAGTGAATGGCCTCTCCCCAGTGTGAATTCGCTGGTGTAATGCGAGGTTGGAAGACTGAGTGAATCCCTTCCCACACACAGAGCAGGTGAACGGCCTTTCCCCAGTGTGGATTCGCTGATGTTTCAGCAGATGGGATGAGGCACTGAATCCTTTCCCACACTGGGAGCAGTTGAATGGTCTCTCTTCAGTGTGAGTTCTCTGGTGTATATGTAAGCTGTTTGACTGAGTGAATCCCCTCCCACACTGGGAGCAGGTGAATGGTCTCTCCCCACTGTGACTGCGCCAATGAATCTCCAGCTGGGAAGGGTAATCAAATCCCTTCCCACAGTCCCCACATTTCCACAGCTTCTCCCTGTTGCGACTGCAATTATGTTCCGAAAGGCTGGATGATTGGTTAAAGTCTTGTCCACACACAGAACACGTGTACAGTTTCTCTTCACTGTGAACGGTGCTATTTCCTTCCATGTTCAAAACACAATGATATTCAGGTTACAACAAATTGGCTAACTCCATCAGGTTTTGATATAATATTTGGTTTCAGTTTCCCAACTGCAAATCCTCCTCTTCTAAACCCTGTGAAATTGATTTAAAACAGAAAAAAGGAAGTGAGAGAGAACCCACAAAAACACAAAGGCAGTTTGTGAAATTGAGCTGAATGAATCTGGTCATTTGTGGGGCTGGCACTCGGAAAAAGTGATCATGAAAACTGCTGGATTGTCATAAAAACCCAGCGGGTTCACTGATATCCTTCAGGGCAGGAAATCTGCCACACGGTCTGGACACAAGACTCTGGACACTGAGAGAAGACAGAGAGAAGTAGGAGAGGTCAGGGTGAAGGAGAGGGATTTTGTACATTGACAACTCAATTAGAACTTTGACAGAAAGTTTCCCAAACCCTCAACCTCCACCCACCTAGAAGGACCAGGGTAGCAACTAGATGGGAACACCATTACCTTCAAGTTCCCCTCCAACTCACACACCACCCTGACTTGTCTGACATCCAGTACTAAAAGAACAGAAATTTCTTTCATATAAACACTGGGAAGACTGAACCCATTGTCTTCAGTCCCCACTACAAACTCCACTCCCTCGCCAGCAACTCTCTCCCTCTTCCTGGCAACTGTCTGAGGCTGAACCAAACTGTTTACAACCATGGTAAAATATTTCACCCCAAGTTGAGCTTCCAGCCACATCATCATCAAGACCGCCTATTTCCACCTCAGTGCCATTGATCAACTCTACTCCAGTCTCAGCTCCTTTGGAACTCTCATCCATTCCATTGTGACGTGAAACACAGGGGAATGGGGATACAGAGAGGGAATGGGACTGACTGAATTGCTCCACAGAGAGTTGGCATGGATCTGAGTTGCCTATTCTATGTTGTAATGTTTCCATCACTGAAAATAGATAATGTTGATACAGTGCTATATATTTTAAGACAAGAAATAGGGAATCGTAAATAACATAGTATATACCATGTAACTACATTAAACATATCTCTCTCCCATACAAATTTACTGTTCATTAAAATGTTAGCCCTCTCCTGAGAAAACTCCCCCTTGAATTATGAACATTGGGGAAGAGGCCATCCTATTCGCCAGATATATAAACGTGTCAAAGTGAGGGAGCTAAAGGATGTCAATGTCTTTGAGAGAGAAAGAAAAAGATACCTGGGCCTAGTCTTGCTCCTAATTCCGATGTTCGTCTGTAACGTTTTCAGAGTCTGCAGCCTCCCTGGATTCACTTCCTTTCCCTTCAGTTGCTGCAAGTCCCCAATTTCTCCCAGAATGAGAAAAGAAATGGAAAGGGGGAAATATCGATTTCCTCCCAGATGTTGTCGAGAAGCGGGAGTTTCACTCTGAACCTCGTTGGCCAACTTCCGCATTGTGACGTCACAATGGAACCTAGCCTGAATTGGCCAATAGGAATAAGTCTGTACCGATGTGACGTCCTGGAGTTCCAGTGCGCAGGCCCGGGCGCGCAGACATGGGAGTCCCGCCCCCTCCCATTGATTCCCCCGCCCCTTGCCATCTCCTCGAGCCAAGGTTTCCAGGCAACCGGCTGGCGGCTCCAGCCAGAGCGAGAAGCCGCTCGGTGATCTCCCCCTCCCCCCCCTCTCTCTCCGGCGGCTGCTGCTCCAAAAAGAGATCGAGAGCGGCCGCTGGCGGCAGCCGCACTGCGCCTGCTCCGGACAGCTCGGCTCAGCAGCGCTCTCTGCGCCTGCTCCGGACAGCTCGGCTCAGCAGCGCTCTCTGCGCCTGCGTGCTGGGCTGCCAGCTGAGGGAGTGGGGGAGGGAACTTTGCAAAATCTCTTCCCATCATTTTCTTCCAAGTCCCGCAGTTTGATTTGAAACAGAACAGCTTCTGTTTGTAGCTTCACCACAGACTCAAACTTCACACACAGACTCAAACTTCACACACAGACTCAAACTTCACCACAGACTCAAACTTCACACACAGACTCAAACTTCACACACAGACTCAAACTTCACCACAGACTCAAACTTCACACACAGACTCAAACTTCACACACAGACTCAAACTTCACACACAGACTCAAACTTCACACACAGACTCAAACTTCACACACAGACTCAAACTTCACCACAGACTCAAACTTCACCACAGACTCAAACTTCACCACAGACTCAAACTTCACACACAGACTCCACCTTCACCACAGACTCAAACTTCACACACAGACTCAAACTTCACACACAGACTCAAACTTCACCACAGACTCAAACTTCACCACAGACTCAAACTTCACCACAGACTCAAACTTCACACACAGACTCCAACTTCACCACAGACTCAAACTTCACACACAGACTCAAACTTCATCCTCTGGACAACATCTGTGAGGAAAACACTTTCTTTCCCCCCCTGGGAAATACAGAGACAGAGAAATTCTCTGGAACTGGAATTAGAGCCAAATATACTGAGGGGGAAATGTTTGTAATTTTGTGGAACCTGTTTTTATTGTCTGAGCTTTTTAATGTGTAATTTATCTTGTCTGTTCAAATACTGTTTCTTAATGCATGATTCAGTGATGTTAATTTTAGATTAATTTTTAAAGTAAAATTTTTTTTAAATGAAACATTGTCTTTTAGTTTATTCTATTGGGATTTGTGGGAATTTGCTTATTATAAGGTGACCATGAGGATCGTAACAACATTGATATGTCTGGTGTTGTTATATGGTGCAGATGATGTGGAGATGCCGGTGTTGGACTGGGGTGGGCACAGTAAGAAGTCTCACAACACCTGGTTAAAATCCAACAGGTTCATTTGGAATCACGAGCTTTCAGAGCGCTGCTCCTTCTCACCTGATGAAGGGGCAGTGCTCTGAAAGCTTGTGATTCCAAATAAACCTGTTGGACTTTAACCAGGTGTTGTGATACTTCTTACTATATGGTGCATAATGGGTATATAATTTATGGATTTGTATTACAGTTGATGTTGTTTAATTCCAGAATAGTATTGTAACTACACTGTATATTTTCCAGTCAGAGTCAGCAGAGCACAAGATAAATCAATTCAGCTGCTTGAGTCCGTGCCAAGTCTCTGTCGGGGAATCCACTCAGTGCCATTTTTCCTCGATATCCCTGTTCCCCAGTAAGTTTCATTCCTTCAAGTGCCCAACCAATTTTATTTTGAAATCACTGGTCATCTCCACTTCCACCACTCTCATCATTAGTGAGTTCCAGAACATGATTGCTTGCTCCCCAAGTCAAGTTCTTCCGCACCCATCTGTATCTCTAATCATGTAATAGAGTGCTGAATATTGCTTACATTTTTAGTTCACTAAATATGCAAATTTTTTATATGCTAAGACACAAGATTTCAGGAATATGTGTCCAGTACATGAAACAGTCAGCACGGATCTGTCGATTAGGATGAATCAGCACCCTCAGGACAATGTCTATTTCAGGTCCAGCAAAGTGAGAATGGAGGGAGAGTGTTTGGGATGGAGATTTACAAATTTTCAAGAATGAGAGGAAAGAATGTTCCACAGAAACTAGAATTGTCTGTTCTGAGTTTTTATCCTGTACTGACAGCAATGATTTTTGTGAATTTCTTTCACAGGCTATTAGAAGGGGAGAATTTACAGACACAAATCTCAACAAACATGACGTTAGGATCTGACAGAGTCACCCAATTATTCAGGATCTGAATACCATCGGCATTTGAAACTAGAATGGAAAATGTTTGTCTGTTCCTTCAAACTGTTTAAACATCAGTGTGACTGGAAAATCACTGAGACACAGACACTCGAGTGAGAGTATTCCAGTGAACTGACTGTGGAAAGAGCTTTAACCAGTTACACAGCCTGGAAAAGATTGAAGGATTCACAGTGAGGAGAGAGACCATGTATGTGTCATCTGTGGGGTCAAACCTTCATCTGAACCTGGAGATGTACAAAGACACTCAGACCATGGAAATGTAGGGACTGTGGGAAGGGATTCAATTGTCCCTCGAAGCTGGAAACCCTTCGATGCAGCCACACTGTGGAGACACCGTTCACCTGCTCTGAGTTTGGAAGGGGATTTCGTGATTCATCCACCCTGAGGAATCACCAGCGACTTCACATCAGGGAGAGGCCATTCACCTGCTCTGAGTGTGGGAAGAAATTCAGCGATTCGTCTGCCCTGCTGACACACCAGCGGGTTCACAATGGGGAGAGACCATTCACCTGTTGTGTGTGTGGAAAGGGATTCACTCAGTCATCTACCCTGCAGAACCACCAGCGATTTCACACGGGTGAGGGGCTGTTCCCCTGCTCAGAGTGTGGGAAGGGATTCACTCACTCATCCCTCCCGCTGACACACCAACCCATTCACACTGGGCCGAGGCCATTCATCTGCTCCGAGTGTGGGAAGGGATTCACTCAATTATCGAGTCTGCTGAGACACAAAGGATTACACACTGGGGAAAGGCCATTCATCTGATGTGTGTGTGGGAAGTGACTCAGTCAATCATCCAGTCTGCTGGAATACTGAGGCTCCTCCCCCAATAAGAAACCTGTTCAATGCTCTGACTGTGGGAGCTGCTTTAAAACCTGAGCCTACCTGAGGGTCGACCAGCGCATTCACACTGAGGATGACTGAAATGTCAGGCGCTCTCACTGTGCAAAGAGGTTTAGAACATCATCTGACCTACTGAAACATCAGGGAATTCACACTGGGGAGAGACCCTGATAATTCCCACTCACTTTCAGCGATTTCTCATAAAACCTACCAGATTGGAAGCTTCTGCCTGACATTTTATTTTCCCTTAGTTTCCAAACTGAGACCATTCACCTGCTCAGTGTGTGGGAAAGGATTCACTTGTTCACCCAAGCTGCTGAGACACCATGGCAGTCACACCCATTAGTGACCTTTCCGGTGCTCTGACTGTGGCTGTTAATTATATCAATGGAGGTGAAGTTTATTCAGATGGAGGGTATTGATTAGATAGTTATAATGAGCAGGTAAAAAGTGGGACTCACTAATATAGCTTGGAGTCAGAGTTGAACCTGTAATGTTTGATTCTGTGAACAAATCTAGACCAAATAAAGATTGACTCCACCCCAAGGCTGTCAGGATTATAACATGGTAACAGAAAATGCTTGTCTCATGGTGAAGGTTGGAAACTAAAAGAAAGTATAATTCAGACAGAAGCTTCCAATCCCAGCAGCTTTTGTGAGAAATGACTGAAAGGCAGTGGGAATTGTCAGGGTCTGATTACCTGCTGATGCTCTCGGAGTCTGAACCATACAACCAGTGGAAGAATGAAGTGGCGATGTGGACACGGGTTACATCCCGATCAAGGAGGAAACAAGATCTGGCCTTGGCACTGTCACTTCCTAACACAAGGAAAATCAGCAACAAAGCATTTTCTGATCAGCCAAACTGCAAGTTGATAACTGCACTGGCACGGATGATTCATGTAAAGAATTCACTTCAGGTGGTTGGAGGGTAGAATCCCTGTCAATTGGTCTATGGGAGAAATCCCAAATTCCCCTCTGTGCCGGGCGATCGCCCTCCTGCTTTAAAGGGATACAATTAGTTCCATTTTCAGTCATCAATTATCTGATTGTTCCATGAAAAGAATTGCTCGAAGCAACAAATTATTGGAGATACCAGAAGAGGGTTTCTTCATGTGTAACGTTTGGACTGAAGAAGAAAAAACATCTTTTTCTTCGATTTGTTTTGAAACACTGTGTGAATTTTTGCGATCCCGGTCAGGACTGTTAACGTTTGCAGAGAAATTCGAACACCCAGTGATTAACTGAAAGAATTACATCACAAGATTCCACATTGTTAAACAAAAACAAACTTTACCGTATGTTTAAATAAAATTTAAAAAGATAACACGACAAATTGAATACTACAGTCAATAAAGATTTATGATATAAACCTAGTTCTATTTTTTTACCTCACCCCAAGAGTTTCTTTATACTTAATGATATCTTGAAGTTTCATTCACTTCTGTTCCTAGGACCATCCCAAAGGTATGTCAAAGCTCTCAATTCACTTTAATTCTCCCCAGTACTCCAGATATTCTCCAAGCTCCAAGAGTTTATGGGAGTCCATCCATTATCTTTTCACTAAACAAGTCTCCAATTTTCCTTTAAGCTCTCAAACTGTGGACTCCTCAGTCCAAACATGGGCTTCACTGCATTCTTGCTGAGGGATTTAAATGTTGGAAACACCCCTGGTTTCTAATGGTCCTCTCAGCTTCTAGTCTCACAGCTGGTTCACAGCTCCTGATCCCACAACTGGTGGCTTCCAAGCTAACTGCAGACTGTCCGCTGTCTATCTGTGGAACCAGGTCATTGATTGGAAAGGACTCAAAAGGTTACGGGGAAAAGGCAGGAGAATGGGATTGAGATTTATCAGCCATGATCGAATGGCACAGCAGATTCGATGGGCCGAATTGCCTAATTCTGCTCCTATATCTTATGGTCTAATTCTAACCAAGGCTCCACCCTGAATCACATATCCCCATGGTAACAGAGACCAGGTGGAATGTCCGACAGATATTTCGCTTCAAAACTAAACCTTTTTCCTGAGCTCTGCATGAAGAATTCACCAAACAAAAACAGTACAATAATTGTCAGACCCAATGTCTCCAGCTAAAAGATCCAGCTGACCTTTTACAGTTCTTACCTCTCGAGTTTTGACTTCTTAAACCAACACGGGCCATGCTTTGTGACTGCGAATTCCCTGAGGGTGTTTTCATCAGATTCTCAACCCAGGTTTTCCATTTTTTAAAAGCAATTCTTGCAACTAATTCATATTTCCAAAACATAGGAATTATGAAATTGGATTTTTGGAACAAAAACAGGAAGAAATGAAAACGTATCACCTACATAATATCCCATTTAGAATATTACAATATACAACATGCTGTATATCTTAACAACAGCCATGATCTTATTGAATGGTGGAGCAGGCTCGAAGGGCCAAATGGCCTCCTCCTGTTCCTAAATCCACTGTTTTCCTATGTTGATCTATCTTATAACCTGCAACAGACATAATAATCCCTCCATTGTCCACTTCACATTCACAAGTCCAGCTTGGTAACAGCACACTGCTGGGTTCCATGTCCAGGAATCTCAGTCCACTGAAGATGGAAATTACTGCTTGCAGTCTTTTCTGAAAGTTTTCTTTTTACAATAATTATAGTCCAAAGTTCCTCCTGCAAAAGGAGAGTCTTCATTGCTGTTCATTTGTGAATTTTCAAGTTCTATTTTGAAAACAGTCTGTACAGAGTTCACATTTTGAAATTTATTTTCTTCCATGTTTGTAGTTCCTCCATTGTTTAAATCCAGAGAGAATATTCCACTCAATTCCACATTGAAACTGTCTTCTTCTTGCTCAGTTATAGCTGATTCCTTTATTGTCCAGGACAATATATTCACAATATCTTTAAAACAGAAATTAAACATTCCCATTTAATTTCAGGTATTAACATAGAAATCATAGAAATAGAAACCCTACAGTGCAGAAGGAGGCCATTCGGCCCATCGAGTCTGCACCGACCACAATCCCACCCAGGCCCTACCCCCACATATTTACCCACTAATCCCTCTAACCTACGCATCTCAGGACTCTAAGGGGCAATTTTTTTTTAACCTGGCCAATCAACCTAACCCGCACATCTTTGGACTGTGGGAGGAAACCGGAGCACCCGGAGGAAACCCACGCAGACACGAGGAGAATGTGCAAATTCCTCACAGACAGTGACCCGAGCCGGGAATCGAACCCGGGACCCTGGAGCTGTGAAGCAGCAGTGCTAACCACTGTGCTACCGTGCTGCCCTAACATATTCTGTTAGTTTGTTCTTTATTGTCAATGTCAGGCTGGGGTTGTTCCCCTTGGAGCAAAGTACGTTGAAGGAAGATTTGATAGAGGTGGACAAGATTCTGACAGGTTTAGATAAGGTGGACAAAGAAAAGCTGTTCCCATTCGCTGATGGGACAAGGACGAGGGGGGACACAGATTTCTTGTTTTGGGTCAGAATGTAAGGGGGGGGGGGAGTGGGGGGGGGGGGCGGATGTGAGGAAGAATATTCTGATGCAGCGAATGGTAATGACCTGAAACTCGCTGCCTACGAGGGTGGAGGAAGTGGAGACAATAAACAATTAAAAAGGAAATTGGATGGGCATTTGGGATGTTCCAGACGGAACGAAGAACAAAGAAAATTTTGTTTTCTTTAAACAAAACAAAACAAAAAAAAACAAAGAAAATCCATCAAGACATCATTTGACTGAGTGTGGCAGAAAGGGACCTACACAGGGTTGGAATCGGTGGGAGTTGGACGGGGGGGGGGGGGGGGGGGAACTCTCCGCCGGTTGGGGATATACCAGGTACAGACGAGGATGGCTGTGGTTGTTGGAGGTCAGTCATCACTGCAAAGGTCACTGCAGGGTTCATCTAAAACTCTGCTGGCCATGTTTAAACTCACATTAAGTGTTATTCCACTATCACCCTTGTGCACGATGATCCACCCAGTAAAGCAACAACTTAATATTAAAATTCTCATCCTTGGTTTCAAATCACTCCATGACCTTGCCTGTCCCAATATCTATAATCTCCTATCAGCCCCACAACCCTCAATATATGACACTGCTCTAATTCTGGTCTTTAGTTTGTCCCTAACCTTGCTTCACCATTGCAAGCTCTACCTTCAGTTGCTTAGGCTCCAACCTCTGGAATACCATCCCTACACGTCTCCAACTCTCCACCTCGCTTTACTCCTTGAAGACACCCCTTAAAATCTACCACTTTGAGACCAAACCTTTGGTCATCTAACCTAATATCTTCGTTGTGGCTCAATATCATACTTTATTTTACAATGCTCCTTGGATGTTTTATTACTTTAAGGCGCTATATAAATATATTTTGTTGTTCCTCATGTCTCCTGGGCCTAATCATTTTCAGCTGCTTCATTAATTACCATCTCCCCACCGTAGGGTGGGAAACAGGGATGTTCACTGATGATTGCAGTGTATATGACCATTCACAACTCTGAATACTGAAGCTGCCTGCATGCAGCGCAGGACCAGGACAACATTCAGGTTGGAGCTGATTGTCAATTCATACTGACACCACATAATTATCAGGAAATATCTATTTCCAGCAAGAAAATCTAACCATCTTCCCTTGATATTCAATGGCATTACCATCAGTGAATGTCCCACCAGCAATAACTTTGGGGTTACCATTGACCAGTCATTTAAATACTGTGGTTACAAGAGCAGATCAGAGGTTGGGAGTTTTGTGGCAGGTTACTCACTTAATGACTCCCCAAAGGCTTGCCATGATTCACAAGGTATAAATCAGGAGTAAGGTGGAATATTCCCTACCTGGATGAGTGTACCTGCAACAATTTTGTAGATCATATCCAGGACAAAGTAGCTCGCCTGATCAGCATCTCAAATACCACCTTAAACATTCACTCTCCACCATTAGCCCACAATGGTGGCAGTGTATCCACATATTAGATACACTGCAAGAAATCACCAAGGCTGTTTTCACAGCATGTTCCAAACCCTAACTTCTACCACTTGAAAAACAAGTGCAGCCAGCGTATGGGAATGCCACCATCTGCAAATTGTACTCCACATCACATACCATTCTGACTTGAAAATCAATCACCATTCCTTCTCTGTCACTGCATCAAATTCCTGGAACTCCCTAACAGCGTTGTGGGTATACCTACACCAGATGGATTGCAGCGATTCAAGAAAGTGGCTCACTTTCTTCACAAGGGCAATTAGTGATGCGCAATGAATGTTGGCCTTGCCAGTCACATTCACATCCCCTGAAAGAATAAAACAAAATCCTCATCCCTGGTATCATTCTCAGTCATGAGGACTGCAATTATCAATGAACAGCTCCGCTTTCGACTTTATGATGGGGGGGGAGGGTCATTGGTGGAGCAACTGAGGATGGATGGGCCTCGGACACTACCCTGGGGCTGAGATGATTGGCCTCCAACAACCGCGATCATCCTCCTCTGTGCGGGATGTGGCTCTCGCCGGTGGAGAGTTTCCCCCTGATTCCCATTGACTTCAATGTTAATAGGGTTGCTTGATGCCACGCACAGTCAAATGCTGCCTTGATGTCAATGGCAATCACTCCAACATCACCCAGTTCAACTCTTTTGTCCATGTTTGGACAAAGGCTGTAAATGAGGCAGGAGGTGAGTGGTCCTCGGTGGAACCCAAAATGAGCATCAGTGAGCAGGTTATTGCTGTATAAATGCTGCTTGATCGCACCGTTGGCAACAACATCTTCCATCATTTTGCTGATGATCGAGACTCGAGACATTGGATGGCAGTTGGCCAGTTTGGATTTTTCCTTATCCATCGCCTTCAGCTGTTTATTGATATCCCTTGAAGTGAATCGAATTGGCTGAAGATGGGCATCTGTGATAGTAGGGACCTCAGGATGGATAATCCATATGGAGAGATTAGAGAAGCTGGAATTGCACTCAATAGAGCAGGAAAGGTTAAGGAAAGATTTAATCGTGATATTCAAACTTTTGAGAGGTTTTGATAAAATGCATGTCTGTTTCCATTGGTTTTTAACCAAAAGACATCGGGTGGAATTTCATGAAAAGAATTCGAAGTGCTGAATGAGTGAGAAAAGTTTCAAACTCATTTCTTGGGCAAATTTTAAAAAAGCAATCTTGTGGCACTGAGTCAAAAACAGTCACAATATAATATTCACTGCAGGAGGAAGGGGAGGAACCTAAACTTGCTGGGGAAGCCAGCTGCTGATCTGGAGGGGTGTCATTGTGCATGCGCTCCATCCTCCCAGTTTCCATCTTCAGTGGACATGCCCCCCTCCCCACAGAAATCGCCCCGCCAATCTCCTCATCTGTAGCGTTTCCCCCAAATCACCAACCCCTCCCCCCAATCAGCATCCCTGCAGAGTTCTCCCTCTCGCCCCCTCCCCGATCGCCACCCCTGCAGAGTTCCCCCTCTCGCCCCCTCCCCGATCACCACCCCTGCAGAGTTTTCCCGATCACCAGCTCCCTCCCCCATCAGGACTCCTGCAGAGCTCCCCCCCGATAACCCCCTCCTCAATCACCACCCCTGCAGAATTTCCCAATCACCACTCCCTCCCCCGAGTCAGCTTCACCGTCCCACGGAGTGAGCCAGGGGTCCATTGGCGCCTATATTTGTCAAGACACATCTTAAAGTCACGATCGTATCTGCTTCCACTACCTTCCCCGGCAACGTGTTCCAGGCACCCACCACCCTCCGTGTAAAAAACCTGCCTTGTACATCTCCTTTAAACCTTGCCCCTCGCACCTTAAACCTATGCCCCCTAGTAACTGACTCTTCCACCCTGGGAAAAAGCTTCTGATTATCCACTCTGTCCAACCTGTCATAATATTGTAGACTTCTATCAGGTTGCCCTCCTCAACCTCCATCGTTCCAGTGAGAACAAACCAAATTTCTCCAACCTCTCCTCATAGCTAACGCCCTCCACACCAGGCAACATCCTGATAAATATTTTCCGTACCCTCTCCAAAGCCTCCACATCCTTCTGGTAGTGTGGTGACCAGAATTGAACACTAGATTCCAAGTGCGGTCTAACTAAGGTTCTATAAAGCTGCAACATGACTTGCCAATTTTTAAACTCAATGCCCCGGCCGATGAAGGCAAGCATGCCGTATGCCTTCTTGATTAGCTTCTCCACCTGCATTGCCACTATCAATGACCTGTGTACCTGTACACCCAGATCCCTCTGCCTATGAATACTCTTAAGGGTTCTGCCGATAACTGTATATTTCCCATCTGTATTAGACCTTCCAAAATGCATTACCTCACATTTGTCCGGATTAAACTTCATCTGCCATCTCTCCGCCCAAGTCTCCAACTGATCTATATCCTGCTGTACCCTCTGCCGGTCCTCATCGCTATCCGCAATTCCACCAATCTTTGTGTCGTCCACAAACTTACCAATCAAACCAGTTACATTTTCCTCCAAATCATTTATATATATTACAAACAGCAAGAGTCCCAGCACTGATCCCTGAGGAATGTCACTTGTCACAGCCCTCCATTCAGATATGTACCTTTGCACTGCCAACCTCTGTTTTCTTCTGACTAAATATCTCTAAACTTCCTAACACCCTGTCACTCTGTGATCCTTGTGAAATTTGAAACCAGGTATTCGCAAAAAGACTCAAAGAGCATCAGCCCACTGGAGGCTGAGACCAGCCAGTCCAGCACAAAGAAACCCTCTGACCCTTCCCATTGACCAACTGTGAGAATGAACAAAATGCAGTCCTGGATGCAACTGAGAGCAGAAACAATAACAGCAGAATCCAACTCCTGTCATCACTCGTGAACTTGCTGGTGTCTCAGCAGCCGGGATGAAACTCTGAATCCCTTCCCACACTGAGAGCAGGTGAACGGCCTCTCCCCAGTGTGAACTCGCTGGTGTGCCCGCAGGCTGGATGACTGAGTGAATCCCTCCCCACACTGAGAGCAGGTGAATGGTCTCTCCCCAGTGAGAACTCGCTGGTGTCTCTGCAGGTGGGATAACTGAGTGAATCCCTTCCCACACTGAGAGCAGGTGAACGGCCTCTCCCCAGTGTGAACTTGCTGGTGTCTCTGCAGGTGGGATAACTGAGTGAATCCCTTCCCACACTGAGAGCAGGTGAACGGTCTCTCCCCAGTGTGAACTCGCTGGTGTGCCTGCAGGTTGGATAACCAAGTGAATCCCTTCCCACACTGAGAGCAGGTGAAGGGCCTCTCCCCAGTGTGAACTCGCTGGTGTGTCTGCAGGTTGGATAACCGAGTGAATCCCTTCCCACACTGAGAGCAGGTGAATGGCCTCTCCCCAGTGTGAACTCGCTGGTGTGTCCGCAGGTTGGATGAACAAGTGAATCCCTTCCCACACTGAGAGCAGGTGAATGGCCTCTCCCCAGTGTGAACTCGCTGGTGTGTCCGCAGGGTGGATAAACAAGTGAATCCCTTCCCACACTGAGAGCAGTTGAATGGCCTCTCTCCAGTGTGAACTCGCTGGTGTGTCCGCAGGTTGGATGAACAAGTGAATCCCTCCCCACACTGAGAGCAGGTGAATGGCCTCTCCCCAGTGTGAACTCGCTCGTGTGTCCGCAGGGTAGATAACTGAATGAATCCCTTCTCACACTGGGACCAGGTGAATGGTCTCTCCCCAGTGTGGCGGAGCCGATGAGCTTCCAGCAGAGATGGGGCTCTGTATCTCTTCCCACAGTCCACACATTTCCATGGTTTCTCCATGGTGCAGGTGTCCTTACCTCTCTCTTGGGTGAACAATAAGTTGAAACATCGTCCACACACAGAACAAGATTACAGTCTCTCCCCGCTGTGAATGGTGTGATATTTATTCTGACTGTGTAACTGGTTAAAGCTCTTTAGTCAGTGCATTGGAACACACTCACTCAAGTGTGGCAGTGTGTCGATGCTTTTTCAAATCTTTTCAAATCGACAGGCTGCACAATCATTTCTC